>NC_057728.1:54549965-54564789 GCF_004010195.1 Chiloscyllium plagiosum
TTCCTGATGAAGGGCTTTTGCCCGAAACGTCGATTTTGCCTGTCCTCGGATGCTGCCTGAATTGCTGTGCTCTTCCAGCACCACTGATCCAGAGCAGCTAATTTATGCACAGCAAGCACCCATAAACAGCACTGTGGCAATGATTAGCTAATTTGTGTCATGTTGGTTTATTGATCAGGCCTCCAAAGATAACTCCCCTGCTCTTTCTTCTCAAACCCTAGGTGTATTTTACATCCAGCTGAGAAGACAGATAGTTCAGTTCAACATCTCATCTAGAACATCGAACATAGAACATTACAGCGCAGTACAGGCCCTTTGACCCGCGATATTGCACCAACCTGTGAAACTAATCTGAAACCCATCTAACCTACACTATTCCATTTTCATCCGTATGTTTATCCAATGACCATTTAAAAGCCCTTAACATTGGTGAGTCTACTCTTGTTGCAGGCAGTACGTTCCATGCCCCGACTACTACTGAGTAACGGAACTACCTCTGACATCTGTCTTTTATCTATCGCCCCTCAATTTAAATCTATGTCCCGTCATGCTAGCCATCACCATCCGAGGAAAAAGGCTCTCACTGTCCACCCTATCTAACCCTCTGATTAACCCTCGCAATTAAGTCACCTCTCAACCTTCTCTCTAATGAAAACAACCTCAAGTCCCTCAGCCATTCCTCATAAGGCCTTTGCTCCATACCAGGCAACATCCTTGTAAATCTCCTCTGAATCCTTTCCAAAACTCCCACATCCTTCCTATAATGTGGCAAACAGAACTGTACACAATACTCTAAGTGCGGCTGCACCAAAGTTTTGTACAGCTGCAGCATGACCTCATGGTTCCGAAACTCAATCCCTCTACCAATAAAAGCTAACACACCGTATGCCTTCTTAACAACCCTAAGAACCTGGGTGGCAACTTTCAAGGATCTATGTACCTGCACACCAAGATCTTCTGTTCATCTACACTACCAAGAATCTTACCATTGGCCCAGTACTCTTTATTCCTGTTGCTCCTTCCAAAGGGAATCACCTCACACTTTTGGCATTAAATGCCATTTGCCACCTCTCAGCCCAGCTCTGCAGCTTATCTATGTCCCTCTGTAACCTGCAACATCTTTCAGCACTATCCTCAACTTCACCGACCTTAGTGTCATCCGCAAATTTACTAATACATCCTTCCAAGCCGTCATCTAGGTCATTTATAAAAATGACAAACATTTTTATGTTTACCAGACAGCATCAATGACAGTACAGCACCTCCCTGGTCCTACACAGGATGGACAGCATAGGTATTTGTGCTCAAGTCCTGTGGGGTGGGACTAGAACCCTGAACTTGTGCCTCAGAGTCAAGAGTATGACCAATTGAGCAAGTCATTGAGTCCCATTGACTGAAGTTGGGAAGAAAGAGTAAGTCTTTAAGCGACTTTACTCCTGATGCCTTGCCGATGATGCCCTCTGAGGAATGGGCTGTGATGACTTCCATGGCTGAAAAGCAGAGTAACAGTTCCTCCAAAGTCCGAAAGGTGATTTCAAGCAGGGTTGCCTCTATTAGTGTAATTTTATGAATTCTATTGGAAAACACAGCATTAAAATATTTCATGTTTATGAATTATAGCTTTAGAACTTTTTTTCGCAACACACTCGCTAAGAATAACTAGGCCTTGGCTACAATGTAACTATCGACCACATCAAGAGCATAATGTAGGCTGGGAATCAACTGACTGATACTTTATAGCAGCAACTTTATAATAGTCATACAGAGTTACAAAAGGAACAGCTTTGTGTGTGATTCATGCATGAGTATTCAGAAGAAAAGCAACTGGTTTAATCCAGGATGTGACTCTCATTATGTAGTTTCGGATTAAGGTGCCACCCATTTAAGAGGAAGTTCATTTTTCAATGGGTCATGAATCTGGTAAATTCTATGTTCCAGAGAGCTCTGAAGACTGAGTCATTGAATGTACTCAGGGTTGATATAGACAGACAGAACTGTGGGGAAGTCAAGAGTTCCTGGGAACAGGTAGGGAGGTTGAAGCCATGATCATTCCGTCTGGAAATGGCCTACTCCTGCTTGCTTTGTGTCCAGACCAGGGGTCACAGTCAAAAGATAAGAGGTAGGCCATTTCGAACTAAGATGAGGAGAAATCTCTTCAGCTAGCGAGTGGTGAACCTGTAGAATTCTCTGCCACGGATAGTGGTTGAGGCGAAAACATTGAAGAAAATAATATAGTTCTTAAAGCTAAAGAGATCAAAGGAGTGAAAGGGGATTAGATTCCCTACAGTGTGGAAACAGGCCCTTTGGCCCAACAAGACCACATCAGCCCTCTGAAGAACAACCCACCCAGACCCATTCCCTTACATTCACTCCTGACTAATGCACCTAACACTACAGGTAATTTAGCATGGCCAAGTCACCTGACCTGCGCATTAGATATTAGATTAGATTACTTACAGTGTGGAAACAGGCCCTAAGGCCCAACAAGTTCACACCGACCCTCCGAAGAGCAACCCACCCAGAACCATTCTCCTACACCTAACACTATGGGCAATTTAGCATGGCTAATTCACCTAACCTGCACATTAGATTAGATTACTTACAGTGTGGAAACAGGCCCTTCGGCCCAACAAGTTCACACCGACCCTCCGAAGAGCAACCCACCCAGAACCATTCCCCTACACCTAACACTATGGGCAATTTAGCATGGCTAATTCACCTAACCTGCACATCTTATGGACTGTGGGAGGAAACCGGAGCACCCGGAGGAAATCCACACAGACACGGGGAGAATGTGCAAACTCCACACAGTCGCACAAGGCGGGAATTGAACCCAGGTCCCTGGCGCTGTGAGGCCGCAGTGCCACACCTAATCTGGGGACTGTTTCGGAGGATCAACCATGACATATTGAATGACAGAGCAGGCTCGAGGGGCTGAATGGCCTGTTCCTACTCCTATTTTCAATATTCCTTATGATCTGTCAAACAGCATATGCAGGGAGGCGAACAATATTTATTCCTTGAACCTTCCTGTGGATGGCATTTTAAAATGTGAGCAACTTCCGTCTGAGCTAACTGTGTTTGATCGGGATACACCGTACAAACTAATTAAAGCCGTGCACCCTGCAGGGTGACAGTGTGAACTGTCTCTACCAAGATCTTTCACTGTCTGAAGAGTCTCCAGTTTCCTAGGAAATAGTAACTATTAATAGCAAGCCCTTGGCATTTTCCCCATTCAAGGCAGCAGTGATCGAGCTGTTTGTGAATGGAGGCAGTCTAGTTGCGGTGCAGATTTTATGCCTCGAGTAAATGCTTTAGTCTTTTTGCTGCACACTGCTAGAGGCTCATTGATACCAGGAAAGAGCACACGCCATCCAATCATCAGCCCCGTCATGCCCCAGGGATGCTGCAGCCTCATGCATGCTCGAGACTTCATTGATTAAAACAAATCCGCTGCAAAGGGACTGTCTGGCAAGCAGACGGAGCTTGCTCATCTGTTTGTAACTGCTACCCAGGGTCTGGTTGCATGTGTGCGTGGGACTCAGAAGGAATATTCAGCTGCTCTCTATTATGTTTGCTCAGCCGGCTGTGCACTGCAAATGTTCAGCCTTGGCTCTTCTCCAGCTTTTGCTTAAATGCTCTTAAAGGGGCACCTTGCTTTTCTTCAATGATGCCTCATCTTGAATTGAATTGAACTGAATTGAATTTATTGTCACGTGTACTGAGGCACAGTGAAAAGCTTTGTAAATACAGGCAGATCACAGAGTTAAGGAGTATAGGTAAGTAAATGAGAGGTAAACAGCAAAAACATAAACACAGGTACAGGCGAATGCTCAGAGTTTGTGAATCCATTCAGTATTCTAACAACAGTTGGGTAGAAACTGTTTCAAAACCGGCTGGTGCGTGTATTCAGGCTTCTGTACCTTCTCCACGATGAGGTTGTAGAAAAACATTGCCAGGGTGGAATGGATCTTTCAGAATGCTGCCGGCCTTTCCTTGACAGTGGGCCTGGAAGATGGATTCTATAGATGGGAGGTTGGCCTTTGTGATTGTCTGGGCCAAGTTCACCACTGTCTGTAACCACGCTCTGTCCTTGAATGGTACAGTTGCCATACATTCAGACAGAATACTCTTGATGGCGCACCTATAAAACTTGGCAACGGTATTCACCGTCATGCCAAATTTTCACAGCTGCCTGGGGAAGAAGAGACGTTGTTGGGCCTTTGTAACCAGTGTGTCCACATGAAGAGTCCAAGAAAGCTAGTTGTGGATGACCACTCCCAGGAGCTTGACACTCTCTACTCGTTCCGCCTCTGTGCTGTTAATGTGTTGGGGGGCAAGAGTAACATCCCGCCGAAAATGAATAATGAGTTCCTTGGTTTTGCTGGCATTGAGAACTAGGTTGTTCTCAGTGCACCATTTTTCCAGATCTTCCAATTCCCATCTATAGTCTGTTTTGTCCCATCTGAGATTTGACCAACTATGGTGGTGTCATCAACGAACTTGTAAATGGCATTAGTCTGGTATTTGGCGATGCAGTCATAGGTATACAGTGAATACAGAAGGGGGCTGAGTAGGGGTCTTATATCAAAATTCCCCATGATTTCACTCCCCTTCCAACTTTTAACATTTTTCAGAGTCACAGTGGAACCTTTAAAGAAGAGATGGTTTGAGTGAAATGACAATGTATTCTGACGCAGTAGAAAAGAAAGGTAGCCGAAACCAAAAAAAGATAGCAAATAAAATGAACAAAAATAAAGGAAGAGGAGACGGGGGGAGGGGGGGTATGACAGATATCAGTTTGATGATACAAGTGAAAGCCAGGCTGAAAAATAAAATTCAGAGAAGTGAGAAAGGAACTAATTGGGACAAAAAGCGGGGATGAGAAGAGATTGGCAGCTAACGAAAAAAAAAGAAAGTCTTCTATAGACATATAAATAATAAAAAGGTTGTGAGGAGGAGTGGGTCTGAAGTGGACCTGAAAGGGATGTGAACATGGAGACAGAAAACATGACTGAGGCACTAAGATCTTGTGGAAGACTCTCGAACTAATGGTCAATATTGAAAAGTAAGTTTGAAACCGAGATGAGGCAATGGGCCTCTCTGACGGTCATGAGTCTTTGGAGCTCCCTTCCTCAAAAGGCAGTGGAAACAGAATCTTTGAATAATTTTAAGGCAGAGGTGGCGAGATTCATATTAAACAAGGGGTAAAAGGTTATCGGAGGTAGGTAGGAATGTGGATTTGAGGTTACAGTCAGACAATTACCGTTTAATCAGCCAATTCAGAGGGCAGTTAAGAGACAACCACATTGCTGGGGGTCTAGAGTCACGTGCAGGCCAAACCAGGTGAAGATAGCAGTTTCCTTCACTAAAGGACATTAGTGTACCATATGGGTTTTAACTACAATTGGCTCCTCTCCCCATGGTCCTTTATCCCTTACTCAAGAGGGCTGGAATTGTACATGTTGTATTTAATGTACTGGGCCTTCCCAAAAACAGGAAACGTGGGATGAGAATTGCATCAGTTCCATTAAGTACTGTTCATTCTCTCAGTATCCATCTATCAAAGCATTGTTCATAATTTTAAGGAATTTCATTAGATCATTCCTCAGCCTTCACTTTTCAAGAGAAAAATTACCCACCCAGTCAATATGTTCCTCAGCTGCATATCCCAACAATTCTATCATCCTTCTATTGTTATTTCTAGAAGGTCTGAAAGGCCATGTTAGTTTTTTTTATTCATTCATGGGTTGTGAACATCACTGGTTAGGCCAGCATTTATTGGCCAGCCCTAACTGCCCTTGAGAAGGTGGCAATGAGCTGCCTTCTTGATTAGCTGTGGGGTCAGGCTTGTGTAGGTACACCCAAAAAGCTGTTGAGGACCAGGTTCCAGGCTTTTGACCAAGTGACACTGAAGGAACAGCAATATATTTCCAAGTCTGCACATTGATTGGCTTGGAGGGGAACTTTCAAAGTAGTGATTACTCATATATCTGCTGTCCTTGTCCTTCTGGAATAGAGTGGTCATGGATTTAGAAAGTGCTGACTAAGGAGCCATATGGAATTTTGCAACGATTCTTTTAGAGATGATACAGGCTGTGCCACTGAATGTCAATGGTGGAGGGAGTGGATATTTGTGAGTGTAATGCCAATCAAGTGGTAGCTTTGTTCTGAACAATATGAATCTTCCTAAATGTTGTTGAAGCTACACTCATTCAGACAAGTGGGGAGTATTCTATCACACTTCTGTCTTGTACCCAATATATAGGGAACAGTTTTGGGAGTAAGGAATTCCTAACATGTTGTAGGCATTCTTTTGTAGCCACTGTATTTTCATGGCTAGTCCAGTACAGTTTCTGGCCATTGGTAATCCCAAGGATGTTGATCATGCAGACTTCAGTGGTGGTAACGCCATTGAATGTCAAATATTGAATGTTAGATTCGTCCCTTGTTGGGAGATGAATATTGTCAGGCATTTGTTTGGCACAAATGTTACTTGCCATTTGTCAGCCCAAACCTGGATATTGTCCAGATCTTGTTGCATTTGAACGTGGACTGCTTCAGTACCTGAGGAGTTGCGAATTGTCCTGAACATTGTGCAATCATCGGTGAACGTTATGATAGAAGGATGGTCATGAATGAAGCAACTGAAGATCGTTGGGTCTTACTTGTGGGAAAATCCCTGAGCATTTGCTAATATTTACAATGCAATCTCTGGGAGTTGTTAATGTTTAATTGGGGTCTCAGGAGTTTTAACATTTGGGGGGGGGGGCATGTTAATATTTACAGAGGGAGTTCTCACATCAAACAACTTCTCTTTCCATCAACTCATTTCCTCTAAATAAACAATGTTGCTTCAGAAACCTGCTTGGCTTTGAGCAATACTTGCTTTCTCATGGGACCACATGAAACATGCCATTCAGAGACCCCCCCCCCCCACACCACACACCTTCCCTCACATCTTTATCCAGTACATTGTGGACTGTAAATGGCTGAGCAAATCACTCAGATCAAGCGTAACAAATGTTGGCCTTGCAGTGTGTTCACATCCTATATAAGAGTATATAAAAAGAAATTGCTCTCAGTTCTGAAAGCATGTATTGCAGTTTCTCTGTTCAGACAATGCAGCTTGCTGTAGTTACACGTACAATATGCTTTCCCTGTCCCTCAACAAAGATTCCGCATTCCTGCTTTTCATCCTCAGTGTGGTCGATAAGGCCCTCAATCTTGTTCATACCACTTGTTGCATTTCTGTTTACAGTTCAGGGAAAGAGGGTTCAAGTGAAGTTTGACACAGTGCCACCGTTCCTATCTATTCTCTACAAATGTCTGACTCATACCTCTGTTGTTGGAGCCTTAACATCACATTATCCTATAAAAGCTTGTGACACAATTGGAGTAATCCTGTCATTTGGGTTACTGAAATGTCTAAAGAGCAGATTGAAATGTAAGCAGCAATCAATTAGAGTACTTTATTCCTACAATGTAAAGCCATTGATGAGTTTAATTATGTAGTGTGGCAGTAGACCATTTAACAATAGAGAGTTAGCACCCTCACATCCCAATGTCCCCTTGCCAAAAGTCCATTCTTTCTAAAACCAGATGTACTGCAGAGAACAGCGTCCCTCTGGATTATGAGCTTTCACCAGGTTTCAGAAAGCTAATTGTACAAGACTGTGAAGCCCAGAGCAGAACTGTAGTGGCAGAGAAGGAAAAGTTGGACTAAGTTTTTTTATTTTTTATTTTAATTTAATGAGAATTCATGGTGACAGTATAAACCTTTCACTGTATTTTATATTGAATACTCTTGACAATAAATGATACAATTCAATAATAATACAAGATAGCATACTTTTCCCCAAAAAACAGTAAAGGTCTCTGATCCACTATCTCTCTGTTTTTTTTTAGATTAGATTACTTACAGTGTGGAAACAGGCCCTTCGGCCCAACAAGTCCACACTGACCCACTGAAGAGCAATACATCCAGATCCATTCGCCTACATTTACCCCTCCACCTAAAACTACCGGCAATTTAGCATGGCCAATTCACCTAACCGGCACATTTTTGGACTGTGGGAGGAAACCGGAGCACCCAGAGGAAACCCACGCAGACACGGGGAGAATGTGCAAACTCCACACAGACAGTTGCCTGAGGCGGGAATTGAACCCCGGTCTCTGACGCTGTGAGGCAGCAGTGTTCCTTTAAGATGCTCCTTAAATCCTATCTCTTTGGCCCTTAATGTTTGACGACTTGGCATTGATTTTTTTTTTTCATTTTGTGAAGCACTTTGGAATGGTTTACTACATTTGAGGGAGGTCAACTGAGTAGTGTCCCTGTCTCTGAGACAGAAGCTCCAGGTTGTGTGACCAAACAGCTTGAGAATCAGTTAAAGGCAGACAGTAAGTGCAGAAGAGATTCCTGGTCAGCCATGTGACAGAAAGAAAATTGGCTCCTTGACCAGTACAATCCGTTGTTCAGGCTACACCATGGCAGTAGTGGAGAGATATAGATACTTAGTGCATGGCAACTCAAACTCCCTGAATGAACTGCACTGCTGCACAAGAGATGCTATAGGAATGACCAAACAGCTTGAGAATCGATTAAAGGCAGACAGTAAGTGCAGAAGAGATTCCTAGTCAGCCATGTGACAGAAAGAAAATTGGCTCCTTGACCAGTACAATCCATTGTTCAGGCTATACCATGGCAGTAGTGGAGAGATATAGATACTTAGTGCATAGCAACTCAAACTCCCTGAATGAACTGCACTGCTGCACAAGAGATGCTATAGGAATGCAAATGTTTGTTGTTGTGAGGCAATCTAGTATAAACCCAATCCCATCCTATCGGCAGAGCCACACATGTCATTCTCCGACAGCAGGTGAGTGCAATGTAATCAGGAGGGATTCCTGGCTGATATCCTTTTCCGGATTAGAGTTCTTGATTAAAACATAAATCGCATAAATGTGTTTACGCTGATGTTAATTCGGATTTTTTTGAAAAGCAATTTCCAGCTGTCAGCTTCAAGCTGTGTGTGAACCAAATAAATTTAATTCATTCTATAAATCGTAAAGAGGTTGGTTTAAATGTTGGGCTCTTTCTGAAACATTCAGTCATGCAATACTTGAGGGCACTGCACCATTCACCATGTACTGAGTGAAGCAGTCCAGTCACATTCAGCCTAAAGTGTGGATTCAGGCTGATTGGGTCTCCATTATATAAGTTTTAATTCACTGACAAATTACTTGCCTAAGAGTACATCCAAAATTCAACAGGGAAAGGCTCGAAACAAGGCCATCCCACTACAGTGTACTGAGGGACTGAAATACTCTAGCCAGTATCCACCAGAGAATTTCAACATGAAGTGAAAATATATACTGCAAATAAAACATGCAGTTGTATACGCAGTGAGTCATTTAAGGAGCTACATGCATCTTTAAAAGGGATTGAACCATTTGCATTTTGTGTAACAATTTCAACTATTGAGCAGTGTACTTTTATACAATTTATAAATAGAGTGAAATTCTGATATAATTCAGATATCGAGATTGAAGTGAGGTTGTGTTATAGCTGGATGATCAAACCCTGCAGTGTATTGCATATTTTTCAGGCAAAAATACTTCCTGACTCTCTTAATTTCAGCGCCTTCTTCCTGTTCCAGTATACTTTATTCAATGCGTGCCTTTTTAAAACAAAAATCAGGGAGCTATGAGGGACCGAAGTGAAATTAGAAAATGTCTTTTCAGCAGGAGAAAGCGATTCCTAATTGCTGTGTTGAGCTGAGCTTGCCAGCCTGCTAGTCAGGTGAGTACGAATGGTGTTAGCTTCACAGCTCCCTGTGTCTGCACTGATTGTCTGTCACAACTGCAGCAGGCAGATTCCTGGGAACCCTGCAGAAACCGAACAACATCATTTATACACAAGCGGTTCTCTCGGGATCTGCACATCTTCCATCAAAGCTTAGTAGACAATCGGGAGAAACTAGTTAAGCAGCCATTTAAAACTAGTCATGATTCGGAGATGCTGGTGTTGGACTGGGGTGTACAAAGTTAAAAATCACACAACACCAGGTTATAGTCCAACAGGTTTAATTGGAAGCACTAGCTTCCTGACGAAGGAGTGACGCTCTGAAAGCTAGTGTGCTTCCAATTAAACCTGTTGGACTATAACCTGGTGTTGTGTGAGTTTTAAATTTAAAACTAGGGCTGACTATTCTAACTACAGAAATGCACAATTACAATATTCATAGGTAATTCAGATAATCATAGAATCCCTACAGTGTGGACGTAGTCCATTCGACCCATTGAGTGTACACCAAGAGCACCCCGCCCAAATCAATTCCCCTGCCCAATAAGCCTGCATTTCCCATGGTTAATCCACCTAAACTTTATATCCCTGGACACAATGGGCAATTTCGTATTGCAAATCCATCTAACCTGCACATCTTCGAAACCAGAAGAAACATATACAGACACAGGGAAAATGTGCGAACTCCACATAGTCACCAATCCTTGGTGCTGTGAAGTAGCAGTACTAACCACTGAGCCATTGCGCCATAACAGACAAATACATAATAGAGATGAGCTTGCTATTATTAATACAAGTACCTATGCTATATGCATGGTATCAATGCATATTATATCCAATTTCCACTGTGTGTTTTTGTATACCCAGCTGATGGTATTTGTGGACAAGTCAGGTCCCAGAATGAAACCTGGCTTGACAGATCATACATTCATTTTCTTAATTAGTTAACGTGGTGGTTAGTCACTGATACATATTCACATAATATTCTTTAACAATAGGTCATGTGTTTATTGCACTAAAGCTGAAAATAACAAGCCATTAGATGCAGAAGACAGTTTAGACAGATGTTAACACAAACAACAAAATAAAGTTTCAACCTATTTCCTAACACTACCTGGTTTGGAGTCTCAAGTCCAAAGAAATTATATTCCTATGCAAACACTTTCTACTTTACTGACTCCTTCCAGTTTCTTTCCAATGGAAGGCGGAGAAAATTTTATGTTTCATTTCCAAGACTGTAGGCATGAACCTTTCACAGTTCCAAGTGCAGAAACTTACTCAGTTCTAACAACTTCGAGTCTTCCATACAAGCCCGCTTGGCTTGGAAACTTTCCAGACAAGAAAACTCTTCTGCTTTTTTTAATTCACAAAGAGCAATTTAATAAATGAGCAGTATTTTACAGACATCTTGGTTAAGGAATTAATTTTGATCAGGAGGATTCCAATTTTGTTCTTCAAAATAGTTCAATGAGATTGTTTACATCCAACTGGGAGGCCTGACAAAGTTTTAAAGTTTGGCAATGCATCTGAAAGTTAGCAGCATCTCCTTGATACTATAGTAGCAATGTGAGACTGAATTTCACATTAAAATCTCCACAGTCACCACACAGAAAGTCATATAGCACGGAAACGGACCCTTTTGTCCAACTCATCGGCATTGACCAGACATCCCAATCTGACCTAGTCTCATTTGTCAGCATTTGGACTCTGTCCTTCGAAATCCTTCCTAAGTGTACACCCATCCAGATACCCTTTAAATGTTGTAATTATACCCGCCATCACCACTTCCTCTGGCAGCTCATTCCATACACGTACCACCCTCTGTGTGAAAAGTTATCCCTCAGGCCCTTTTTAAACCTTCCCCCTCTCACCCTAAATCTACGTCCTCTTGTTTTGAACTCTCCCCCACCCCAAGAAAAAGACCTCGGCTATTCATTCTATCCATGTCCCTCATGATTTTATAAGCCTCAATAAGGTCACCCCTCAGCCCCCAGTGCTGCAGGGAATAAAGCCCCAGCCTATTCAGCCTGTCCCCACAACTCCAACCCAACGTCCTTGTAAATATTTTCTTCACCCTCTCAAATTTAGCAATATCCTTCCTATAGAAGGGCAACCTGAATTATATGCAGTATTCTAAAAGTAGCCTCACCAATGTCCTGTACAGCTGCAACACAACATTCCACCTTATATACTCAACGTTCTGACCAATGAAGGCAAGCATGTTCTTCACCACTTGCGCACCCCTGTCTCCACTTTCAATGAACTATGCACCTGCATCTCTAGGTCTCTTTGTTTGACAACACTTCTCTGGCACCTCACCTGTGGATGTCAATGATACAAATAGAATGCCTGCAGTGTGGAAACAGGCCCTTCGGCCCAACAAATCCACACCGAACCTCTGGACTGTATCACACCCAAACCTGTTCCCCTACCCTATTACTCTACATTTACCCCCAACTAATGCACCTAACCTGCACATCCCTGAACACTATGGGCAATTTAGAATGGCCAATTCACCTAACCTGCACATCTTTAGATTGCGAGAGGAAATCAGAGCACGAAGAGGAAACCCATGCAGACATGGGGAGAATGTGCAAATTCCACACAGACAGTTTCCCAAATCAAACCCAGGTCCGTGGTGCTGTGAGGCAGGAGTGCTAACCACTGAGTCACTGTGCCGCCCCTAAGTATCTTAGCAATGGGCCCGGCAATCTCTTCCCTAGCTTTCCACAAAGCTCTGAGGTACACCTGCTTAGGTCCCAGGGATTTTATCTACCTTAATGCGTTTTAAGACCTCCAGCACCTCCTCTTCTGTAATATGAAATCTTTTCAAGATCTCACTATTGATTTCTCCAAGTTCCTTAGCTTCTGTGTCCTTCTCCATAGTAAATGCTGATGCAAAATATTTGTTTAGTATCTGACTATCTCCTGTGGTTCCACACATTGATCTTAAGGAGCCCTATTCTCTCCCTAATTACCCTTTTTCCTTTAATGTATTTACAGAACCTCTTTGGATTCTTTGTAACTCTTATTTGCAGCACATACAGTACTACACACAAAACCTTTCCATAGCTCACCCCTTCCTATCTCCATAATGTCCAATAGCACCACAACCCTCTTGCAACCTCACCAGACCATCCTGTTCCTTTGGCTATGGGATTGGTGAACCCACTTACCTCATTTATTTCCAACATGCAGAGCAGTGTCTTCAATAGTATAAAAAGAAAGGAAGTACCGGAGAGTTTCAGCAAATCTGGCAATGAGTGCAGAGAGAGAAAAATAATTAACATTTTGAGACTGGTCTGACTTCTTTGGAACTGAAGGGGATTGGAAAATGATGCTGTTGACAAAGGGAGAGACAGAGTGTGTAGAACAGATGGTGTGGATGCCCAGAGTAAAAAACAAAGAGAATGCTAATGGTGAAGCAGAAGAGGGAGAGGGAGGAAATTAGAAATTGGAGACCAATCTCACTGTTAAACACAGACTACAAAATCTTGTCAAAGGTCATCGCCAACCGGATCAGGTCTGCTCTGGGATCGGTGATTCACCCTGACCAAACCTGTGCTGTACCGGGCAGGAAGGTCGCTGAGAGTCTCGCACTCCTCAGAGATACGATTGCCTACGTGCAGGACAGGGGGGTGGAGACCTGCCTCATCAGCCTGGACCAGGAGAAAGCCTTTGACAGGATATCGCATACATATATGAGGGATGTCCTCTCCAAAATGGGCTATAGGGAGGGAATCAGTTATTGGATCAGACTGCTCTACACCAACATTGTCAGTACAGTCTCAATCAATGGGTGGGAATCAGATAGCTTCCCAGTCAGATCTGGAGTCAGGCAGGGCTGCCCTCTCTCTCCTGCCTTGTTTGTGTGCTGCATAGAGCCATTTGCCGAGTCCATCAGGAAGGATGCGAGCCTGAGAGGGGTGACTATTCCTGGCAGCGGGGGCCTGCAGGTTAAGGCCTCCCTGTACATGGATGACGTCGCCGTTTTCTGCTCGGATCTGTCCATGCACAGACTCATGCGCATCTGTGACCAGTTCGAACGGGCCTCAGGGGCCAAGGTAAACTGAGGCAAGAGCGAAGCCATGCTCTTCGGGAACTGGGCCAACCAATCCTCTAACCCCTTCACCGTCAGGACTGACCACCTGAAGGTGCTGGGTATTTGGTTCGGGGGGGCTGGGGCGTGCGCAAGACCTGGGAGGAGCGGATCAGGAAGGTGAGACAGAAACTAGGCAGATGGGAGCAACGGTCGCTCTCCATCGTAGGAAAAAACCTGGTCATCAGGTGTGAGGTACTCTCAGTATTGTTATACGTGGCACAGGTCTGGCCTATCCCCAGAACCTGTGCTGCCGCAGTCACCCGGGCCATCTTCCACTTCGTGTGGAGATCAAAGATGGACCTGGTTCGAAGAGACATAATGTACAAAGACCGGTGCAATGGGGAAAAAAACACGCCCAATGCCCCCCTCACCCTGATGGCCACCTTTGTGTGTGGCTGCATCAAGCTGTGCGTGGATCCCCGTTACGCAAACACCAAGTGTCACTACTTACTGAGATTCTACCTGTCCCCGGTGTTGTGAAGGATGGGCCTGGCCTCGCTGCCGCAGAACGCTCCGAGTAGTTGGACCGTTCCGTACCACCTGTACTTCATGGAGAAATTTATGAAGAAAAATACCTTTGACTACAAGTCCATCAGGAAGTGGTCAGCACGTAGTGTCCTTGAGACCCTTCGGGAAAAGGAGAGGGCGGATCCTATCGAGCGGTTCCCTGGGCAGACTGTCAAAGCCATTTGGCAGAATGCCTCATCGCCAGAACTTTCCAACAAGCACCAAGACATGGCTTGACTGGTGGTGAGAAGAGTTCTGCCTGTGAGATCCTTTATGCACGCCCGAACTCTCAGCCGCACCGCACGCTGCCCTCGAAGCGGCTGCGGGGGGGACGAGACTGTCACACACCTCCTTCTGGAATCTGCCTACGCAGAAGAAGTCTGGAGAGGAATGCAGTGGCGTTTGTCGAG
>NC_057728.1:54564992-54570022 GCF_004010195.1 Chiloscyllium plagiosum
CCTCACCCTGATGGTCACCTTTGTGTGTGGCTGCATCAAGCTGTGCGTGGATCCCCGGTACGCAAACACCAGGTGTCACTACGTACTGAGGTTCTACCTGTCCCCGGTGTTGCGAAGGATGGGCCTGGCCTCGCTGCCGCGGAACGCTCCGAGTAGTTGGACCGTTCCGTACCACCTGTCCTTCTGGAGAAATTTATGAAGAAAAACACCTTTGACCACAAGTCCATCAGGAAGTGGTCAGTACGTAGTGTCCTTGAGACCCTTCGGGAAAAGGAGAGGGCGGATCCTGTCGAGCGGTTCCCTGAGCAGACTGTCAAAGCCATTTGGCAGAATGTGTCATCGCCAGAACTTTCCAACAAGCACCAAGACATGGCTTGGCTGGTGGTGAGAAGGGCTCTGCCTGTGAGATCCTTTATGCACGCCCGGACTCTCAGCCGCACCGCACGCTGCCCTCGAAGCAGCTGCGGGGGGATGAGACTGTCACACACCTCCTTCTGGAATGTGCCTATGCAGAGGAAGTCTGGAGAGGAATGCAGTGGTGTTTGTCGAGGTTCGTCCCGAGCAGCGACGTGACGCGGGTCTCCGTGCTCTACAGCCTGTTCCCCGGGACGCACACCGAGACGAACATCAACTGCGCCTGGAGGATCATCAACTCGGTGAAGGAAGCTCTCTGAGCGGTCCAAAACCTGTTGATCTTCCAGCTGAAGGAGTTGACCCCGACTGAGTGTTGCAGACTGGCACATTCCAAGGTCCAGGAGTACGTGTTTGAGGGACGCGCTGAAGCTTGGGGCAGCAGCCGCCAAGGCGTGGTGGGGAAAGACCACCGTGTAACATCTGCCTGCCTAAGAAGAACAGAGGGCCCACACAGTCATTTGGACTCTGCTGGTGCCTCAGCTCAATGTAATCGCACCAACCTGTAAATAGGAATGATTACTCTGTTTCGATACACAAAGAAATGGAATGTTTACAGATGTATGGCATGTCCAGTTGTATAGATCAAAGTATTTATGAATAAAGTATATTTTTGAAATAAAAAAAAAATGGTGATAGTGGAGAAATAGAGATGCAAACTAAGTGTTAACGATAAGTCTGAACAGTCAAAAAATAGGTTGGATCTTGTGAGAGCAATCCTTTGGAAACAAGACACTGTTGGGGACTGGGGTCAATGATGGAGAAGGAGATATAATCAAAATAGAGGACAGATGTCACGCAATGATGAGCCTTAATGCTGTAAAGTGACTCAGTGGAAACTGAGGTGCTTTTCTTTCAGTTTGTGTTGTGCTTCGGTGGAACACTGAGGCTGGTCTCGGTTGGAAGTGTTGTCATTGGAGCAAGATCGTTGCCTTGACCAGGAAGTCCGGAACCAGGGATCAGAGTCTAAGGTTACAATATAGGCCATTCACAATCAAGATAAGGAGTTATTTTTCACCCCCAGAAAGTGGTTGAGGCCAAAACATTGAATGATCTCAAAAAAGAACAAAATAGAAGTACAGGAATAGCTCCTTTGGCCCTTCATCCTGTATTAACTAAAGTAAAAAAAAAACCTTCTACCCTTATTCAGTCCATATCCCTCTATTCCCTCCCTATTCATGTAACCATCCAGATGCCTCTTAAATGTCCCCAACATGCCTGCTTCCATGATCTCTTCTGACAGTGCATTCCAGACTCCTACCCCTCTCTGCATGAAAATCTTCCCTTGCACACCTCCCTCAAACTTTCCCCCACTCAGCTTGAACCTGTGCCCCCTTGTAATTGAAGCTTCAATCCTGGGAAAAAGCCTCTGACTATCAACCCTATCAATGCCTCTCATAATTTTGTAGACCTCTATTAGGTCTCCTCTAACCCTCAGTCATTCCAGTGAAAACAATCCTAGTCTTTGTTAACCTTTCCTCATAGCCAATGCCTTCAAAACCAGGCAACATCCTGGTGAAACTTCTCTGCACTCTGTCCAAAGCTTCCATATCCTTCTGATAGTGTGGCAACCATCAAGATATAATTCTTAGGACTAAAGAGGTCAAAGGGTGTGGGGAGAAAGTGGCAAGAGAGGACTGACTTGGATGATCAGCCATGGTCATATTGAATGGCAGAGTCTGGCCAAATGGCCTACTCCTGCTCCTATTTTCTTTGTTTCTATGAACCTCTTATCAACCCAAGGAAACCTAAACACATAAATAGAAAGTGGGCCATGCCACCAGTGCTTCATTCGGAGGCACACTGAAGGTGTTACCTAGTATGGTGACGAAACATCTGAAAATGAACCTTCCAGCTTAGCGAACAAACCTACATCCAGAACCTCGACCTGAGCTACAAATCTTCTCAAGACTCGCTATGAACCTCTTCTCTTAGAAAGTAGTGACTCTGCAGAATTCTTTACCACAGAGGACAGTTGAGGGTGAGTCGGAATGTGCATTCAAGTCAGAGATAGATTTTTAATCTGTAAGAGGATCAGCGATTATGGGGATAGTCAAGAAAGTGGAGTTGAGGATTATTAAATCAGCCATGAAAATCATTGAAAGGCTGAGTGGATTCAATGGGCCAAATGGCCTACTTCTACTCCTATGTCTAATGGTCCTGTGGTCGACATGGATGTACACACCTTCAGGTTGTAAACAGCAGAGAACATTTGACTCATAATAGGCTGGAGGTGTACATTGTAAATATAGCATGCTTGTATAGTGGGCTGCACTGGGGAAAAATATGGGTGGCACTGTGGCTCAGTGGTTAGCACTCACAGCACCAGAGAACTGGGTTTGATCCCAGCCTTGGGTGACTGAATGTATGCACATTCTCCCCATGTCTGCGTGGGTTTCCTCCAGGTGCTCTGGTTTCCTCTCACAGGCCAAAACATATGCAGGTCAGGTGAATTGGCCATGCTAAATTGCCCATAGCATTAGGTACATTAGTCAGAGGGAAATGGGTCTAGGTGGGTTACTCTTCAGAGGGTCGGTGTGGACTGGTTGGGCTGAAGGGCCTGTTTCCACACTGTAGGGAATCTAATCTAATTATGTAATTCAAATTGAATTTAGTAAATTTGACAATTAAAATGTATTTTTAGAGAGACTCCCAAGAGTATGGAATGAGCTACCAGAGGAAGTGGCAGTACAATTGTAATATTTAAAAAGCATCTGGATGGGTATATGAATAGGATGGGTTTAGAGGGATATGGTAATGGGACTAGATTAGGTTATAATATCTGGTCGGCATGGGCGAGTTTACCGAAGGGTCTGTTTCTGTGATGTACATCTTTATGACTCAATATATAGATGCCTTTTTTAAAAAAAAAATGGCACAGCTCCTGCAGGGAGCAGACAGCGGTGTGCAGGGGCAGGGCAGGAGCAGGCAGTGTGCTGTTTTCTTAATGCAGTCAGCTCACTGTCATCGTGACCTGGGTTCCCTTCTGTTAGTCACGCTCTGCGAGCTAATGCATGAATGGGCAAGTGAGAGAGAGCACTGTTTTCCGCCCGTTCCCCATTTGCGATGCAAGAAAGAGTGATCAGTATTTTTCTGCAAACAATTCTGGCGTTCACCGGCTGGAAGGGAGAGAGAGGGAGAGGGAGAGTGAAAAACAAGGACAGCAACAGCTGCAGCCTGAATGGTTGCTGGGCAAGTTTCAAATCATTCACAGATAGTAACTGCGTACTTTGCTATGAATGGAGAGTGCGGCTGCCGTGCCGCCCTGTCATTGGCTGACTGCTGGATGTGTGTGTCCCATTCAGCCATTTATCTAAATCTATCAATGATTCCTTATCGCTGTCACGGATACAATGACCCACATTACCCTGCTCAGAACACTGGGACTAAACGCAGCAGCAATGTCACCTCAAGGATAAAAGCCTTGCCTTTTCTGTTTGAAAGGATTTGTTTTCAGTTTAAGGCTTGTTTCGACCACTGCTGTTGTCACATCAAATACATTCACCCCGCGGCCTGTTAATGTCAGCAAAACCCCCATCTCGATATCCCAATCTGCAGTGCCGCATTTTGTGAATGAATGCGGTTTCGCCGCCCACATCAGACACAAGTCTGTATGAATGTGCAAAGGCACTATTCACAAAGATAAGCACCTGATAAACTCGCAGCCTGTACCAGCCGAGAGAACTGGAATGCACAAACATAAGTGTTGCAATGCGACCATTGAATACTGAGTTACTTTACATAACTTAACCCCTCCCTGACTACAAAATATCTGTCTGTGCTTCAAAGATTTTGCGCATTTTTACAACAAAAGCAGAAAGTGCTGGAGAAACTCAGCAGGTCTGACAGCATCTGTAGAGAGAAACAGTGACTTCCGGACGCGAAACGTTAACTCCGTTTCTATCTCGCCACAGATTCTGCCAGACCTGCTGAGTTTCTCCAGCACTTTCTGGCTTCTTCTTTGTTTCAGATTTCCAGCATTCACAGTCCTTTGGTTTAGTTTTAGACATTTGTTTGTGAAATGTGGATGTAACAAGAGAGGGCAACATTTGTTGCTCATCCATAATTGCCCTGGAGTAGCTGGGGGAGCTGCCTTCTTAAGCATTGCAGTCCTCAGGCTGTGGTGTTGTTATAGAACCCTGACCAACTCAACCACCCCGTAGCCCAACACTTAAACTCCCCCTCCCACTCCACCAAGGACATGCAGGTCCTTGGACTCCTCCATCGCCAGACCATGGCAACACGACGGTTGGAGGAAGAGCGCCTCATCTTCTGCCTGGGAACCCTCCAACTACAAGGGATGAACTCAGATTTCTCCAGTTTCCTCATTTCCGCTCCCCCCACCTTGTCTCAGTCAAATCCCTTGAACTCAGCACCACCTTCCTAACCTGTAATCTTCTTCCTGACCTCTCCGCCCCCACCCCACTCTGGCCTATCACCCTCACCTTAACCTCCCTCCACCTATCGCATTTCCAAAGCCCCTCCCCCAAGTCCCCTCTCCCTACCTTTTATCTTAGCCTGCTGGACACACTTTCCTCATTCCTGAAGAAGGGCTTATGCCCGAAACGTCGATTCTCCTGTTCCTTGGATGCTGCCTGACCTGCTGCGCTTTTCCAGCA
>NC_057728.1:54570490-54588513 GCF_004010195.1 Chiloscyllium plagiosum
AAATGTGTTGCTGGAAAAGCGCAGCAGGTCAGGCAGCATCCAGGGAACAGGAGAATTGACGTTTCGGGCATAAGCCCTTCTTCTGGAATGAGGACAGTTTGTCCAGCAGGCTAAGATAAAAGGTAGGGAGGAGGGACTTGGGGGAGTGGCGTCGGAAATGTGATAGGTGGAAAGAGGTCAAGGTGAGGGTGATAGGTCAGACTGGGGTGGGGGCGGAGAGGTCAGGAAGAAGATTGCAGGTTAGGAAGGCGGTGCTGAATTCGATGGATTTGACTGAGACAAGGTGGGGGGAGGGGAAATGAGGAAACTGGTGAAATCCGAGTTCATCCCTTGTGGTTGGAGGGTTCCTAGGCGGAAGATGTCTCAGTCAAATCCATCGAATTCAGCATCGCCTTCCTAACCTGCAATCTTCTTCCTGACCTCTCCGCCCCCACCCCAGTCTGACCTATCACCCTCACCTTGACCTCTTTCCACCTATCACATTTCTGACGCACCTCCCCCAAGTCTCTCCTCCCTACCTTTTATCTTAGCCTGCTGGACATTCCTGAAGAAGGGCTTATGCCCGAAATGTTGATTCTCCTGTTCCCTGGATGCTACCTGACCTGCTGCGCTAATGCAAATTAGAGGCAACTTTGCCATCCCACCCTTGCCTTCCAAGTTCAGTCTGGTTGCTTGATTCTCACCTCTGAATCAGATCTGTGGCTACCTGGCCCATTCCAGGGTCCTGAGCTCAGAAATTTATGCCAGTGAGTGCAGTACAGCAGGGATGCATCAGTGTTGGAGGGACATGTCCTTCATGCATTAATGTGGCCCTTCCCTGCCCTCAGCATCCTTTGACAAAGAAAAGCCATGCTGTTCTCCTCAGCTTTTCTGAAGCAATATTTACCCCTCAATCAACATCCCTTATAAAATAAATTCTGAGATTATTATCAGATTATGGGGTCTTTCTATGTGCACACTGGCTATCATGTTTCCTACATCTTCACAACAACTAGTCCTGAAGATAATCGACTATAAAGTGCTTTGGACCAATCATATAAAAGGAAAGTTGTTACAAGTCTTTATTTTTACAGACAATTAGTTTGGACTGTAACAGTTCACGAAGACAGCTCATCACCACTTCTCAAGGGCAATTAGTGCTGGGTAATCAATGTTGGCCTAACCCATGATATTCACTATCTGGGAAACAATGAAAATAATTTAATGGACTTATAACTGATGGGCAATTATTCATGATCCATCTCAGAACTGAAATCTATTTGTACCTGTGTGTTTGATTTGGATAGCATTCCTGAAGAAATAGTTAATAAACCAGTTCTCATTTTGCAGATTTCTAAGTAGAATCATACACCCATTCAGCAGAGGAGGGTGGCTATTCTACCCATTGTCGTTGTGGCTCTTTGAAAGAGCTGCCCACTTTGGCCCACTCCTCCTGCTCTCCACACTGAGGTGAATTCTTTCTTTTACCTGAGCCTCAAAAATAAGACAACCATCATCTCCATGCAATGCCTGGCAATGGACAAAGGTGTGTTATTGGTAGCCCTGATGAGCCTAACATTATGTTAAAGTCATAGGGCTAGTAATGAGCTAGATGCAGGTTCAAATCCCACCATGGCAGATGGTGAAATTTGAGTTCAATAAAATGAAAATTATCTGACATGAAAAGCTAACCCAATGCCAATTCTTGCAAAGACCTGATGCCCTTTAGGGAAGGGAATATGCCATATCCTTATCTGGACTGGGTTATATGTCTCTCCAGACACAAAGCAATTTGGTTGACTTTCAAATGTCCTCCGGCTAGCTCAGGATAAATGCTGACCCAACCAGTGACACATCCCATGAACAAATTTTGTAAAAATTGAGGTAATTTCCTTGGGGGCTTGCAAGTCCACTGTGTAGCAAGACACTCACCAGCTATTTATAGCACTATATCTCAGAAACTGGGGAATTATTACCACTGCCCTCTCTAATGTCTAGACCAAACAAGTGTGTGGGTGTTGGGAAATTAAAGGAATCCAGCCCACAGAACCATAGCAGTTCTAATAGGTGAATGATACATTGCGTTGTCTTTTCAAATGCATTCAGATTCTGCATTCTGTACCTACTCTAATTCTGCCTATAATTAATGACTCCCACTCAGAATGGCTTTAATTTATTGAAGAAACTTTTAAAAATGCACATAATTTAGTTCATTATATGTTATGTAATGGATTGCTTTAAATAGGTTAGCATGAACCCAATTTGATTCTCACCCTGTCAGGACCTTTCCATCTTTGATGTTCTATCCAATGACAATCTTTTGCATTTGGTGCTTTGCAATTTTTTTTCTCCCATAAAATATATACTTTATTCATAACATTTGTAAAAGTACATTACAAGTCATTGCCACTTAAAAATGACAGAATTTCACAGCAAAATTTAACTTATCTCCATACATATTGCTCATTTGTATTCTAAGTGTTAAAACTTGCAATGTACATTACCCGCATGAGGCACACAACCTGAGGGTAACGCATTTGAAATTATTATTTAATCTGAATTGAGGTTTGCCATTATTCTAAAGTAGTGAGTTGTCGTTAGCACAGGACTCTGTTCCTGTTCCTGCTCCTGTTTCAACAGATTCCAGTTTCTTTGTTTCTGCTAACGTGTAGATTTCACCTTTAACAACCAATGCTGTGACCGACCACTGGTGTGAAAGGGGGCAATGCAGATTTTCTGTCTGCTGAACATGGAGCAGCTGTCCCAAAGCAAAATTGTTAATGGCATTGTCTCACATGACACGCTTGTAGCCAATGGCATTCCCTGTGCAGGCGTCCTTGCAAAGATGTCAATGAGCAGCCATTGACAGCAATATCATTGGATTAGAAAGTACTGGAAAAACTTAGCAGGTCTGTCAGCGTCTGTGGAGAGAAATCAGAGTCAATGTTAGTTCTGAGGCAGGGTCATTGGACCTGAAACATTAACTCTGATTTCTCTCCACAGAAGCTGCCAGACCTGCTGAGCTTTTCCAGCAATTTCTGGTTTTGTTTCTGATTTACAGTATGCGCAGTTTTTAAATGTGTTTTTCATTGGAGTTTGATTTTGTCATTGATTGTAACTGATTAATGGAGTATTAGTAGGATGCTGTAGAACCACCTCAAAAGAGTTCTTGTGAAGTAGTGGTAATGTCCCTATCTCTGAGCCAGTAGATTCCTGTTCAATCCCACCTGGCCCTGATGTAAGATATCAGAGTAGATTGATTAATGATATATGGAACCTTATCAAAGGCTGTCACAGTACGTGCTGCATTTCACATTTTAAAGCTTTAAATCAGTGAAAGGAAAAAGTTAGTCTATGACTCTATACAGCACCATTCATGAACCTCAGGACACCCCAAAGTGCTTTCAAGCCAAACAAGTACTTTTTGAATTATGGCCACTTTTATAAGGGAGGATCCACAGTCACCAATTTGTAAACAGTGAGAGCCCTCAAACAGCAAAGTGCCAAATGATTTGTGTTTTTTTTTCTCTCTGATGCTAACTGTGAGTGTATATGGGCCATGGCCCATGGAATAATCATCTGCTCTTCTTCAGAATAATGACCTGGATTCTGTTACACCCATCCGAGAGGGCTTCAGTTTAATGTCAGACGTGAAAAGTTCTGCTCAATGTTTTGGCAGTGTTCAGCCCAAATGCAACAGCTTTACTGAGCAAATTCTATCTTTCAATCGACAGTTTGAATTCCCAGTAGTAGAATAGGATAAATAGACAAAGTCTTTTCTCTGGGGTAGGGGAGTCCCGAAGTTGAGGGCATAGGTTTAGGGTGAAAGGGGAAAGATATAAAAGAGACCTAAGGGGTAACCTTTTCATGCTGAGGGTGATATGTGTATGGAATGAGCTGCCAGAGGAAATGGTGGAGGCTGGTACAATTACAACATTTAAAAGGCATCTGGATTGGTTATGTGAATAGGAAGGGTTTGGAGGGATATTGGCCAAGTGCTGGCAAATTGAACTAGATTAATTTAGGATATCTGGCTGGCATGGGCAACATCCTCCACCATTTCCGCCACTTACAAGTGGACCCCACCACCAGACATATATTTCCCTTCCCATTCCTATCTGCTTTCCGTAAAGGCCGTTCCCTCCGCGACTACCTCATTAGGTCCACGCCCCCCAACAACCCACCCTCCCCTCCCGGCACATTTCCCCTGCCACCGCAGGAATGGCAAAACCTGTGCCCACACCTCCTCCCTCACTTCCATCCAAGGCCCCAAAGGAGCCTTTCACATCAAAGTTTTACCTGCATTTCGAGGGGTGACCTTATAGAGGTTTATAAAATCATGAGGGGCATGGATATGATAAATAGACAAAGTCTTTTCCCTGGGTTGGAGGAGTCCAGAACTAGAGGGTATAGGTTTAGGGTGAGAGGGGAAAGATATAAAAGAGACCTACAGGGCAATCTTTTCACACAGAGGGTGATACCTGTATGGAATAAGCTGCCAGAGGAAGTGGTGGAGGCTGGTACAATTGCAACATTTAAGAGGCATTTGGATGGGTATATGAATAGGAAGGGTTTGGAGGGATATGTGCCTGGTGCTGGCAGGTGGGACTAGATAGGGTTGGGATATCTGATTGGCATGGACGGGTTGGACAGAAGGGTCTGTTTCTGTGCTATACATCTCTATGACTCTATGATTCTAAATGGCATTTATTGTATCCGTTGCTCCCAATGCGGTCTCCTCCACACTAGGGAGACAGAACGCCTACTCGCAGACCGCTTCAGGGAACATCTCCAGGACACCAGCACCAACCAACCCCACTGACCCGTGGGCAAGTATTTCAATTATCTCTCCCATTCTGCCTAGGACATGGAGGTCCTGGACCTCCTCCATCGCCACTCCCTAACCACCCGACGCCTGGAGGAAGAACACTTCATCTTCTGCCTTGGGACCCTCCAACCCCAAGGTATCAGTGTGAATTTCACTAGTTTCCTCATTTCCCTCCCACACTTTACCCCAGTTCCAACTTCCAGCTCAGCACCGTCCTCATTACATATCCCCACCTATCTGCACCAACCTCCCTTCTGACCTATCACCATTACCCCACTTCCATCCACTTATTGCACTCTCAGCTACCTTTCCCCAGCCCCATACCCCTCCCATTTATCTCTCCACCCCCAAGACACTCAGCCTCATTCCTGATAAAGGGCTTTTGCTCAAAATGTTGATTTTCCTGCTCCTCGGATGCTGCCTGACCTGCTGTGCTTTTCCAGCACCACATAGCAGAGCATAATAGCCAATGGATACTTTTAGGCTGGAGAAAGGTTTATCTTGGAGTTCCCCAGGGGTTGATATTGGAACCTTTGCTTTTCCTGATGTATAAATTAAAGATATAAATCTTGGTGCACAGAAAACAATATCAAAGTTTGCAGATGAAATGAAACTTGGAAGAATTGTAAACTGTGGGAACAGTATAGATCTTTAAAAAGACATTGACAAGTTGGTGGAATAGTTGGATAAATGGTAGATGACATTCAAAGAAGAGAAGTTTGGAGTGATGCATTTTGATAGGAAGAATGTTGAAAGACAATATAAAATAAGGGATACAATTCTAAAGGGGGTGCTGGAGCAGAGTGACCTGGGTGTATGTGTGCACAGATCATTGGAGATGGAAGTGCAGGTGGAGAAAGCAATTAATAAATCATGTAGTGTTCTCAACTTTATTAATACAGGCATAGGGTGCAAAAGGAGGGAATGTTGAACTTGTATAAGACACTTGTTCGACCTTAATTGGTATATCGCGTACAATTCTGGTGCTACCTTACAGGAATTATGTGAACATATTGGAGAGAGTGCAGAGGCAGTTCACAAGGATGGTTCCAGGGATGAGGAACGTCAGCAATGAGGGTGGTTGAAGAAGTTGCTATTAGTCTCCCTGGAAAGAAGAAGGTCAGGAGGAGATTTGATAGAAGTTTTCAAAATCATGAGTGAGCTGCATGGAGTAGATATGGAGAAATTGTTTCTGCTGTAAAAGGAACAAGAGTGAGAGGGCATAGATTTAAAGTCATGATGTGGAGACGCTGGTGTTGGACTGAGGTGTACAAAGTTAAAAATCACACAACACCAGGTTATAGTCCAACAGGTTTATTTGGAAGCACAAGCTTTCGGAGCGCTGCTCCTTCATCCGACAACCACCTGATGAAGGAGCGGTGCTCCGAAAGCTAGTGCTTTCAAATAAACCTGTTGGACTATAACCTGGTGTTGTGTGATTTTTAACTAGATTTAAAGTGAGTTCCAAAGAACCAAATTTGATGTGAGAAAAGTTTTCCAAAGTAATTAGGGTATGGAATGTAGTGCTTGGAGGTGTCGTGGAGACAGGTTCTACTGAGACATTCAAGAGGGCATTGGAGGATTATTTGGGTAGATATAATGTGCAAGGACATGAGAGAGAAACAGGAGGTTAGCACTAGGTAATGATACTCATTTGTAGAACCAGGGCAGGCATGATTTGCCAAACAGCCAACTTCTGCACCGTAACACCTCTATGATTCTGTATTCTGTGAAGTTACAAGTTTAGATAGAAAGCTGTCCATTTTCTGCAACTGTGCTTTGTAGAACATTGTATTAATTTGTGAGGGCACAGTGCTTCATTAACATCGCTGTAACAGAGTTTCTGGTCATTATCACATTGTTGTTTGTGACAGCTTGCTGCGTCCAAATGGGATGCTGTTTATTTTTCTACTTTACCAGAGTCACTACATTTCAGAATAGCACCTTACTGATTCGAAAGCAGTTTGACAAGTAAGTGGTGTTATATCAATGCACGTTATTTCATTCATTCATCTGCAGCCTTTTAGGGAGAGATTTGCAGATTTCCATTACATTTGTGTGGAACAAGTGTTGCCTGAATTCTGTCCTAAATTTGCTAGCACCAATTATAAGACTATGCCCTCTTGTTCTGCATTCCTCCACGTGGAATTAGCTACTCTCAACCTACCCTATTGATTCCTATTATGATTTTAAATGCCTTGATAAAATCATCAATTTCATAAATGTAAGAGAAAACAGATTATAAAACCTGTCGTCATAATTTAATCTTTTAAACCCAGCTGCTGTGATTTGTGGATCGTAGGACAGAAGAGATGGTTTATACTTTCTGTGCTGTCTTTCCAAACGCCCACGTCTCTCACAAAGGATGTGCATTTTGTGAATGGTGTAGTCCCTGTGTGCTTTTAGCACTCCTATTTTGTTTTAATTCTCTCATGGGATGTTCACTTCCTTAGCTGGGCCAGCGTTAGTTGTCCATCCCTAGTTGCCATTGAGAAGGTGGTGGTGAACTAATTTCTCTAATTGCTGCAGTACATTTGGTGTAGGTAGACAAGTGGAGCTATTAAGGAATTCCAAGATTCTGACCCAGAGACACTGAAGGAGCGGCAATGTATTTCCATGATGTGGAGGAGCCGGTGTTGGACTGGGGTGGACAAAGTTAAAAATCACACAACACCAGGTTATAGTCCAACAGGATTACTTGGAAGTACTAGCTTTCAGAGCGCAGCTCCTTCATCAGGTGCTACCTAGTGCTTCCAAATAAACCTGTTGGACTATAACCTGGTGTTGTGCGATTTTTAACTAAATATATTTCCAAGTCAGCACTATGAGTGGCTTGAAGGGAACTTTCTGGGGGTGGTGTTCCCATGTATTGGTTGTCCTTGTCCTTCCAGATGGAAGTGTTTGTGGGTTTGGAAGGTGCTGTCTGAGGATCTTTGGTGAATTTCTTCAGTGTGTCTTGCAGATAACGCACACTGCTGCGACTGATTGTCAGTGGTGGAGGGAATGGATGTTCATGGATGTAGTGCCAAACTAGTGGACTGCTTTGTCCTGCATGGTGTCAAGCTTCTTGAGTGTTGTTGGGGCTGCACCCATCCAGGCAAGTGGACAGTATTCAATCACACTCCTGACTTGTGCGGTGTAGAGGGTGGATAGGTTTTGGGGAGTCGGGAGGTGATCTACTCACTGCAGTATTCTCAGCCTCTGACCTGCTCTTGAGCCACTGTGTTTATATGTGAGCCCAGTTGAGTTTCTGGTCAATGATAACTCTGAGGATGTTGACAATGGAGATTCACTGACGGTAATGCCATTGAATGTCAAGGAGCAAAGGTTATGTTCTCTCTTGTTGGAGATGGTCATTACCTACCACTTGTGTGGCCAAATGTTACTTGCCGTCAGTGATTTCACCATCATCTCGCCTATGCTTCCAAACAACACACACAGGTTAAAGGCATGTCTCCTTACAATGGTATTGGAAAACATATAGAAATTTCAATTCACATTTAATTTAAGTGAAGTATATTTGCTTCCGTCCCTGAGCTGGAATAATTCTATTCAGGTAGTAATACAGTCTCAAGTGTTACATCTCCATCTGTTGGTCAGGCACAGAATTGCACATTGATACTCAGTGCAGTGAACTCATGCAACAGCAACTTACGTTTATGTAGCCCCGGTTACATCCCAAGTTGCTTTACAGGTATGCTATCAGACAAAAGCTGACACAAAGAATGACACATTAAGACAGGTGACCAAATATTTGGCCAAAAAGGCAGGATTTGAGAAGGTGTTGTAAATGAGGAGGTGAGTTAAGAATTTTGGTGGGGAATTCCAGAGCTTCAAACCCATAAAGCTGACAATGCAACCACCAATGGGAAATGAAGGAAATGGAAGAGGTGTTAGACTTTGCTGTGATCAGTCAGCAATGGTAACGTTGGCATAGTTACCATCTGACCTCACATGACCACTGCATCAAGCTGAACTATGCTGTCTAAATGAGCCAATATTCATCTCCAAATATCCATTGTACAAGTTCAGTATGAACTAAGTTCTAGTGCCCTTAGAACAATGAAACTATATAAAGTTCTAATCTTTGCTGAGGTGATCTAAGAGTACATTTTACAAATCAGCTCTCCTGAAGCAATGTGTTGCGTTGCAACAGGAGTACGATTAGATATCAGAACCTGACTAGTAACTCCAATTCAGTAACTTGCTCTGAACCTAAACTACCTGATTTCCATTTCCATTACACTCCTTGGAATCTTTATGGGGTGAACTCTTTGGCTTTGTGGAGTCAATTGAGGGGGTGGTGGTACAGTGATGAAATTGGGGGCTTGTGGTGCAGTGGCAGTGTTCCTATCTCTAGACTAGGAGACCTGGGTTCAAGTTCCACCTGATCCAGAAGTTTGCAGTACGATCTCTGAACAGGTTGGTTAGAAAATATCTATAGTGATGATGTTGGGGTGGTACAGTGTACTGTCCCTATCCCTGGCCTGGGTTCAAGTCCCACCTGCTCCAGGGGTGTGTAATAAAAATCAATATAATGATGAACTTGGTGAATTAGTAATTCAGTGACTCAGGTTAATGTTTTAGGACCACTGAATCAAATCCCAACATGGCAGATTGTGAAATCAGATTTCAATAAAATCTAGAATTTAAAGCATACCCCAATGATCATTATGAAACCCTTGCCCATTGTTCTAATAAAAACACTGATGCCCTTTTGGAAGGAAATGTGTCATCCTCACCTGGTCTGGCTTATACGTGATTCCAGATGCCAGATCCACAGCAATGCATGAGGGACGTTGGTAGGGTAAATAGACAAGACCTTTTCCCTGGGGTGGGGGAGTCCAGAACTAGAGGACACGGGTTTAGGGTGGGAGGGAAAAAATTTAAAAGGGAATTAATGGGCAACTTTTTCATGCAGAGGATGGTACGTGCATGAAATGAGCTACCAGAGGAAGTGGTGGAGCTGGTACAATTGCAACATTTAAAAAGCATCTGGATGGGTATATGATTAGGAAGGATTTTGAGCAATATGGGCTAAGTGCTGGCAAGTGGGACTAGATTAGGTTGGGATATCTGGTTGACCTGGATGAGTTGGATTGAAGGGTCTGTTTCCGTGCTGTATATCTCTATGACTCTATGCCTCTTTAACCGCCCTCTATGCACATACAGAGGGTGACAAATGCTGGCTTGGCCCACAACATCCACATCCTATGAGCAACCTTTTAAAAGTTTGGGAACTGTGTTGGGGATGTATTGCAGAAACTGGAAAATCTTTGAATTTACCCTGAAACTCCTCGCAGAGATACCACAATAAGATAGAACTGCATGTGTAACACTTTTTGTGACCATTCACCATCTCGAAGCATGTTCGAGCCTTAATGCTGAAACTCAATTGCTGCTAGAAGCAGAGCAGCCAATTAGGACACAGCAAGCTCATACAAACAGCAAAGTGGGAATGACCAGATAGCATATTTTTGTGATATTCATTGAACTTAAAAAGGGACGATTAACTCAAAGATTTGTGTCTTGCATTCATTAGGACTATAATACTCACAAACCAACTTGGAAAGGAAACACCAACCTTACAATTCAAAAGTGCAAATTAATTTGCTGGTAGGCGGCATGGTGATGTGGTTTTAACCGAGTTGATTAACTGGTCCAATTGAAACCAGGCAAATCGGTTCTCAGCATAGGGACACAAGAAGGTAATTTAGCCACTTGAGTCTACTCCAACATTTGATGAGATCATGGCTTATTTGTAGCCTAACTCCACATACCTGCCTTTGGCCCAAACCCCTTAATACCTTTGCTCAACAAAAATTTAATCTATCTCATATTTAAAACTAACAACTGATCCTCCATCTACTGCCATTTGTGGAAGGAAGTTCCAAACGTCTATCATCTCTATGATGGGGTGGCATCGTGGCTCAGTGGTTAGCACTGCTGCTTCACAATACTAGGGTCCCAAGTTCAATTCCAGCCTCAGGCGACTGTCTGTGTGGAGTTTGCACATTCTCCCTGTGTCTGTGTGGGTTTCCTCCCACAGTCCAAAGATGTGCAGGTCAGGGTGAATTGGCGATGCTCAATTGCCCATCGTGTTAGGTGCATTAGTCAGAGGGAAATGGGTTTGAGTGGGTTACTCTTTGTAGGGTTGGTGTCGACCTGTTGGGCCTGTTTCCACACTGTAGGGAATCTAATCACCCTTTGTGTGTGGAAGTATTTCCTAACGTCTCTCCTGAATGGTCTAGTCCTAATTCTCAGACTATGCCCCCAGTTCTAGAACCCCCAACCACTGGAAACAGTTTCTCTTTATATACCCTGATCTTTCCAGTTAATATCTTGAAGACTTCCATTGGATCACTGCTTAACCTTCTAAATTCCAGAGAAAACTGGCCTATTTTGTATAATTTCTTCCTGAAGTCCACGTATCATTCTCGTAAACCTTTGTTGTTCACCCTCCATGGCCAATCTATTCTTCCTAACATAGCGTCACTTGATTCAAAACGTAAACCCTGTTTGCTCTCCACAGATGCTGCCAGACTTGCTGAGTTTCTGGTATACTTTCTGTTTCTGTCTGATTGTTCAGGGCATTGCCATGGGGATGCAGCAGGAACTGGTTATTTCCAAAGCCCTTTCCTCAGTGAAGGAGGTACAATATGGAGATGAAAATGCGACAACTCACCTGGAAGAACTCCCCTGTTCTTCTTAGGATCTTTTGCATTCAGATGAACAGACTGACAGGGCCTCAGCTTAGTATCTCATCTGAAATCCAGCACAAGAGAATCCAGCACTCGTTTGGTACTGGGCTGGAATATCAGCTGAAAACAAAATTGAAAACCAATCCTTCTTGAACAGATTTATGATTTATGTGTATGTAATGCATATATTCTAGCCCATTTCTTTATAAACAGATGTGTTAACCATAATAAAGTGATAGTAGGGAGCACTTCTACACTCAAAAGGTGGCAGAGTTCCAAATCTCTTCCACAAATCCCGGACAAGCCCTTGGTTTTTGGGCGGCACGGTGGCACAGTGGTTAGCACTGCTGCCTCACAGCGCCAGAGACCCGGGTTCAATTCCCGCCTCAGGCGACTGTCTATGTGGAGTTTGCACTTTCTCCCCGTGTCTGTGTGGGTTTCCTCTGGGTGCTCCGGTTTCCTCCCCAGTCCAAAAATGTGGAGGTTAGGTGAATTGGCCATGCTAAATTGCCCGTAGTGTTAGGTGAAGGGGTAAATGTAGGGGAATGGGTCTGGGTGGGTCGGAGTGGACTTGTTGGCCCGAAGGGCCTGTTTCCACACTGTAAGTAATCTAATCTAAGAAAAATGGCAGCTGATACGAGGTTAGTTGTTAATTTAAAAATCTGAGCAGATACGTTTTTGTTTAACAAAGAAATTGTGGGCTATGGGCCAATGACGATGTATGGAGTTAGGTCACAGATCAGTCATGACCTCACTGTATGCTTGAGGAGCTAAATGGCCTACTTCTGTTCCTGTGTTCCCATGTTCCTATGTTACTGTACAGTTCAATTACAGATTATGTAGGAGGAGAAAGTGAGGTCTGCAGATGCTGGAGATCAGAGCTGAAAATGTGTTGCTGGAAAAGCGCAGCAGGTCAGGCAGCATCCAGGGAACAGGAGAATCGACGTTTCGGGCATAAGGGCTTATGCCTGAAACGTCGATTCTCCTGTTCTCTGAATGCTGCCTGACCTGCTGCGCTTTTCCAGCAACACATTTTCAGTTACAGATTATGTACACAAGTATTATAAAACAGATCCTTATAAATTTATGACTGAGCTATAGACAGTACAAATTAAGGTGGTAAATGATTTCTTCATGAAGGAGTTTATGATTTAATTATTGAGACAACACATCGATTGTGAGTTGAATAAAGTTTTATTATTTTACTACATTATCACTGACAAAGATTGTAAATTAATTCCTAACTTAATTGATGGACAACACAGTTAGAACTTGTAACTGGGTCTTAACAAATGGCTTAGAATCAGCGAATTATCTGGACTGCACAGAGATCATTCTCAGTGTTGTTTCTTTAAAACAGCTCTCCATTAGCCCGACTCCTTTGTAACTGCTCCACAGAATGGTGTGGTGAATATTGTAGTGCCGGGTAACGAGGTCACCCAGGAGGTCACCCGCTCATAGAATATGAGTTCCCTGACTGGGACTGTTAGTCTGGTCCAATCAGGGAACCCTGGCTGACAGATATAAACAGGAATGTCAGAAGTTCTGGGTCGAGGGAATGGAGCTGGAAAAGCACAGCTGGTCAGGCAACATTCGAGGAGCAGGAGAGTCGAATTTTTCCTGCTCCTCGGATGCTGCCTGATCGGTTGTGCTTTTCCAGCACCACACTCTTGACTCTGATCTTCAGCATCTGCAGTCCTTACTTCCTCCCAGTGTCAGAGGTTCTGTCCACTCTGAGAGCTGGTACTGAGGAAGCCGGATCAGTGTCAGATATTGTGCATATATAAATAAAGGGTGAATTGATGGTGGGATACTGGAGTTATTTCAATCATGTTACTGGATTAATGAAGCTAGGCTATTACTTTGGGGTCATGGGTTCAATTCCTGCCACAACAGCCACTAGAACTTAAACTCAATTAATAAATCTAGAATTGAAACTATTATCAATTGTCATAAAAACCCATCTAGTTCACCAATATCCTTGAGGGAAGACAATGTGACTTCTGCACTGAGCTCACATGTGTCTCCAAATTCACAGTAATGTTGTTAACCCTGACCTGTCCTCTGAAATGTCCAGGCCATATAAGGACAATGGGGTAAAAACAATGACTGCAGATGGTCGATTTTGCCTGTCCTCGGATGCTGCCTGAATTGCTGTGCTCTTCCAGCACCACTAATCCATATAAGGACAATGCATATTGGCTCTGCCAGGCAACACCCTCATGAAATAATAAAAGAAATTCTGCAAATTCGTTCCTTTTGAAGTATTCATCCAACTCCTTTTCAGAAGTTGATGCAAAATATGCTTTTACTATAGGCAGTGAGCTCCAGATTAAATAACTGCAGCATAAAAATATTTCTCTTGCTGTCTTATCATTTTGTTTTTACTAGTTACCTTTGAAGTGTGCCCTACACCTATGGACTGTCCTACAAAAGGAAACAGTTTCTCCTGCTTTTCTCAATCAAAACTCTTTGCCACTTTCAACAGTTCTATTAAATCCTCTCTTAAACTTCTATAGCTTAATTGCAAATAATTATTTAATTACAGAAAATTATTTAATTATGGCTAAGATTACGATGAGTTCTTTCACTTAACGGCTGTTTGATCATTTGAATAATATTAAAACTCATTTTTGATGCGTTAATCAGCGAAGATTGGGTGAGCTGGGGCAGATGAGACTGAGGGGGTGACCTGCTAAGATTATGAAAGTTCTTGCTAGGCAAGCAGATAGAAGATGTTCCCACTTGTGGGTGAGACCACAACCTGAGGCAATAAACATAAAACACTGACTCATAAATTCAACAGCAAGTTCATGAGAAATGTCTATTATCAGAGAGTGGTGAGAAAATAGAATTTGTGACCACAAGTTCAGACACACAGCACTGATTGATTTAAAGGGAAGCTGGATAAGCATGTGGAGTGTGGGAAATGGGGAAGTGTTACACTGAAGCAGTAGGAAGTTTTGCAACACAAAAGAACCCCACAGCAGATGCAATGAAAACGGAAAGATTTTTATGTTCAGCAAATCCTTTCATAATCGTTGCGACGTCTGTTGAGCCTCAATCTTTTCTCTCCTGGAAGAAACCGGCAGATGTTTCTTACACCATTTTTGAAATGGAGCTGACCTCATCAATGATGGTAACAGGGACATTAAGGCTAGTGACCCCACTTTAAAGTCTGGTAATGCCCTGTTAAGGCTGGAAGATTTAAGTGGATGTTAACCATGATAACCCGATGGACACAGCATTTCAAAAGCGGCACATTAAGCTCCACCATTACTTTCTCTGACTACGTCATGCTCAGCCCCAGTGTGAAACAGATAAAGATTCAACGAGTGGCAGGACTATGTGTTAATCATTGTAAATGGGAGGTTTACTTAGGCCGTCTGTTCCAACCCTTGACCCTCAATGTAAACAGGAAATTAGAGGGAAAGCAGTGAAGCTTATCCAGAGGGGAGTCATATTTTAACCAGTACACTTTCAATTAAAGAGCAGGCCAGTGACCCTTCCTTTTCTTAAAAGCATGTAAGGCAGACTGCTCTTTGTACGAGTTTGATTTATGATCCCTCTGGATAAGCTTAAGCGAGAGCCACATTCCAACTCCTCATCCCTGATATACAACACAGAAACACAAGGCTGGTCAGCCAAAGGAGAAGTCTTAAAGGCAGCAGTCACACTGATGAAGGTTGTTACTGCAAGGGAAGTGAGGAAACTACGATGGCAGGCAGGAGGATTCAGTTCCTCTTGAAGACAATGCACCAACAGACACTTCAGCAGTATACATCAGCAACTAATCCCTGGGAAAATGAATCTTGTGAAGGAATCCCCAGACTTATTTCTCATTAATTTATTCTTTCACAGGATGTGGGCGTCATTGGCAAGGCCAATGTTTGAATCCCATCCCCAATTTGTCTTTGAGAAGGTGGTGGTGGGCTGCTTTTATGGACCTGGACTGTTGCAGTATGTCTGAAATAGGGACAGTGCTAATAGGCAGGGAATTCCTAACCCAGTGACAGTGAAGGAATGGCAACATATTTCCAATGCACTTTGTTGCAACTGCTTGGAGGGGAACTTGCAATTGGTCATGTCCCGATGTGTCTGATGCTCTTGTCCCCTTCAGTGTTAGGGCTCACACAGTTGGGAGGTCTTATCAAAGGATGGTCAATGATTTGCTGCAGTGCATCTTGTAGACAGTACACACTGCTGCCACTTTGCTTTGGTGGTGAAGGGGATGAATGGTTAGATTACAAAGCCTAAAGTTTAGTAGACTGCTCTATTCCGGATAGAGTCAAAGCTTCTGGAGTGTTATGGGAGCTGCACTCATCCAGACTAGTGTTGGTGGAAAAACTCAGCAGGTCTAGTAGCATCTGTGGAGAGAAATCAGAGTTTCAGGCCCAGTGACCCTTCTTCAGAACTGATGGTAGTGAGGAAAAGGTTGGTATATCTGCCAGAGAAGGTGTGGGGAGGGGAGGGAGAGACAGTAAATGATAGGTGGAGATGGGGCCGAGAGAGAGAGAGAGAGAGAAAGACAGTTGGGCAGACAAAATACTGGGTAAAGGTCAGCCTGGGAGAATCTGGGAGCTGCTAATGGGGTCTCCTAGTGGCTGACAATGAGTGGCATGTGCCAGCAACTCATGTCAAGGTAAGGCCTGGTGTGTAGAGTTTGGGGTAAAATTATTGAATTCGATATTAAGTCCAGAGGGAAGCAGGGTCCCCAGTGGAAAATGAGATGCTGTTCTTCCAGCTTGCGCTGAGCTTCACTGGAGCACTGCAACAAGTCTGAGAGAGAGAGAGAGATGTTGGCCAAGGAACATGGTGATGTGTTGGAGTGAAGGGCAACCGGAAGCTTAGGGTTTTTTTTGTGAACAGAATGCAGGTGCTTCACAAAACAATCACCCAGTCTACACTTCATCTCCCCAATGTAGGGGACGCTGCCTTTTGAGCATTGAATACAGTCGACTCGACCGAGTGGGGTGCAGATAAACCATTGCTTTACCTGGAAGGTGTGCCTGGGGCCTTAGATAGTGAGGAGGGAGGAAGCAAACGGACAAGTGATACACTTTCTGCGATTTCAGGGGAAGGTGCTGGGGGGTGTTGGGGGATGGTGTTGGGAGTGAAAGAGGAGTTGACCAGCGTGTCGCTGAGGGAATAGTTCCCGTGGAAGGCCGACAGGGGAGGAGAGGAAGATATGTGTCTGGTATGGCAGCTTGCTGGAGGTGATGGAAATGGCACCTAATGATCTTTTGGCAGTGGATGCTGGTGGGGTGGTAGGTGAGGATGAGGGGGACCCTATCACTGTTAAGAGAGGGAGTGAGGGCTGAGGTGCGGGTGATGGGTCAGAGCCAGCTGAGGGCCCTGTCAACCACAGCAGGGAGGCCCCCTTGTCGAAGCTGACATCATCAGAACAGAGGAGAAAGTGAGGACTGCAGATACGGGACAGTCAGAGTCAAAATGTATGGCACTGGAAAAGCACAGCAGGTCAGGCAGCATCCGAGGTGCAGGAGAGTCAACATTTCCGGCATAAGCCCTTCATCAGGAATGTGATGCCCAAAACATTGACTCTCCTGCTCCTCGGATGCTGGCTGACCTGCTGTGCTTTTCCAGTGCCACACTTTTCAACTCATCATCAGAAGAGATACGATGGAGATGTATGAACTGGAGACTGGTATCGAGTCATTACAAGTGAAGCCGGGTGTGAGGATGTATAGTTCAAGTAACTATAAAGGTCAGTGGGTTTGTAGAGAATATTGGTGGCCAGCTTATCCCCAGAAATGGGAAAGGTGAGAGCAGGGTCAAAATTGGAAGTGGAATTGATAAACTGTTCCAATGCTGAATGAAACAGGGAAACAGCGTCGATGATGTCATTGATACAAGAAAGAGTTATGGGTGGGAGCCAGCGTAGGATTGGAACAAGGAATATTCCGCATACCACACAAAAAGACGGCAAAACTATGGGTATCCATGGCCACCCTTTGACCTGAAGAAAGTGAGAGGAATTATACTTGTTCAAAGTGAGGATGAGCTCAGTCAGGTGGAGGAGGGTAGTGGATTCAGTTCGGTTATGATGAGTTGCTCATAAAAGGCAAGATTACTGTTCCTGTATAGGACAGAAGGAGTGTTGCAGCACTTGAAATGGTGTCTTTTGAGAAACAAGATATTTCGAAGAAGCAACCGCGAGAGAATGTTTAATACCATGGCACTACTTTACAGAGGATTCTACTCTTTGGCCAATAATTACCCTTTCATTATTGCTGAAAAAGAACATATTTTGTTGTGGCTTTTCATCTTGCACTCAGGTCAATATGCAAGAAAATTACACCGGCACCACTCCCCACCTCTTCCTCCGCTACATTGATGACTGCATTGGCGCCACCTCGTGCTCCCGCGAGGAGGTTGAGCAATTCATCAACTTCACCAACACATTTCACCCTGACCTTAAATTTACCTGGACCATCTCTGACACCTCCCTCCCCTTCCTGGTTGACACTGACATTTCTTACAAACCCACCGACTCC
>NC_057728.1:54589312-54590822 GCF_004010195.1 Chiloscyllium plagiosum
CAGACCTATCACCTTCATCCCCTCCCCCACTCACCTATTGTACTCTATGTTACTTTCTCCCCACCCCCACCCTTCTCTCATTTATCTCTCCTCCCTTCAGGATCTCTGCCTGTATTTCTGATGAAGGGCTTTTGCCTGACACATCAATTTTACTGCTCCTCGGATGCTGCCTGAACTGCTGTGCTTTTCCAGCACCATTCTAATCTAGGCTGAGTCCACACCATTGGGGACACTGGTGTTAAGCAAACAGCTATTTGTCTCTTAATAAACATCACAAAAAGAATGATCAGATCATTATTACATTCCTTTTTGTGTGAGGTTCCTAAGTGCAAAATTGGCTGCCATATTTCCTACTTTGCAACAATAAATGCTTCACAAAGGAATTCATTGGTTGTCAAGTGCCTTGAGACACCTGGTGGCAATTAAAGGTATTGCATAAATGCATGTCTTTATTGCTTCTGGGACCTCCAATTCTGGCCTTTCTGTGCAGTCAATTCTCAACAGTTTCATACTTGGTAGCTGTGCTGAGGCTTAAACTCAGGAATTCCCTCCTTAAACCTCTGTGCTTCTCTCCCCTCCTTTAAGGCAGCCTTGACCAAGCTTTAAGTCATAGAGTCATGAAGTCATATAACATCGAAACAGACCTTTTGGTCCAACGCATCTGTATCAATCAGACATCCCAGTCTAATCTAGTCCTATTTTCCAGCATTTTGAGTCATAGAGTCATAGAGATGTATAGCATGGAAACAGACCCTTCGGTCCAACCTGTCCATGCCAATCCAATATCCCAACCCAATCAATCCCACCTGCCAGCACCAGGCACATATCACTCCAAACATTTCCTATTCATATACCCATCCAGATGCCTCTTAAATGTTGCAATTGGACCAGCCTCCACCACTTCCTCTGGCAACCCATTCCATACACGTACCACCCTCTGTGTGAAAATGTTGTCTTATGGTCTCTTTTCTATCTTTCCCCTCTCACCCTAAACCTATGCCATCTAGTTCTGGACTCCCCCACCCGAGGGAAAAGACTTTGTCTATTTATCCTATCCATGTCCCTCATAATTGTGTAAACCTCTATAAGGTCACTCCTCAGCTTCCGATGCTCCAGGGAAAACAGCCCCATCCTGTTCAGCCTCTCCCTATAACTCAAATCCTCCAACCCTGGCAACATTCTTGCAAATTTTTTCTGAACCCTTTCAAGTTTCACAACATCTTTCCGGTAGGAAGGAGACCAGAATTACACACAATATTCCAACGGTGGCCTAACCAATGATCTGTACAGCCGCAACATGACCTCCCAACTCCTGGACTCAGTACTCTGACCTATAAAGGAAAGCATACCAAATGCCTTCTTCACTATCCTAGCTACCTGCAACTCCACTTTCAAGGAGCTATGAACCTGCACTCCAAGGTCTCTTTGTTCAGCAACACTCCCTAGGACCTTACCATTAAGTGTATAAGTCCTGCTAAGATTTGCTTTCCCAAAACGCAGCACCTCGCAT
>NC_057728.1:54594718-54609093 GCF_004010195.1 Chiloscyllium plagiosum
CTTTGGATTCTCCTTAATTCTATTTGCCAAAGTTATCTCATGTCCCCGTTTTGCCCTCCTGATTTCCCTCTTAAGTATACTCCTACTTTCTTTATACTCTTCTAAGGATTCACTCAATCTATCCTGTCTGTACCTGACATATGCTTCCTTCTTTTTCTTAACCAATCACTTTAAATCTCAGCCCTTTAATTTTGTATTGTCCCATCCTAGAGTAAGGACCTTGGCAATTCATCCTATCTATGCCAATCATGGTTTTATAAACCTCTGTAAGGTCACCCTCAGCCTTTGACACTTTCAGGGAAAAAATGCCCCAGCCTACTCAGCCTCTCCCTTCAACTCAAATCCTCCAATCCCGGCAGCATCATTGCAAATCTTTTCAGTGCCCTCTCAAGTTTAATAACATCCTTCCTATAGAAGGGTGACCAGAATTGTATGTAGCATTCCAGAAGTGGCCTCATCAATGTCCTGTAAAGCTGCAACATGATGTCCCCACTCCTACACTCAATGTTCTGACTAATGAAGTCAAGCATGCCAAATGCTGACTTCACCGCCATCTCTACCTGCAACTCCACTTTCAAGGAACTATGAACCTGCAGCCCTCGGTCACTTTGTTTGGCAACACTCCCCAGAACCCTATAAGCCCTGCCCTGATTCGCCTTATCAAAATACAACATCTCACATTTATCCACATTAAGCTTCATCTGCCACTCCTTGACCCATTAACCCATCTGATCGAGGTTGTGTTGTACTCTAGGATAATCGTCTTCACTGTCCACTATACCACCTATTTTGGTGTCATCTGTAAACTTACTAGCTATGCCTGTTATGTTCACATCCAAATAATTTATATAAATGACTAAAAGTAGTGGACCCTGCTCTGGTCCTTGTGGAACACCGCTGGTCACAGGCCTCCAGTCTGAAAAGCAACCCTCCACCACTACCCTCTGTCTCCTACCTTTGAGCCAATTTTATATTCCAATTAGCTAGGTTCCCCTGGATGTCATGTCATCTAACCTTACCAAAGAGCCTACCATGCAGAACCTTGTCGAATGCTTTGCTGAAGGCCACATAGACAATGTCTATCACTCTGCCTTCATCAATCTTCATTGTCACCTCTTCAAAAAAACTCAATCAAGTTAGTGAGACAAGGTTTCCCATGCACAAAGTCATGTGGACTATCCCTAATCAGTCCTTTCCTTTCCAAATGCATGTAAATCCTGTCCTTCAGAATCGCCCCCAACAACTTGCCCACCAGCGACATAAGACTCACTGTCTCATCTGACCAAAGTTATCTTTTTACTTCTCTTGGGATATTGGCATCATTGACAAGGCTAGCATTTGTTGCCTCTCCCTAATTGCCCTTGAAGTTGAAAATGGTTTGATAGTCATTTCAGAGGGCAGCTAGCCTTCACCTTCACCTTCATCTACATTGTTCTAGGTCTGGAGTCACATGTCGGGCAGCCCAGATAAGGATGGCAGACTTCCTTCCCTGAGTCTTTCTGACAATTGATGATGGTTTCATGGTCATCATCACTGAGACTGGCTTTTGATTCTTGTTTTTTTCATTAATTGATTTCATTTCCATCAGCTTCTTATCCAGAGAGCATTAGATTAGATTAGTTTTGATTCGCTACAATGTGGAAACAGGCCCTTCGGCCCAACAAGTCCACACCAATCTTCTGAAGAGTAGCCCACCAGGACACTGCCATTTGCCATCATCTCCCCATGTATGTCCTTATGTGGCTCACTGTCAATTTTTCCAGATAATCCTGCTGCAAAATAGCTTGGGATATTGAAGTTGTCCTTCCCATTCAAAATCCAAACCTCAACATTTACTCCCTCCGCCACTGATGTTGTGGGGGGTGTGTACCATCTAAAGATGCATTGCAATGATTCACTGAGGCTGCTTCAAAACCCACAAATTTAACAACAAACGAGGACAAGCATGGCAGATGCATGGGGATACCATCACCTACAAGATTCCCTCCAAGCCACATTCCATCCTGTCTTGGAAATATGTTGTTGCTGTCACTGCCATTATATTATTCCACAGATCTCAACAAGGCTCTGCGTCTTTAACACCAATAGATGACATCACGACATGTGATCTCTGGTGTAAAGATTTACAGAGACAAAAAAACTGCAGATGCTGGAGTCCGAAGTGGACAAGCAGGAGGCTGGAAGAACACAGCAAACCAGGCAGCACCAGGAGAAGGAGATGTTTGGGTATAACCCTTCTTTAGGAATGGAGGTGGGGTTAGGGGGGGAGGTGCAGATAAAGAGAAGGGTTATGGGTGGGGAGAGGGGCAGAATGTGAGGTGGTGATAGGTGAACACAGGTGCTAGGTACGACACGGTTGGTCAATAGGAGAAATTAATCCGGGTTGGTAGCTGGAAGGAAGGGTCAGTCGGAGAGATGGAAGGGAGGGGGAGAGGCTGGAAAGGGAGTTGGGGATGGGTGGAAAGGTTATTTGAAATTGGAGAACTCAATGCTGAGTCCTCCAGACTGTAGGCTGCCTGTAAAAGATTTAAAAGCAGTCTGTTCAAATCTTGTTGGTACAGTTCAGTTCACATGGTTAATTATGTGTTTAGTCTGAGTAATGGGGGAGGCAATGGTGGAGTGTGATTGACACTGGCTGGTATCCAGAAACCCAGGTCATTCTCCAAGGATCTGGGTTTGAATGTCACCACAGCAGATGGTGGAACTTGAATATAAAAAAAATCTGCAAGTAGAAGTTTAATATTAACCATGAAACTATTTTAGTTCACTCTAGATTACTTACAGTGTGGATACAGGCCCTTCAGCCCAGCAAGTCCGCACCAACCTGCCGAAGTGCAACCCACCCAGACCCATTCCCCTACATTTACCCCGTCACCTAACACTACGGGCAATTTAGCACGGCCAATTCACCTAACCTGCACATTTTTGGATTGTGGGAGGAAACCGGAGCACCCGGAGGAAACCCACGCAGACACGGGGAGAACGTGCAAACTCCACACAGTCAGTCGCCTGAGATGGGAATTGAACCCGGGTCTCTGGCGCTGTGAGGCAGCAGTGCTAACCATTTCTCTAGTCCTTTCTGGGAGGAAAACTGCTAGCCTGTATGTGACTCCAAAATGACAGCGGTGTAGTTGACTGTGAAATGCCCTTTGAAATGGCCCAGCAAACCAACTAGTTTGAAAAGTCTCACTAAAGGAATGAAAATGATTGAACAGCTGATTTCTCCATCCTGCATCCCCTCATCTGATGAATCAGCAACACTCGCCTCCTGTCTCCTGAAAGCCTGTCCACCATCCAAAGGCACAGATCAGGAGTGTGATGGAATATTTGTCTCTTGTTAGTGCACCTCCAACAGCCCTCAAAAAGCTTGACGCCATTCAGGACACAGCAGCCTGCTTGATTGGCAGCAAATCCATGAACATACACTCTCTTCATCAACAATTCTCAGTAGTAGCAGGGTGGAGCAACTACAACAGGCACTGCTGAAATTGATGAAGGAGCCTTAGACAGTAAACCTGCAATCACTACCATCTAGAAGGACAAGAGCAGCAGATACAAGGGATCACCACCACCAGCCAGTTCCCCTCCAAGCCACTCACCATCCTGACTAGGAAATATATTGCCATTCCCTCAGTGTGGCTGGATGGGCAATAAATGTTGGCACAGACAGCAAGGCCCATATCCCGTGAATGAATCTAATTCAGCCTAGAACACTGACTGTACATGTAGTCTGAGATACTATATCAGCGTACATAGTCAGTGCTATTAATCAACTTGAAGACACCTGTCTGAATGAGATTGCAGCCATTGTGGTACCTGCCATAAAGGCAAACATATAGAAACCACCATCAGCTGGGTCAAAATCCTGGAACTTGCATCCTAACAGTACTGTGTGGGCACCTACACCAGATTGGCAGTAGCCATTCCCTGCCATCTTTGCAAGGACATTTAAAAATGAGCAAGAATGCTGGCCTTGCCAATGTTGCCAACATTCCATGAAGAAAGTCAACAAAAGAGTAAATGTGAGTAGTTGATGTCTTTAGATCTGGTGCAGTCGCTATGGCACAGTCTGTGGCCTCATGGACTGTATCAATTCTGGTGGTATGGGCTGTGGGCAATGTTGAGCATTTTCTAATCAATCTGATCGGAGATGTTACAACATACCTCTGAGCTCGGTGGGACTTGAACTTATGGCAGCCTGGTCCAGAAGTAGGGACACTACCACTGTGAAAGAAGAGTCCTTTGTTCTACGCTAATTAATTTCTAACCAACCTGTTGCAAGATCTTCTTGCACACACCTGCAGCAGACCAGACTTGAACATCAGTCTCCCAGCTCTGAGGTAGGAACACTACCGCTACACCACAAGAGGCAACTTTCTACTATGCTATCCAAATCCTCTTCATTTGCAGCACCTTTCAGAAAGGCCAAGGAAAGCTATTGCCCACCTAATGTCTGATGGTGGGAATATTACCTCGACAGCCTCCTGAATGATAGGATGCAATACAATGAAGAGTAACAACTGAGAAAATCCAATATGTTTAAATTAAAAGTAAAAGTAAAGAAAGTTGCAGAAAAATATCAAGATCCCAGACAGGTTTAAAGGAGATAAAATTAAGTATTTAAAATAGTGGTGGAATTGGATTCTGATAATTATTTGAGGTGGGTAAGAGTGAAAGTTACAAAGAAAGAGAATGTAAAGAAAATTGTTTTATTTCATGATTTGGAGATGCCGGTGTTGGACTGGGGTGTACAAAGTTAAAAATCACACAACACCAGGTTATAGTCCAACAGGTTTAATTGGAAGCACTATCTTTTGGAGCGCTGCTCCTTCATCAGGTAGCTGTAGAGGACACAATTGTAAGACACAGAATTTATAGCAAAAGTTTACAGTGTGATGTAACTGAAATTATACATTGAAAAATACCTTGATTGTTTGTTGAGTCTCTAGTCTGTTAGAATGACCATGGTAGTTTCACTTCTTTCATATGTAAATCACAAAACTTTTTTTATAAGTTACATTCTCAGGTTAACTCTAACAATTGGTCGGGACAGTGATTTCTCAATTTCCTGGTCTTAAAACGAGGACAACGAGATTCTCTTTCATGTACTCTTCAGGCCCAACATGTTAAGTAAACATGAAACACAATTTCCCTCCAATTGGAGGGAAATTGTGTTTCATGTTTACTTAACATGTTGGGCCTGAAGAGTACATGAAAGAAAATCTCGTTGTCCTCGTTTTAAGACCAGGAAATTGAGAAATCACTGTCCCGAACAGTATTACTGTGTGCTGAGGTCGTAATAGAGTGAGTTTTCTTGGTGGGATATAAATCCATTGAATCCTTTAACAATTGGTGTCAGCCCAGATATGTTGAAGGTGTTAGCCCCCTGTGTGCTGTTGTCTGTACCATAATGTTTAGACTGATTCTAATCTAAAAAATGAGTTAACAGAGTCTTACATGAATTATTGCAGTTTTTGAGCAATGTACATTGTAACTCTGCAAGTACAAATTCAACCCACAAACGTATATGTGTATGTGTGCATATGGGTGTGTGTGTATGTGTGTGTGTCTGGAGTGGCGGGTTGTGAGTGTCTGTGAGAAAGAGTGTATATGTGTGTGTGTGAGTGTAAAGGGGTCTAAGTCTGTGAGACAGTGCATTTGTGAGTGTGGGAGTGTGAGTGTCTGTAGGAGTGTGCGTGAGTGTCTGTGTGCGTGTCTGTGTATAGGAGTGTCTGTGTGGGAGTGTCAGTGTGTAGGAGTGTCTGTGTGTGTATATAGTGCAATGGTGGTCACCTATAGTGTGACATGAACCCAAGGTCCCGGTTGAGGCCCCCCCTATGGGTACCGAACTTAGCTACCAGCCTCTGCTCGGCCACTTTTTGCTGCTGCCTGTCCCAAAGTCCGCCTCGGAGGATGGTCACCCAAAGGTCTGAGCTCCTTCCTGATGAAGGAGCGTCGCTCCGAAAGCTAGTGCTTCCAATTAAACCTGTTGGACTATAACCTGGTGTTGTGTGATTTTTAACTTTATTTTATTTCAGGTTACCTTCCATTAGATCATTTCTCTGCACATTACTGGTCTTTGGCACCATCTGGTGGATTTGAGTTAAAAATCACACGACACCAGGTTATAGTCCAACAGGTTTATTTGGATGTACAAGCTTTTGCAGTGCTCCGAAAGCTAGTGTTTCCAAATAAACCTGTTGGACTATAACCTGGTGTTGTGTGGTTTTTAACTTTGTCCACCCCAGTCCAACACCAGCACCTCCACATCATGGTGGATTTGAGTTTGCTTACATAATTGAAGATACCTGAATCAAAGGGCTAAAAATTGGAGTTATACAGCTTTTGGGCATTGGCATCAGATTATGTGCCCCTTCCTGTTGATGCAGACAGCGCACAGACCGCGATTTACACTCATCCCTAACCCTACATGCTGGGGAATGCCTTTTCAGTGTGTAATATATCTTTAAGAACACAATGTGCTGGGGAGAATTCTGAAAGAGGATATTTTTCTTTGCCCGATTATGATATTATGATCTCAGAAATTTTCATCTGACCTGGGGTTGCCATAGTGATGGGCAGCAAAGAAGCAAAGGGTAAGCTAATTGCATGTTCTTGGGCCTTTCAAACATCCTTGTTGCAGTGAATGCAGGACCATTGGGATAAAAGCGAAATGATTCGGATTGTGGAGATTTGAAATGAAAACAAAGTATTGGAAAAGTCTCCCAGCATCTTGGAGAGAGGGCTAAAGAAAATCCCTACAACACTGGGAATTGTTGCAAAGAAAAACTGGGCTCTCTCCAAAGGGCGAAGTTTTGTGTTTAGCAGTCTTCAAACAGATACTGGTATTGAAGCAGTTCTCTGAGAATATAATGGAGATTATGTTACTGTTGTGTTATACAGTTGGAAAGAACAGAATAAAGATAGAAAGAGCAAGAGATCAGGAATTCTATAATACAGATTGCTGCTGTTTTGGTGTTGCCTCAATGCACCAGAAGTCTTTGGACATTCTGCATCACCAGGAAACTTATGACCTGTGTAAGAAAAGGTGGCTAAGGAAATTCAGCATGTCCTTAAACACTTTTGCCAATTTTTATAGATGCGCCATTTGAAAAGTTCTATCCAAATACATCACGGCTTGGTGTGGCAACTGTTCTGCCCAGGACCGTAAGGAACTACAGAGAATTGTGAACGTAGCCCAATCCATCACGCAAACAGCTGTCCATTCACTGACTCCATATACACTTCTCACTGCCTCAGGAAGTTAGCCAACATCATCAAAGACCCCTCCCAACCCAGTTATAAATGCTTCCAACCTCTTCCATCAGGTAAAAGATACAAACGTTTAAACACACATACCAATTGATTCCAGAACAGCTTCTTCCCTGCTGTTATTAGATTTCTGAATTGACCTCTCAAATTTAAATTTAATATTGATCTCGCTCTTTGTGCACCTTCTCTGCAGCTGTGTCCTTCAAAGTTTGCGCGAAGACTTGTAGCTCGGGTGCTCATTGTTGTGGTTCTGTTCGCCAAGCTGGGAATTTGTGTTGCAGACGTTTTGTCCCCTGTCTAGGTGACATCCTCAGTGCTTGGGAGCCTCCTGTGAAGCGCTTCTGTGATGTTTCCTCTGGCATTTATAGTGATTTGTCTCTGCCGCTTCCGGTTGTCAGTTCCAGCTGTCCGCTGTAGTGGTCGGTACATTGGCTCCAGGTCGATGTGCTTATTGATTGAATCTGTGGATGAATGCCATGCCTCTAGGAATTCCCTGGCTGTTCTCTGTTTGGCTTGTCCTATAATAGTAGTGTTGTCCCAGTCAAATTCATTTGTAATCGTTAAAAACACAGAAATAGGGAACACACACCGAATCATCAACGCCACACTCACAGGAATCCGATTCACGAGAGAGGAAGAAAAGGACAACCAACTCCCATTCCTAGACGTGATGGTACAGAGAACACCTAATGGAGAATTCACCACAAAAGTATACAAGGGAGCCACACACACAGGCCAAGTCCTGAACTACGAAAGCAACCACCCCAACACACACAAACGAAGTTGCATCAAGACACTATTCAAAAGGGCCACAACACACTGCAGCACTAGGACTCATAACAGCACACAAACCAACAGCCACTCTCAGACAACAACTCACCAGAACGAAGGACCCGATACCCAGCATGAGCAAAACTAATGTGGTGTAAAAAATCCCATGCAAGGACTGCACAAAACACTACATAGGACAAACAGGAAGACAGCTAATGATCCGCATCCATGAACACCAACTAGCCACAAAACGACACGTCCAGCTATCCCTAGTAGCCACACACACAGATGACAAGCAACATGAGTTCGACTGGGACAACACTACTATTATAGGACAAGCCAAACAGAGAACAGCCAGGGAATTCCTGGAGGCATGGCATTCATCCACAGATTCTATCAATAAGCACATCGACCTGGAGCCAATGTACCGACCACTGCAACGGACAGCTGGAACTGACAACCGGAAGCGGCAGATTCAAACCACTACAAATGCTGGAGGAAACATCACAGAAGTGCTTCACAGGAGGCTCCCAAGCACTGAGGATGTCACCTAGACAGGGGACGAAACGTCTGCAACACAAATTCCCAGCTCGGTGAACAGAACCACAACAGCTGTGTTCCTTGTTCAGTCCTTGTGGAGACAAAGTCCCACCTTCACATTGAGAATGACCTCCATCATGTCATGTGGCACCATCACTGTGCATTCTTGCGGTGCAGGGGGCCATTAGCAGCAGTAGAATTGTACTCCAACACAAGCTGCAACCTCTTACTCAATTATTACCATCAAGCCAGGGATCCACCCTGGTTCAATGGAGGGTGCAGGAGGGCATGCCAGAAACAGCATGCCTAAAAATGAGATGTCAACCTGATGAAGCTACCAGAGAGGACTACTTGAATTCCAAATAATATAAGCAGCAAGTGTTACACAGAGCTAAGTGATCCCACAATCAATGGATCAGATCTGAGCTCTGCAGTCCTGCCACATCTAGTCATAAATGATGGTGGACAAATAAACAACTCACTGGAGAAGGAGGCTGGACAAATAACCCCATGTTCAATGATGGAAGAGTCCAACACATCAGTGCAAAAAGGCTGAAGCTCTCATAGCAATCTTCAGCCAGGTACGCCCCAGTGGATGATCCAATCGGCCTCCTCTAGTGGTCCCCAACCTTGCAGGTACCAGTCTTCAGCCAGGTTGATTTACTCCACGTGGTATCCCGAGGTACGGGCGACTGCAGAGGCTATGGGTGCTGACAATACTCCATGGATAGAGGTTTAAAATGTATGAACTCATGACCATTATATTGCAAGCACTAATTTGCAACTTGTCAAGTCAGATGAGTAACTGATGAAAGCAATCTTTTTAAGAGCTGAATCTATTTCTGAAACCTATTACACAAACACATTACATAGCTCAGATGAGAGGACAGTACTCACAGTCACAGACCTCAGAGGTCCTTGTAGGGACAACACATTGACCTCCTTGGGAAGCCTCCATCCACATTGTGTGAGATCATACCAAGAGGCTTCATTGTAATGGAAATGAGGGCTCAGTTCCTTCAGTAAAACTTGTATTATCTCTCATATTCCCGGTAGATTATACTCTCATCAATTTTACATTGTGGCCTTGGTGTAACCCCAAATGCAATGTAGGAAGTGATAGGGATTACAAACTTATGAGCAGGTCCAACAAGAACAGTAAGATTCAGCAGCTGCTGCACCTTCTCCAGAGGGAGAAACAAGATGGGGAGATCCAGCAAGGAAGGGGAGAAGGGATCTATAGGTCCCACTGTCATTCATTTCAACTCTGAGGGACAGTGCCAGCACTGATTGAACATATCCTGGCCCGTCAACTCTGAACTGCATAATCTTCTGGAGTAGGATTTGTACTGAGAAGGCTGGATGAGAGTTTTATCTTGGTGATGGTCAAAGTCATTGTTGCCCTGACTGTTTATGTCAACAGCTGGAGAAACCGGTGACCTGCTGGGGCATCTCTCAATCCTTGACAGACAAGTGCATCCAGTGTGCAACTGGTGCCATTTTCCCCAGAATATTGTGTTTACATCCTTTCTCCATGACAAGGAGGGTCAGGCAGACTGGGCAATGAGTTTCGTCACCATTTCTTACCTCAAGTGCTATAGACTGCCCTCATGGAGCTTTGAGAGCACCTTTATCACCAAATCCACAGAAACAACTTCAACACCATCAATGTCCAAATTATATGTGAGGAGCCAAGGAAAAGTCATTGGACTCGAAAGGTTAACTCTGTTTCTCCACAGATGCTGCCAGACTTCCTGAGTCTCACACAACGCTTTCCACTTTTATATCAGATCTCCAATGTCTGCAGTACTTTTCTTTGATTTTCAATCCTGAGGGTTGTGAAGTGAAGTCTTTCACGATAGCCAGAAGAGGGGAATCTTGAGGCATTTTATATTGACACTTCTATAATCAACAATCCTTGAACGTTTCAGAGTGCAGGTCAAATTGCCCAGAAATGCTTGAACATCCATCGGACAATGTTGATTCTGTGAGAGGCTGCTCCTAGTGCAGGGGTCTGCAGAGAAAAGCTGTATAGTGAAGGAGAGCAGACACACAAATTGTCTTTAGTACTTATCCCAGATTTGAATAGCAACACACTCTGATGGAAAACAGATATATAAAATAAACCGTTCTCAGCAGAGGTGTGTGAAATCAACACTAATTCCATACTCTGACTCACAAGGTGAGTGTTTGTGTACAATGATGTGGCAAGCCAGGCTTTAGCGAAATCTCAACACATTTTGTTCAGGCTCAGTCTTATCCACTTGAAGGTTCGATGCCCAGGCTGTGGTCCTCAATGTCACGGTGAACCAGCATTCTCATACAGAACTTGAAGGTGATACTGATCACAAGAACTGGAACTTATATTCAAACAAATACGAGAAAGGAAACTAATTCAGAACCTCCCCTTCAGAATTAGATTACTTACAGTGTGGAAACAGGCCCTTCGGCCCAACAAGTCCACACCGCCCCGCCGATGCGCAAACCACCCATACTCCTTACCTAACACTACGGGCAATTTTAGCACAGCCAATTCACCTGACCTGCACATCTTTGGACTGTGGGAGGAAACCGGAGCACCCAGAGGAAACCCACGCAGTGCTGTCCTCACTTTCTCCTTAGTGAAGATCATAAAGATAACTTTCCACGGGGTAAAACGGAAACCGTTGAAGGAGAAAGAGAAGTTAAAAAGCTCCGGTGTTTTCACTGCAATAAAGTAGGCCACATGTGCTTTTGGGCCAGAAAAAGCACAAGGAAGACGGATAACCGAATAAGCCAGTGAATTTTGTTGAAGTGGTAAAGGATAGCACAGTGGAAGCTAACGAACTGCACCAGAATGTACAAGTTGGTCAGAGGTTGGTTAAGGAGGAAGTTGCCAGATCTTAACCCTTTTGCGTGCAAAAGTAAAGTTTACTCACATAGCTCAGGCGCAGCAGGTAAACAGGTTAGAGTATTGAGATATAGGGTCATGTCCATCTTTGATGTTGAGAGATGAGGAGATATGTAACTCAGACCATTATAAGAAAAAGTGATATAACGTGGAGTTTATGTTGAGTCAGTTCAGCGTATCCAGTGAAAAGTTGGGAAGTGATGGTAGGAGTAATGGATGACCTCTCGGCACCAGGAATAACATTTGTCCTTGCTAACGTTACAGCTGGGTCACACATGGTAGTGCTGCCACAAAGGAGGAGGAATCACAGGATACAGATAAGGGAGTTGAAGTAGAATTATTACTGACCGTGTTTGATCAAATGGTTGAGAAAATAGGTTATTGGGGAGTTTCCCATGAAATCACCGAAGACAGACATACTACGTTTCCTTGGATTGAGTGTGTTTTGCCAGAAGTTCAGACTGAATTTTAGCAGTTGGCTATATTATTGAATTACTGCAGAAATGCAGAATATTTCAGTGGACGGCAGACTGTCAGAAAGCATCTGACAGCCTGAAGGCTGCGTCAACCACTGCCCCAGTATTAGGCACACCTAATTACACAAAGCCATTCAAGGTTGCTGATGATGTGAGTCATGTGGATGCTGGTGCTGTACTCTTACAAGAAAACGATGTTAAAATAGAAAGACCTATCGGATGTTTCTCCAGGAGATTTGGGCATCCATCAACAGAATTATTCCACAATTGAGAATGAGACCTTGAGATTGGTATTGGCATAACAACATTTCAACACTTATGCAGCTGGTAATGTGTCTGAGACATTCATATATGATGACCATAATCCATTAAAGTTTCAGAAGAAATTTAATGACAAAATTTTAAGCCTGTTTAGATAGAGCTTGTTATTGCAGCCATTCAATTTGAAAGTTATACATGTGGCAGGATGAGAAAACATAATTACCTTTGCATTGTCGATACTTGAATGAATTATCAACTGTGTTCAATGGCAGGAGTAAACAGGCTGAAATAGAATGTAGTAGGGCATATTTACATGGTTATCGTCAATGTAATATATACGTGCTGTAGTGTACTTACAAAGTCAGACAAATTGTTTTAAAATGAAGCCATCTTTGTATAGGAGGTGTGACGATGCTATCACTTTACAAAGGTTATTTTGTCTTTTTTTTCAAGAGAGACTGTAAAAGCAGAGGCGCTGAAATGTCTGGGCAGGAGCCTAGTTTTAACAACAGTAGGGGAGTCCTCTCATTTCTGTTTTTTCTAGCTTCTTTTAATTGTAACAGTAAGAAACTGCTGGGCTAACCTCTTGGAATAATTTGAGGGCGACTGGCATGGTCATAACATCCTGCTCTTGTGATTATATAAGGATTTCCATAACAATGGTGCAACTGTACCTATGAGTGTTTGTAGCAATATATGATCCTCCATTTGGGGTGTCATCAGCCTGTTATATTTTTCAGCAGATTATGGAGCGTTTTGCCCTATCTCTCGTAATGGCATCTACTTATTGATTGAGAAAGTTTTCTTGAGCACAATGAAGCAATTCCTCTCCATCCAAGCCCTTAACACTGTGGTAATCCTAGTCTGTTTGGAAAGTTAAAGTCCCAGACTATTACAACACGATAATTCTTACAGCTGTCTGCGATTCCCTACTTATTTACTCCTAACTTTCCCACTGACTATTGTCAGGGGCTGTAGTACAATTCCGTCAAAGTGATCACCACCTTCTTTTGTTTCAGTTCGGGCAGCAGTTCTCTTTTCCTATTGGGCATTACTGAACCAATTGGACTGTTACGACAATTGATGATAGTTTCATGGTTGACATTAGAGACATTCCAAATGATTTTTAAACCGAGTTCTGTCATGACAGAATTTGTCCGGAGTCCACAATAATACTTCTCAAGTGTCTTGAAATGAGCTCATTCAATGTCTGGCTTCCTGGCTCATTTCTGAATCCAAGATAACATTTCTGTTCCAATTACCCAAATAATAGTAATTTTGTCACTTATCATTTAGTGAAATATTAACTTGTCTCTGTTTGATCTTTAGAGAGTATGAATACAGACAGGCAAAGTGAGAGTGGTCAACTACATGAACTTGAAATTACTGATAAATTGTGAGACCGTCCAGTTTGATTTGGAGATGCCAGTTTTGGACTGGGGTGTACAAAGTTAATAAACACACAACACCAGATTATAGTCCAACACGTTTAATGAGACAGGTTAGCATATTTGCTCTGAGGGAAGATTGAAGGATCTATGGATGAGCAGAGTCAATTTTGTTCTCAAGCAAAAGAGTGTGTGTGTGAGAGAGTGCATGTGTGTGTGTGTGTGTAAAATATCTAAGATATGCTTGTGCATTGTGAGAATTTTATGAAGAATCAATCTTTTACTTCAAGTTGAAACGTATTGATGTAGAAAACAAGAATTTGAAAGTCAGAATTCACCTGAATAAGGATGGGAGCAACATTGGGAAGGAAACATTGAAGAAAGCAAACCAACCTCATTGTCAATCTGTTCTGGGTATATTTTTATATTCAAAGTTTGTGCGAAGATTTGTAGCTCGGGTGCTCGTTGTTGTGGTTCTGTTCGCCAAGCTGGAAGTTTTTGTTGCAAACGTTTCGTCCCCTGGCTAGGCGACATCATCAGTGCTTGGGAGCCTCCTGCGAAGCGCTTCTTTGATGTTTCCTCCGGTGTTTATAGTGGTCTGTCCCTGCCACTTCCGGTTGTCAGTTTCAGCTGTACGCTGTAGTGGTTGGTATATTGGGTCCAGGTCGATGTGTTTGTTGATGGAGTTTGTGGATGAATGCCATGCCTCTAGGAATTCCCTGGCTGTTCTCTGTCTGGCTTGCCCTATGATAGTAGTGTTGTCCCAGGCGAATTCAT
>NC_057728.1:54609489-54618599 GCF_004010195.1 Chiloscyllium plagiosum
ATTCTCCGTTCGGCGTTCTCTGTACCATCACGTCTAGGAATGGGAGTTGGCTATCCTTTTCTTCTTCTCTCGTGAATCGGATTCCTGTGAGTGTGGCGTTGATGATACGGTGTGTTTTTTCTATTTCCGAGAATTCACTACAAGGGTATACAGGAAAGCCACACACACAGACCAAGTCCTAAACTATGAATTTATTGTCCCCTCCTGACTCTTCTTATTGCTCCCTTCCATTCTTTCCTGGCTAAATTGTAACTCTCAAGCACCCTAACTGAACTTTCACGTCACTTCTCTACATAAGCCTCTTTCTTTCTCGTGACAAGGTATTCGACATCTTTATTAAAGCACGGCTCCCTTGCTTGATCACTTTCTCTCTGCTTGACAGGTGCACTCTTATCAAGGACACGCAGTAGCTGTTACTTGAATAAGCTCCACATTTCCATTGTGTCCATTCCCTGCAATTTTCTTCTCCATCATTTGAATCCTAAACCTTTCCTAATTGCATCATCATTGCCTCTCCGCAGCTATAAATCTTGCCCTGTGGTATGTAACTATCCATTTCCATTGCTAAGGTAAACAGAACCGAATTATGATCACAATCACCAAAGTGCTCACCTATCTCCAAATCTAACAACTCTCTGGGTTCATTAACCAGTACCAAAACCAATGTGGCCTCGCCCCTTGTTGGTCTGTCGACATACTATGCCAGGAAATACCCCTGCATAAATTAGACAAAGACTGACCAATCTAAAGTACTCGAACTACAGCATTTCCAGTCATACTTGGAAAGTTAAAGTCGCCCAAAACAACCATCCTGTTACTCTCGCTTCTATCCAGAATTATTTTTGCTATCTTTTTTTTCTCACTGTCTCTGGAACTGTTCGGAGGCCAATAGAACAACAGGGTGACCTCTCCTTTCCTGTTTCTAACCTCAGCCCAGAGTACCTCAATAGAAGAGTCCTCAAATGACCTTTCTGCCACCGTAATACTGTCCTTGACTAACAATGACACGCCTCCCCATCTTTTACCATCTTCTCTGTTCTTACTGAAACATGTAAATCCCGGAAACTGCAACATCCATTCCTTTCCCTGCTCTATCCATGTCTCTGAAATGGCCATAACATCAAAATCCCAGGTACCAACCCATGCTGCAAGTTCACCTATCTTATTCCAGATGCTCCTGGCGTTGAAGTAGACACACTTCAAACCACCTCTGTGGTTGTGAGTGCACTCTTGTGACCTTGAAACCTTATTTCTGCCCTCACTACTCCCAATCTCCTAAACATTGGAACTACAATTTATGTTCCCACTTACCTGCTCAATTAGTTTAAACCCACCCGAAAAGCATGAGCAAATTTCCCCCGCCCCAGTATATTGGTGCCCTTCTGGTTCAGGTAGAGATCATCTGTTTGCAGAGGTCCCACCTACCCCACAATAAGCCTCAATTATCCAGCTATCCGAAACCCTCCTTCCTGAATCACACCTGTAGCCAAATGTTCAATTCCTTTCCCTCCCTATCATGTTGCAAGGATAACAAGCCAGTTTGCTCTTGATCCAAACTGTTACCCTAGCTCCCTGAATTTATTTCATAAACCCCATCCCTTTTCCTACCTATGTCGTTGGTTCCGACATGGACCAGGGCTGCTCCCCATCCACTGCAAGTATCCGGAAAACACCATCTTAGACATCACAAACCCTGGCACCTGGGAGGCAGCACACCAACTGCGAGTCTCTCTTGATCACAAAGAACTTCCTATGTATCCCCCTAACTATCGAGTCCCCCTTCCCTTTTAAGCAACAGGAACAGACTCCATGCCAGAGACCCCACGTCTTATCCCTGGTAAATCATCTCCCAAAAGTATCCTAAACGGTATACTTGTTACTGTGGGGAATGGCCACAGGGGATCACTGCACTGTCTGTCGGTTCCCTTTCCGTCCATGTCTGTAACCCATTTACCTTTTTCTTGTACCTTAGGTGTGACTACCTCCTTGCATCTCCTCTTAATAACCCCTCCTCGTCTCGAATGATCCGAAGTTCATCCATCCCAATTCCAGTTCCCTTATGCGGTTCTCAAGGAGCTGGATTTGGTGCACGTCCCGCAAATGAAGTCAGTAGGGACACTAATGGTGACCCTTACCTCCCACATTTTGGAGGTGGCGGAAATGATTTGGATTATGCGAAGGTTGGTAGGGTGGAAGGTGAGCACCAGGGGCATTCTGTCCTTGTTACGGTTGGAGGGGTGGGGTCTGAGGGCGGAGGTGCGGGATGTGGACGAGATGCGTTGGAGGGCATCTTTCACAACGTGGGAAGGGAAATTGCGGTCTCTAAAGAAAGAGGCCATCTGGTGTGTTCTATGGTGAAACTGGTCCTCCTAGGAGCAGATACGGCAGAGGCGGAGGAATTGGGAATACGCTTTGGCATTTTTACAAGAGATAGGGTGGGAAGAGGTGTAATCCAGGTAGTTTGGGGGGGTCGGTGGGTTTGTAAAAAATGTTAGTGTCAAGTCGGTCGTCACTAATGGAGATGGAGAGGTCCAGGAAGGGGAGGGAAGTGTCAGAGATGGTCCAGGTAAATTTAAGGTTTGCTCAACCTCCTCGCGGGAGCATGAGGTGGCGCCAATGCAGTCATCAATGTAGCGGAGGAAGGGGTGGGGAGTGGTGCTGGTGTAACTATGGAAGATGGACTGTTCTACGTAGCCAACAGGCATAGCTGGGGCCCATATTGGTGCCCATGGCTACCCCTTGGTTTGGAGGAAGTGGGAGGATTCGAAGGAGAAATTGTTAAGGGTGAGGACCAGTTCAGCCAAACGAACGAGAGTGTCGGTGAGAGTGTCCTTCTTTAGAGCCCGCAATTTCCCTTCCCACTTGGTTAAAGATGCCCTCCAACGCACCTCCGCCCTCAGACCCCACCCCTCCAACTGTAACAAGGACAGAATCCCCTGGTGCTCACCTTCCACTCAACCAACCTTCGCATAAACCAAATCATCTGCTGACATTTCTGCCACCTCCAAACGGACCCGACCACCAGGGATATATCCCACCCCTTTCCGCCTTCCGCAAAGACCGTTCCCTCCGTGACTACCTGGTCAGGTTCACGACCCCCTACAACCCACCCTCCACGAATGAGAGTGTCAGTGGAAGGGTGCTGTTGGGGACGTCTGGAGAGTAAAAAACGGAGGGCTTGGAGGCCCTGGTCATGGCGGATGGAGGTATAGAGTGATTGGATATCCATGGTGAAGATGAGGCGTTGGGGGCCGGGGAAACGGAAGTCTTGGAGGAGTTGGAGGGCGTGGGTGATGTCTTGAACTTATGTGGGAAGTTCCTGGACTATGCGGGATAGGATAGTGTCGAGGTAGGTAGAGATGAGTTCGGTGGGGCAGGAGCATTCTGAGACAATGGTCGGCCTGGGTGGTCAGGCTTGTGGATCTTGGGAATGAGGTAGAACCGGGCAGTGCGAGGTTCCCGGACGATGAGGTTGGAAGCTGTGGGTGGGAGATCTCCTGAGGTGATGAGGTTCTGTATGGTCTGGGAGATGATGGTTTGCTGATGGGGGTGGGGTCATGGTCGAGGGGGCAGTAGGAAGAGGTGTCCTCGAGTTGGCATTTGGCTTCAGCGGTGTAGAGGTCAGTGCGCCAGACTACCACTGCCCCCCCTTTATCTGCTGGCTTAATGGTGAGGTTGGGATTAGAGCAGAGGGATTGAATGGCTGCGCGTTGTGAGGGTAAGAGGTTGGAGTGGGGGAGGGAGGTCGACAGGTTGAGGCGGTTAATTCCCCGGCGGCAGTTGGAAATGAAGAGGTCGAGGGCAGGTAATAGGCCAGCGCGGGGTGTCCAGGTGGATGCAGTGTATTGGAGGTGGGCGAAGGAGTCCTCGGAAGGTGGGCAGGGTTCCTGATTGTGAAAGTAAGCTCGGAGGTGGAGGCAACGGAAGAAGTGTTCGATGTCATGGCATACATTAAATTCATTGATGCGTGGACGGAGGGGGACGAAGGTGAGTCCTTTACTGAGGACTGATCGTTCGTCCTCAGTGAGTGGGAGGTCTGGAGGGATGGTGAAAACTCGGCAGGGCTGGGAGCTGGGATCTGGTGTGGGTGTGGAGCTGGGAGTGGGGTCAGAGCAAAGTACCTGGAGTGGATGTGATGGTGGGGGGAATGGGGGTGGAGGTATGAGCAGGGGAAGTGTTCCCCTCGGGGTTCTAGTGACAGTGGGGTCTATGGGGGGCGTGTCAGCAGAATGCAGGTGAGTGGCGCTGGTGGGGTCGGAAGTGGTGGCAGACACGGCGGTAGGGGTGGCGTACGTCACTGAGCATGTGGCATCGGCGATGATGTGAGGGCCGGAAGTGGCTGTGGGAGTGCCATGATGGATCAGAAGTGACATCATCAATCAGTGTGGGAGTGGTAGCTGCATCCGCCGCATGGCTAATGGCGTTTCCGAGGCCAGGGGAATCTTCTGGAATGTTTGAGGAGCGCTGGTTATGGAGGTGGGTGGATAAAAGTTTGTTGTACTTACAGTTTTTGATGTTTGAGAAGGAATTGAGAGTATGAATTCTCCTGAGGATGTAGTACAGAGTGGGTCCTTTGCAATTCTGAGAGAGTGTGGCCCTCAGCTGAGGCAGGGCAGACTGTAGAGAGGTTAGGTGCCGGCGCATTGCTGCAAGCGTGGAGCGGAGGATCTTGAAGGAGAACTGTTGCTGGTGTTTTTGAATCGGTAGTCTGTACTGTTTGTCCTGTTCGGGTCGGAACTCTGCTTGTTTACAGGTGGTCTGAAGTCCGTGTGGGATGAGTTGGTTACGGAGGCAGGTACTGAGGAAGCAAATGTGGCTGTGATAGCGAGTTTGTTTCACGACATGGTTGAAGAGCTTCAGGGCAGAGGAAATGACCTGGGAGTTGCAGTGGGAGAGGGACTCCCTGAGATTCTTGTAGAGAGAGGAGGAAAACTACTTCAAGACACGCATCCTTGCAAGACGATTCGCTACCACCCCTAACTCTGATTGATGATGTCACTTAGAACATAGAACATAGAACATAGAAGAATACAGCGCAGTACAGGCCCTTGGGCCCTCGATGTTGCGCCGATCCAAGCCCACCTAAACTACACTAACCCACTATCCTCCATATACCTATCCAATGCCCTCTTAAATGCCCATAAAGAGGGAGAGTCCACCACTGTTACTGGCAGGGCATTCCATGAACTAACGACTCGCTGAGTGAAGAACCTACCCCTAACATCAGTCCTATATCTACTCCCCCTTAATTTAAAGCTATGACTTTAAATTAATCCCTGCCAGAGATAGTGTTGAGCTCAGTTTAAAGCAAGTACCAAGCCTGACACACTTGTTTAACATTGTTGGTGGCCATCGTTTCAGCTGCCAAAGTAAAGCTTTACTTTGCTACTTTCTCCCCACCCCCACCCTCCTCTCACTTATCTCTCCACGCTTCAGGCTCTCTGCCTGTATTCCTGATGAACGGCTTTTGCCCGAAACGTCGATTTCGAAGCACCTTGGATGCTGCCTGAACTGCTGTGCTCTTCCAGCTAAATGCTAGGAGTCTGGCTAGAAGGAACTGACAGCAGGAGCTGAAGAAGCGGAATGGCCTGACATGTGCGGTCACAATTAACAAATGCAATCTTCACTTCCCATCTCAAGACAATCAAGTCACCACCCTGTAATCGTGAGCAGAGTTTGAAAATATGTTCCCCCACATGCTGTCTGATTGAAAGGAGTATAATCTCTGCCTTCCCTTCTCCAGTGATGGGTTCTGTATCCATGAAGATAATAGTTACATCTTCTTAATGGCAAGACAGTGGGGGTTTCAGCGGACAGCCACAAGACTCACTGTGATATGTACCTGGTAACAAAGGCAACAGATTAAGCAAGCTGTGGAATGTTGCACAAATAGTACTTTCTACCAACAGGATGCTGCCATCAATCCTGGAAGATGCTCTGATCAGCACACAATTGGGTAATATTGCATATGAGTTTCAGTGCCAGTGTGATGCCAGGTACACTGGCCATATATCCCTATGAGTGTCTAATTGAACTAAACAAGATATTCCTTCAGTTGATGTAAAAGACAGATTATCCCAGTCAGCAGGTGTTGCAAACCCATGTTACAAAATGTCTGTTGTTAGATGTGATTCCATGATTGGATAGAATGTGCTGAATAATTCTGATTGTGTCAGTAACTACACCAATAACCAATATAAGACAATCAGACCATTTGGTAATTTGGCTCATGTACACTTTCTGATGCATTCACTGTTGGCAAAAGGAAAGTCTTTTGCCTTTTTTGAATTACCCGGAAGTTTAGGGTACCAATAATTCCCCTTCAATTTGTCTACAGCAAATCCTCAGGTCATCAGGGTAAACTTACCAAACAATTAGCACCTTTTTTCTTTTGAACGACAAATTGTTATGGTTGTTTGAAATTTGGCATTCTTGATTTGTTCTGCTGAGCAATAAGTGGAAGGTAACTTGTTGGAATTCTTTGGAGAGTAACTGTGGATAAAGGGAATGCCATGGATATACTATACTTAGACCTTCACCTTAATGAGATGCCACATCAAAGGTTATTGTGGAAAATAAGGGCTTATGGCATAGGGGTAGCATACAAGCATGGATAGGAGATTGACCAGCTAACAGGAAACAGGTAGGCATAAATGTTATGTTTGGCAAGATGAAATGAGTGGTATGCTGGGGTTTCAACTTTTTACAATCCTCATAAATTGCCTGCATGAAAGGATAAAAGTATGGTTGTTACATTTGCTGATGACACTAAGATTTGTAGTAAAGTAAGTTATAAAGAGAACATAAGAAGGTACCAAAGGAATACAGATAGATTGTCAAAGGACAAATGGACCACAATGTGGGAAAATGTGAAATGGTCCATTTTGGTGAGATGAATGAAAAAAGGAAGCATATCGCTTAAATAATGAGAGATTGCAAGAAGCAGAAGGATCTGGATGTCCTCATATAAGAATCACAGAAGGTCATCATGTAATTAGGAAAGAAAAGAGAATATGATCATTTACTGCAATGGCAATTGAATGTCAAACTGGAGGCTATGCTTCAGCTACATAGGACATTGATGAGACCACATCTGGTACACTTATGTTGGTCATTGGTGAGACCGCATCTGAAACACTGTATATTGTATTTGTCTCGTTATTTAAGGAAGGGTGTAAATTTGTTGGAAACAGTTCAGAGGAGATTTACTTGAGTAATTACTGGAATGGGCAGATTGTTATATAAAGGAAGGTCAGACATGGTAAACTTTTATTTGCTGGAGTTTAGACAACTTGATTTAAATGCATAAGATTCACAGGGGTGACAGATTGACAGAATGCATGTGGAAAGGATATTTCCTCTTGTGGGAGAATATAGAACAAGGGGTCACTGTTCAAAAGTAAAGACTCACCCATTTCAAACAGAGACAAGAGTAATCTTTTATTCGCAGAGCATTCTGTGTCTTTGGAATTTTATTCCACAAAAGACAGCAGAAACAGTGTCTTTGATTATTTTGAAGGCAGGGGATGGATAAATCCTTGATACTCAAGGAATTGAAAAGTTTTTGGGGTAGGCAGGCATCTTCAGATCAGTCAGACTCTTACTGAGTAGCAGAGCAAGCTCAAGAAGCCAAGTGGCCTATTCCTGCTCCCAACTCATTAAAGATTAAGCAACATGTCTTCAACACCATGTTAAACTAGAAAGATGCCAGAAAAGATTTACTATGATGTGACCTGGACTGGAAGGTTTGAGTTATAAGGAGAGGCTGGATAGGCTGAGACTTTTTTCCCTGGAATGTAGGAGACTGAGGAGTGATCTTATAGAGGTCAATAAAATTATGAGATGCATAGATAAGGTAGACAGTCGACAGCCTTTCCCCATGGTAGGGGCATCTAAAACTAAAGAGCATGGGTTTAAGGTGAGACGGGAGAGATACAAAAGGGCCCAAAGGAGCCAGTTTTTCACAAAGACGGTGGTGAGTAACTGGAATGGGCTGCCAGAGATAGTAGTGGAAACGAGTACAATTTGGTCATTTAAAAAATATTTAGACAGGTACATGGGTGGAATACATATGGAGAGATATGGACCAAATGCATGCAAATGGGATTATATTAATTGGAAACTGGGTAGCATGGAAAAGTTGGGCTGAAGGGTCTGTTTCCATGCTGCACACCTCTATGACTAGTATAAAATATCTAGTAATTGCAAGTGAAGCTCTAATGATCTTTTGAATTTAAAGGTGCAAAGTTGTGCTCAACCAAAGGACAACTATTTGGGTTACAGTCACACAGTTTAAAGGGAACCTCGGAAGAAAATTGTAGCTTATCTCAATGATTTGATTGTCAGCTTTTCTGATAGATATGGATGTGTATTGTATTTCCTGTTAGAGGTCAGCTTTATACAAAGAAGCAATTTGCTTTCCATGTCCTCGGGCTATCCCAGAATAAACAACATTACTTTTGAAGAGTAGCTTCTTGTTTGGTGGATGAATATGGCAGGTAAAGTAATTCATAAGACTGCACAAACAGTGGTGATAGGAATGATTTAGAACATAGAACATAGAATATTACAGCGCAGTACAGTCCCTTCGGCCCTTGATGTTGCGCCGACCTGTCATAGAACATAGAAGAATACAGCGCAGTACAGGCCCTTTGGCCCTCGATGTTGCGCCGATCCAAGCCCACCTAACCTATACTAACCCACTATCCTCCATATACCTATCCAATGCCCGCTTAAATGCCCATAAAGAGGGAGAGTCCACCACTGCTACTGGCAAGGCATTCCATGAACTGACGACTCGCTGAGTGAAGAACCTACCCCAACTTCAGTCCTATATCTACCCCCCCCACCTTAATTTATAGCTATGCCCTCTTGTAATACCCGACTCCATACGCGGAAAAAGGTTCACACTGTCAACCCTATCTAACCCCCTAATCATCTTGTACACCTCAATCAAGTCACCCCTAAACCTTCCTTTCTCTAATGAAAACAGCCCCAAGTGTCTCAATCTTTCCTCATACGATCTTCCTTCCATACCAGGCAACATCCTGGTAAACCTCCTCTGCACCCGTTCCAGTGCCTCCACATCCTTCCTATAATATGGCGACCAA
>NC_057728.1:54619150-54646967 GCF_004010195.1 Chiloscyllium plagiosum
CATAAATGCTATCCCTTACAATTCTCTCTAAGACTTTGCCCACAACAGAAGTGGGGCTCACCGGCCTATAGTTACTAGGGTTATCCCTACTCCCCTTTTTGAACAAGGGAACCACATTTGCTATCCTCCAGTCTTCTGGCACTACTCCTGTAGACAAAGAGGACATAAAAATCAAGGTCAATGGCTCTGCAATCTCCTCCCTTGCTTCCCAGAGAATCATACCAATCTGAAGCCCATCTAACCTACACTATTCCATTTACGTCCATATGCTTGTCCAATGACAACTTAAATGTACTTAAAGTTGGCGAATCTACTACCATTGCAGGCAAAGCGTTCCAGACTACTGTCTGAGTAGTCTCTATAATTGTAATCTTCAGGCGCAATTTTGATCTCCCAGATGCTTACTCCATCATTTCCCATCCCATTCCCTCTCTGTTGCTTGTATCAGTTGGTTAGATGGCTAGAGTGTGGTGCAGAATAAAGCTGATGATGATACCCATCAAGTTATGTAGCTATTGTTCTCTTTCAAAGCGAGATGCTAATGGTCCCTTGTGCACTATGGCTAGTTATTTAACATTTAGCATCCTAGACCATTCCATCAAACACCATTGGAAACCCAAGAAACAATGCTTCATCTATTCGATATGCAGTTTACAACCAGCCAAATAAAAACAAAGTCAAAGCAGAATATGTTGGAGAAACCTAGCAGGTCTGGCAGCAACTGTGGAAAGAAACAGAGTTAACATTTCGAGTCCAACATGACTCTTTTTCAGAATTGATACATCACTGAGTTCAATAATTTCAAATTAAGACCACTGTTATTATTGTCAGACAGGAGATACAGTCATGGATTCTACTGTTGCCATTCACACCTTCTCTAAGCTCATCTAGGGGTAGCATAGCAACTCAGTGGTTAGCACTGCTGTCTCACAGCGCCAGGGACCTGGGTGTGATTCTAGCCTTGGGCACAGGGAGTTTGCACCATCTCCCTGTGTCTGCGTGGTTTCCTCTGGCTGCTTTGATTTTCTCCCAGTCCTGGGGGATTGGCCATGATATATTGCCCATAGTGTCCAGGAATGTGCAGGGTAGGTAGATTAGCCATGTGGAAATGCAGTGATAGAGTGGGTCTGGAAGGGATGCTCTTCAGTGTGGATTCGATGGGCTGAGGCCTTCTTCCACGAGGGTAGGGATTCTATCCTTTTGCTTGTTCCATTATCATCCACTGTGGGTTTGCACAATCAACCCCATCCTTCTTTACCATGCTCCTACACTCTACACTTCTGCCCTTTGCCCTATTACTGACCTTCTCTTTTATTCATACCTTTGCTCACCCCCTTCCCTTGCTTAAAAATCTGTTACATCTCGCCTTCTAGATTATTGGCCTGAAATCTTCTCTTTGGAGATTCTGCCTCATCTGCTGAGTGTTTTCAGCATTTTCTGCTTTTATTTCAGATTTCTAGCCACTGCCGTTCCTAATTTATCTATGAGATGTGGGGATGGCTGTTACACCAGCATTTATTGCCCATTCCTAATTATCCTGGAGGAGGAAGTGGTAACCCGTCTTCTTCAACTGCTGTTAGAAAGGGAAATACATATATTTTTTGGTGCTTGAATATTGGATAAGACACCATGGAGGACATCTTTTTTATCTTTATTGAATAATGCCATGTGACGTTTATGTCCATTTGAGAGCTCATTTGAAAAACAGCACCTCCAACAGTGAAGCACACTGTACTGCACTAAAGTGGCCTGGAATCTGCGCTCAAATCCTGGAGTGGAATTGAATTCCTAACCTGGTGACTGAGAGGCAAACATGCTGGCAAGAGGTAACCAATACCATAATTTATAAGCATTGATTTGTAGGATATGGGTATTGCTGGCATCTGTAATCCATTGTCCTTGAGAAAGTAGTGGTCAGCCACCTTCCTTAAGTGAATGTGCTCCCACAGTTCGGACAGAAAACCAGAAGAAAACGAGTAACACAAAAGCAAACTAAACGCTGTGGCTGCTGGAAATCTGAAACAAACACAGAGAAAGCTGGAGAAACTCAGCAGGTCTGACAGCGTCTATGGAGAGAGAAAAACAGAGTTAATATTTGGAGTCTTCTTCAGAACTGATGGGTGTTGGGAGATTTCTATTACTATTTTTGACAGAGGCAGAGGAGAGGGAAGGGGACAGATGGTGTAGAGACCCTATAAAAGGGGTTTGTTCATGGTAGCGAAAGAGAAAAAGAGACGTAAAATGAGTGTAAATTAGGATGTGAAAGGGAGAGAATGGGTCCTCTCTACTAAGAGTAAAGTAAACAAGAGAAGGTGGTGGGGCTATGGTGGGGAGTGGAAAGAATGTAAGAAAAATACAGAAAACAGGCATAAAATAATCAGTTTCTGAAGTTATGGCATTTACTGTTGAGACCTCGAAGTTGTAAAGCTGAAATGGAAAATTAGGATTTGTTCTGAGCTTGTGTTCTGCTTCTTTGGAACATTGCATCAGGCCCTGGTCAGTAATGCTAGTGCGAGAACAAGGTGGTTTATAGAAATGGCAAGTGACTGAAAGGTTGGGGGGATCTTCTTCTGGGCAGAGCAGAGGTGTTTTCAAAGTGGTCACCTAATCTACAGCTGATTTCACTAACGTAAAGGAGATTGCATTGAGAACAGTGAACACAGCATACTAGACTGAAAGAAATACAAATAAACTGCTGCTTCACCCTGAAGGTGTGTTTGGGCCCTTGGACAGTGAGGAGGAGGGAGTTGAATGGGCAAGTTTTAGGCTTTCAGTGATTGCAGAAAGAACTAGTAACGCTTGGAAATGAATGTACTGGTCATACAGGGGTTCCACTCTGAACAATACAAAATAAGTAGAACCAGTACATGCCAATCCCATGTTTTATTGGTTTTCCTAAGTGAGTCCCAGCATTTTGACCAGTTCCATTGCTTGGATGTCCTCTGGATTGACACCATCTGTACCGAGCCCTCAGCGGTATTTTAGATGGATGGAATTATACTGCAAGCCTTCCAGCACTTCCTGAACACCTACTTCCTGTGCTGTTTTCTGTGTTTACCATAGAGTTCCTGACAGAGGCATTCTGCACTCAGCAGGACCTTGAGGGATATTGCTCAGAGACAAAAACACTTAAAATAGAGCTTCCCGATATTTCTGGGTAACCAGCTGTAATAATTCTGAGCTGAGAGAAGCCATTTCTCTTGCAAAGTGAACTGAAGCCTTTTGTGTATTGTTCAATAGTGGCATAGGCACTGTGAATAATTACAAGAGTACAAGATAAACTACAGTGAAATTATGCCTTACTGCTGATTGCCAGCTCTGCCCACAAAGTACTGCTCCACAATAAATCACAATGCAAACAGTGTAAAGATGGGACAAATTACCATTTGATGCCATTTCCACCCTTTATTTCTATCCATATCGATCTATTGGATCCAACAGGATCTTCATATGATTATAATGTTGTTCTTGCCAATCACAATCAGGGAGGCTGGGTGTTGCTATGGTTTGGTGACAATATTTCTTTTAACAAGATAGCTACTGACAAAATTTGTGTAATTTCAGAATCACTCTTCCCTCCAACCTCTCCCTGGTGTCCTGAACAAAATCTATCATTCAGCCAACATCACGGTGGCACAGTGGTTAGCACTGCTGCCTCACAGCGCCAGAGACCCGGGTTCAATTCCCGACTCAGGCGACTGACTGTGTGGAGTTTGCACATTGTCTGCGTGGGTTTCCTCCGGGTGCTCCGGTTTCCTCCCACAGTCCAAAGATGTGCAGGTCAGGTGAATTGGCCATGCTAAATTGCCCGTAGTGTTAGGTAAAGGGGTAAATGTAGGGGAATGGGTGGGTTACGCTTCGGCGGGTCGGTGTGGACTTGTTGGGCCGAAGGGCCTGTTTCCACACTGGAATTAATCTAATCTAATCACTCAAACAGATTATCTGAAATCAATCATATTCCTGTTTGCAGGACCTTGTTGGGTTTTCCCAGCAACTATATTTTAAAAGTATTTAATTGGCTGCAAAGTAGTTTGGGATGTCCTCAGATTTTAAACGACGCTGTATAAATGCACGTCTCTCTTCTTTTGATTCCTAGTTCAATAACTATCCGTCATAGCTTCATAGGAGCTGTGACAATACTACAACTTTAAGAGGTGTACTTTCTCCTGGTTGGTTGTATGAAGAAAGATTGAGACATAGGCTCGAGCAGTCTGCTCAAAGCCAAAAAAAGTATACAGCTTGTCGTGTCTTGTTTTTCTTAAAAAATTGGAACAATAGAAGCAGTCTGAATGGGTGGGGACCCACACAACCAGGGTTTTTAGTTTCAGCTTTCTGCAACTACTGCGGTCTTAAAGCTGGATGCAGAAGCTGTTATCCCTCTCTCTGTTACAGCTAAAACCTGGGTTCTCTTCCTGCTGCTGGAATTGCATGTGAGACAATCTGTTTTACTGAATTTACCTTTTCCAAGTATTCTTTTATGAAATATTACTATACAGGAACAGTTAATTAGTAGTTCTTATTTAGTCAAGCATTTCATTAGAGTTACAGTTAAATCAATTCCAGGATTACAGGGTAAAGGCATCTCATTGAATGCTTAGCTATCATTAAAACATAACATAATAAAACATAAGAGCAGGAACAGGCCAACCAACACCCCCAAGCCTGCTCCAGCATGCATAATGATTGTAGCTGTTCCGATTGTGGACTCAACTCTATTCTGCTTCTCCACAAGCCTGGATCCCCTTGTCAATCAATAATCTGTCGAGCCCATACTTGAATTTACTCAATGACCCAGTCATCACTGCTGTTAGGGAAAGAGAATTCCAAGAAGTCACAATCCTCTAAGAGAAGAAATTCATCCTCTTCCACCTCTTAAATGATAGACTCCTTATTCTGAAACTTTATTCCCTTGTTTCAGGTTTTCCAACAAGACGAATATCCAATCATACCTAGGAGAAAGTGAGGACTGCAGATGCTGGAGATCAGAGCTGAAAATGTGTTGCTGGAAAAGCGCAGCAGGTCAGGCAGCATCCAAGGAGCAGGAGAATCGACATTTCGGGAATGATCCCTTCTTCAGGAACCTGGAAGCCCTTCCTGAAGAAGGGCTCATGCCCGAAACGTCGATTCTCCTGCTCCTTGGGTGCTGCCTGACCTGCTGCGCTTTTCCAGCAACACATTTTCAGATGCAATCATACTTAGTCTAGTCCTTTCAAAATCCATTATCTTTCAATAAGATCATCTTGTGTTCTTCTGAACTCCAGTGAGCAAAGGTTCAACCTGCCCAATCATTCCCCACCAGACAACACTGGAAGAGCTGAGGATGAAATTGAATTTGCTGCATCCCAGACTAATGACGTCACGTAGACTTTGGGTGAAGAAAATGGACTGGCCTCTATACAACATCAGAGAGTCCTCAGTAACTATACCTTACTAGTAATTTAAATTATTGGAGGAGGAATTTAATAGCATTGGAAGAAGTTGGGAGGAGTTTCACTTGATTGATTCCAGAGATGAGAGGTTTGCTTTATAAAGAGAGTCTGAGCAGTGCAGGCCTATATTGTCTCGAGTTTAGAAGATGAAAGGAGATTGATTTGAGGTGTATAAGATGCTAAAGGAGATGGACAAAATAATCTCGAGAGAATGTTTCCCTTGTGAGGCAATATAGAACGAGAGGTCATAGTTTTGTGATCAGGATTAGCAAACATAGGACCAAGATGAGGCGAAGTTACTTCTCTCAGAGAGTCATTAATCTGTGAAATTCACTATCTCAGAGTGTGGTGGATGTTGGAACATTGGGAAATTTAAGGAAGAGACAGACAGACTTTAATTAGTAAAGGGTTGAAAGGTTATGGGGAGAGGGCAGGAAGCAGAGTTGAGGCCAAGATGAGATCAGCCATTGTTGTATTAAATGGTGAGGCAGGCTCAGGTCTGAATTGCACACTCCTGCTCCGAGGTCATAGAATCCCTACAGAGTGGAAACAGGCCATTCAGCCCAACAAATCAACACTGACCCTCCAAAGAGTAACTCACACAGACCCATTCCCCTACTACTTTATATTTCCTCCTGACTAATGCACCTAACCTACACATCTCTGAACACTATGGGCAATTTAGGATGGCCAATTCACACAAACTGCACATCTTTGGACTGTGGGAGGAAACTGGAGCACCCGGAGGAAACCCACGCAGACACGGGGAACACGTGCAAAGTGCACACAGAGAGTCACCTGAGGCTGGAATCGAGCCTGGGTCCCTGGCACTGTGAGGCAGCAGTGCTAACCACTGAGCCACTGTGCTCATAAATGTTATTATATTCTTATGTCCTTACACTTAATGCTGCCATGCAAAAAACTATCTTGCTAATGAAGACATCTGCCACTTCCGTGTAGATGTCCCAGAGGTCTATCCCCTCTCACTAATGATTAGATAGGCCCAAGGCAAAAGGAGCATCAGTGGCAACAAACTACCTCACCCATCCCTAGTCCAATAACATATACTAACAGTGAGGCAAATATCACAAATATCTTCATTCCAGAATTCAGTAAGTGTTTTCTGCACTGCCATCAATTCCACCTTAAATACAGAGACCCAAAACTATATGCAGTGCTCTAGGTGTAGTCTCATTAATGCCTTGCACTGCTGTAACAAGGCATTCCTCCATTTAGACCTCTTGCAATGAGTTTAATTTTCAATGAGTATTGCTGTGCCTATGTGGTAATGTTTATGTATAAAGACACCCAGATCCCACTGTGCTGCCACATTCTGCAGTCTCACCCTGTTTAAATAATACTCAGTTTTTCTATTCTCCCCTCACATTCACCCATGGTCATAGCACCTCTGCTAACATGACGCCACATAGTCAGTGTGTAACTCTCCCTTCTGATATAGGCTGCTGTCCGGACAATCTTCCCTCTGCAAACAGTGAGTCATCCCGCACCTTTCAGAGAAGTGAGCTGCCCTCACGTGATATCACAGGAAACAGCGTGTGTGTTTTTGGAAGAGATAATCTCTCCTTCGTGACTGGGAAGCAGAATTGCGGCATCTTTTACTATGATAGGCTAGCTAGAAAGCTGGGTTGTTGCCGTATGAGTTCATCGAAGAGAGTGGGGTGGGGAGGTGGTTACATCATTGGGTTGCACTGGGTTTCACATTTCCTGTGTTCCTGAGTTAGTCCAGCAGCCTGGAGCTCTCCGTAATGCCTGGCGTGGTTGTCCTCACTGGAAAACCCAGCAAATTCCGCACAGCCACTCGGCGAGGATCCCACAGTCCGCAAAGGGGCAGGGGGCGGTTTCCTGGAAAACTTCCAGCACCAACCCCTCCGCCTTTGCAGAAAAGGAAGATCCTGCATTAGCATAACGCCTCCCGCTGCTGTGGGCAGGGCCCCAAAGCACTGCACCTACTTTATGTTTGGACACGTTGTGATTCTAGAAAATAAATGGCGGCCAACTTGAACACAGCAAGATCCCATAATCAGCCATGTTTGGCAGTGTAGCATGCATTACCCTGACACACTCACACACACCAGCGCACATACGTCCCACCCCACACCCCCTCCCCCCACACATCTGGACTGTGGCTGTCAGTTAGCATCATGTGTCTGAGCCCTAGAGTGGGATTTGAACCCCTCCAATCCTCCAACTCAGATGCGAAAATGTATTGTGAGAGCCTCAGCTCAGCTCCCAGCCAGTGTAACCCTCGAGGTATCCCAGAAACCAATGGTTGCCCTCCGCGTTGCCACCCTCCCACCCCGCCTGCCATTCAAAGCCACCTGGGGGGCAGGGCAAGTTCCCTCTCAAAATAGGCGGAGCTGACAAGGAAATCCTCTCAATTTCCAGCCTCAGTTCTGCCGTATTGTTTACAGTAAAAATGACAAAAAACTCACGAGGAGAACGAGGTGTCAGGCTTGCAGTTTCTGCAGCCTGTTGACAGCTATCGAGTGTCCTGCAGTTTTAGATAGCAAGTACAGCACTCGATGGTACGTGTTTGCAGGAAAAGGGGGGGGGGGGGGCAGTTGATGTTTCAAAGGTGGGGGGGATGGGGGTTGGTGGGCGGAGGACGAGAGGGTAGACTGTAAAAAGGCAAGGCGATGGGAAGGAAGAAACTGCACAGGATGCCACAAAGGAAAGCAGCAGAGGAATTCAGTCCAGTTTAGTTTTGTTTTAAAGCGACAAGGAAAATAGAGAACGAATTCTAAAGGGGACTGGGGACACTGATGGGAGAAATGAGCGGACAGTGGATTGTGAGCTTCCCAGTCACTCTGACGTTACTTGTGATGACGGCTTGCATGCCTGGAAATTTACTTGGAGGTGCGGTAAGTCAGAATTTCATCTCTGGTGAGAGGTTGCTTGTTCATTAACAATATTACACCCAAGAGCCCCCCCAGTTAGGGGGCCACATTCTAACACTGCCATAAGCTGAAAGGGGATGAACACGGGCAATGTCCATTTTAAAAGACAATTGGCTAAAAGTTCTGGTGGAGGCAGATATGGGGCATTTTTATTTTGTGGTCCAGAATACATTGCCTTAAGAGGCAGTGGAAGCAGTCTCATTAATAATCAATAAATGGAAATTTAGTTATATTTTTGAAAATGAAATATTTGCAGGGCTGTAAAGAAATTGTGAGACTACATGAATAGTTCTCTCATAAGCACCAGCAAATGTGCTATGGGTTGTATGGCCTCCTAATGTGCTGCAACACTCTGCAATGTCAAGATTCTTGTCATTAGGTCCATGTTGCATTGCATTTTGATTGTACATTTTCCAGTAGATTGTTTAATTTGTAATTGTTCTGTTTAAAATGAATCAAAGTTACTTGCATCCAATCATAGCTTTCTAAATACTTTGTGGATAAATTCGGACCATGTACCACAGTGAGTGTCTCTGTGTGTATGTGTATGTCTGTCTGTGTGTGCATGTGTGTTTGTATGTGTCTGTCAATGTGTGCGTGTGTATGTCTGTTCATATCTATCCGTATATGTGTGTGTATTTGTATCTGTCAATGTGTGTGTGCCTGTGTCTGTGCATATCTGTCCATGTATGTGCATGTATCTGTTTGTATGTGTCTGTCTGTTAATGTGCATGTATATCTGTTTGCATATGCTGTTTGTCAGTGTGTGTGTGTCTCCCACTGTGTATATATCTGTCTGTGCATGTGTGTATATCTGTTTGTAATGTCTGTCTTTCTGTGCTACATAACTAATCACCAATTCACACTCTGAGACATAAGGATTAAGTCCGATTAACGATGATGGTTACAGTGTACATCTCTTTATAACTTCAGCCTCAACCAAATCGCTGTGAGCGGCGAACTCTCATCACGAGCAAGACTGAATGTCACTCCTGCACCTTGAACACAAGGATCCAATGTCCAAACGGTTATACTAAGGTTACGAATAATACCGGTATTAAGGACTGCAGGTACAGTACCAGAGAGACATAGAGCATGGAAAAAAATCAGATGCAAGCGTTTGCTGCTAATGTTTGAGTTTCTTTTATGATTAAGTGGGCTGCAATGTTTCGTTTTTTTAAAATTCTGTGCAAGGTATTTCATTCCACTCCGGATTTATTCCCTGGCTGTGCAAGGCTGTCGTCACACATGCGTGAAGGATTTTGCAGACATTGAATGCTGTGCTGGCTATTGGGGACCTGATTGCATAGGTAAGGATCTGTTCATGACTGGTTCACACCAGATTTCATTATTACAAAATTGAAATCCCAATGATTTAACAGTGGTCCCCTCTGTCCCACTTTGAGTGAGAATAAAAGGGCAAAGTTAGGGATTTTCGTTGCCTGAAGGTGTCAGCTATGGCTCAATAGGTAAGACTTTCCTCCTTTGTGTTCAGGGTCCTTCCCAGAGACTTAAACACAACAGTCAAGACTGACATTTCAGTGCAGTACTGGAGGAGTGCTGCACACCCTAAGATGCTGTCTTTCCCCTGAGACATTAAACCAGAGTGTATGTGTTATCTCAGGTGGAAAGCAATTATCTGATGGCATTCTTTCAAAGAAACAATAAAGGTTCCTCGGTGTCTTAGCTAATGTTTATCTTTATCAACACAACTCGCATTTAGGTAGCCTTTAACTTTTAAGCTAACAATGTGTTGTCTAGTCATTGTAATTTTTCTATTAATCTCAGGGATGTGGGCATTGCTGACCATGAGAAGGTGGTGCTGAGCTGCCTTCTTAACCCGCCGCAGTCCACCTGCTGTGAGTTGACCCACAAGGTCATTAGGGAGGGAATTCCAGGATTTTGAACCAGTGACAGTGAAGGAACGATGATATCTTTCCAAGTCAGGATGGTGAGTGGCATTGAGGGGTGGTGTTCCCGTATCTGCCGCTCTTGTCCTTCTAGATGAGTTAGTTAGTTGATAGCTTTTCACCACAATGTGGGAAGGTAACGTCTGCAGGTGATGGTTTTGGAAGGTGCTGTCTGAGGATTTTTGGTGAATTTTACTCATGTACCAGTTGGTAGGAGCTTGCTTTGCACAAATCGAGTGGGGCACTCTACAACCCACAACCATGACTACACTTCAGAAAGTATTTCATTGGTTAGGAAGAACATCGGGACTTCCTTAATTTGTGAGTGGTGCCTAATCAATGCAAGACTTTGTTTTCTTACTGATGAGCAGCCAGGGTACAGTTCAGGGAGAGTGCGGTCATTGAAGATTGGGTACAAATAGGGCAGCGCATTTTCCAAATTGGGGTTTGGATTGAGAATATCAAGTTGTCAAGTTGCACTTCATCGGGTTATGGATCTTTATGTCGAGTGAATATTTGTAGGAGTTGGTGACGATTTCTGATAATGCTCAGTAGCTGCTTGTTGACATTTTTCTTTGAGGTGAATGGTAACTGTAATATTTGACTGAAATGTAACTGGTCTCAGGGAATGGATGCACTGGTTACTTGAAGAGGCCAGGAGGCAACAGGAAGAAGGGATTTGGGGAGATTAGCACATTAGTGAAGGAGGCCATTTGGCCCATCACTCCCTGTACCAAGAATTGGGGCTGGAGTCTTCTGCACTTTAGCTCAGAGCATGACTCAGGACTTGGGCCTCAACCCCACTCTGACTGTCATCCAATTGGGAGGCTGCCTCTGGTGTCACCAACCATCTCAGGATGGGGCTAATGAGGAGGGGTGTGGGACCCTGAAGTTGGGAAATCAATTGAAAGTCCTGAACGTTTAGAAAGAGGGGAAGTTCACTTGCCAGTGGTAAGTGCCTTTGCTGTCATAGGAAATTACAAGGTCAGCTCCATCTTGAGGCAGCCCCTGACTAAGTTTGTATCTCACTAAGGCTAGCTGGTTGAAACCATGGTTTCAGTTGAGTTAGGGTTAGGGTTACGGATAGTTGGAGTGGGTGGGGAGGTAGGGAGGTAGTTGGTGATTTTAGGAAGCCTTGCCAAGACCCTAGGCCAGCCACCGCTGACCAGCTCCCTCCAGGCCCTACCTGGGTATGGCCTCAGTAAGAGGCTTCATATTCTCAATCAGCCTCCAAACACGAGTTGGTTAGTTGATAGCTCTTCACCGCAACGAGGGAAGGTAACCTCTGCAGGTGATGGAGAAAGTGAGGACTGCAGATCAGAATCGAGAGTGCGGTGATGGAAAAGCACAGTCCAAGAAGACTACATTATTATTAGAGAGAGGCAACTAATGTTGATTTAGCCTGAAGGTCACCATACCTCAGGCGAGGGGAGAGGTTGGGGCCTTCATGGTAACCTCAACTGATGCAAGGATTGAAGTCACACTGTTGGTGTCCCTCTTTATTGCAAACCAGCCAACAAAGCTAACTGGCAACTATAAAGTAAATGCAACAGAGTGACCCATAATACATGGGATCCCCAGTTTATGAATGTCCAAATTATGAATGCTCGTACTTATGAATGTGATCCCATACAGGGTCGTAATTTTAAAGATGTGATACACAAACTTTTCTGTACTTAACAACAGGTACATTATATTGTCCTGCACTGTGTTTCTGAATTGTGTACAAATTGACTATAAAATCATGAGGGGCATGGATAGCATACATAGACAAAGTCCCCCCTGGGGTGGGGGAGTCCAGAACTAGAGGGCATGGGTTTAGGGTGAGAGGGGCAAGATATAAAAGAGACCTAAAGGGCAACTTTTTCACACAGAAGGTGGTGCATGTATGGATGAGCTGCCAGAGGAAGTGGTGGAGGCTAGTACGATTGTAACATTTAAAATGCATTTGGATGGGTATATGAATAGGAAGGGTTTGGAGGGATATGGGCCAGGTGCTGGCAGGTGGGACTAGATTACGTTAGGATATCTGGTTGGCATGGACGAGTTGGACCAAAGAGTCTGTTTCCATGCTGTACATCTCTATGACTCTGACTGGTGAACTTTGTTTGCACAGAAGTCTAGTGCTCGCAAGGATAACTTTGTACTACAAGATATTATTGCACCACAACCCCTACAGGTATTCACATAGCTCTGCAATCTCTGGTGGCTCCTGCTCAAACTCCTGACTCTGTTACATCTCAAACAAGTTAAGAAAGCAGGAACAACCAAATGATCAGCTTTACAGAAGTAGGGCTGTTCTGCATGCTGGATTATTTTTAAAATGTATTTGCAGGATGCAGGTGTTGTTCATTCTAAATTATTAATTGCCCGAAGGAGGACGGTACTGAATGCCGGTCTGGATCATTTCAGAGGAGAGTTCAGAGTCTATTACATTAGTGTGGAGTTAAAGTCACAGACTGGGGTCGATGGCAAATTCTCTTTTCTGGAGGATATTAGTGAATAGGTTTTTTTCTAACAATGCAGTAGATTCAGTGATAATTAATTTATCGTAAAAAAAATGTAAGCAGTCAAGTTACCCAGCTACTCACAGAGGATGAGAACTATGTACAGTAATTGTTTAGTTCAGGTTTCTGGATGACTACCCTAGTATCAGAACCTGAGGCTGCCATATCATTAAACAACCCATTTCAGAACTGATTGAGGAATCACTGATACGGTAACTGACGGCCACTTTTTGTGAAAATTATCAATATTATAGGACACAGTATTTATAATATACAGTCATATTCTGCTGGTAAACAAGTACACACTTGTTAATATCAGTAATTAAAATTAGGTGATTTCACACAGGAATACACTTGTTAAAATGAGGAAGGTACTATTAAATCTATCTATACTGTGTTACTATCTTCATTCTCTTATCCATTTACAAACTCTTTGATTCACATTCTTTAAGGATAAACTTTTGTAATCAGATTTGCCATATTAGAATCGTCTCATCTTAAAGCTCTTAAGAAACATAAAACCATAGAAAATAGGAACAGGAGTAGGCCATTCAACCCTTCAAGCCTGCTCTGTCATTCAATATGATCATGGCTGATCATCCAACTAAGTCCCCTGTTCCCACTTTCTCCCCATACCCTTTAATCCCTTTAGCCCTAAGAAACATGTCTAACTCCATCTTGAAAACATACAATGTTTTGGCCTCAATCACTTTCTGTGGTAGAGAATTCCACAGGCTCAGCACTCAATGGGTGAAGAAATCTTTCCTCATCTCAGTCCTAGTTGGCCCAGATTGTATCCTTAGGCAATGATCCTTGGTTCTGGACTGCCTGGTCATTGGGAACATCCTTCCTTAATCTAGTCCTGTTAGAATGTTATAGGTTTCTCCCCTCATTCTTCTAAACTCCAATGGACATTGCCCTAACTAATCTAGTCTCTCTTCATACCTCAGTCCTGCTATCCCAAGAACCATTCCAGTAAACCTTCACTGTATTCCCTCTACAGCAAGACCTCCTTTCTTAAATAAGGGGACCAAAACTGCACACAGTATTCCAGGAATGGTCTCACCAAGGTTCTAAGCAATTGCAGCAAAACATCCCCACTCCTGTACTCAAATCCTCTCGCTATGAAGGCCAGTATATCATTTTCGTCTTCACCACCTGCTGCACCTGCATACTTACTTTCATTGACTGGTGTGCAATATCACCTTGGTCTCATTGCAACTCCTCCTATCCTTCCTGGTGTAATGTAGAAATGTATTGTATCTATGTTATGTCTTTCTTGATTCTAATGAACCTTATCTAGCTTTAAAACATCTCTTACCAGCTTACAGGGGCAGCATGCTTGCTTCTAAGGATCGGCTCAAGTCTCACTGGATTGTTGAGTATATAGTCGTGAGTTTGGTGCTGGAAAAGCACAACAGGTCAGGCAGCATCCGAGGAGCAGAAAAATTGACATTTCGGGCATAAGCCTTTCATCAGGAATGAGGCTCATTCCTGATGAAGGGCTTATGCCCGAAACGTCGATTCTCCTGCTCCTCGGATACTACCTGACCTGTTGTGCTTTTCCAACACCACACTCTCGACTTTGATGTCCAGCATCTGCAGTCCTCACTTTCTCCTAGTTGAGTATATGTTCCAGGTTGGCACGTCAGTGCCATACTGAGGGAACGTGTCCTGCCTTTCAGATGAGATGTTAAATTGAGACCAAGGGTGGATTTGTACAGGGGTCTGAACACCATGGGAAATGATGAGATGTGTGTCAGAATTGGGAGAAACAAGAGACAAGACCCATTTCAATACTGAGAAGATCTCACTCCATCATCCATGCTTTTCAGGAATGGCCTGGCAAAATTGTCACTGGTCAGGATCCTGCTGAAGAAGTCACACCCGATTTTGAACATTAGCTTTGTTTCACTCTCCACCAGACCTGCTGAGTTTCTCTAGCATTCTCTGTTTGCTAATTTCTTTTAATGTGATACTTTCATGAAGACCTTTAACAAAAATTATGAACAGGAGGGCTCCTAGCTTGGAATTTTTGTAGGATTGCACTGTGATAGCCACTCCAATGGTCTTTTTTCTCTGTTCTCTACTAAACCAATTGAGCAACAAATTTATTATCCTGCTTTATTCTTTTTTAGTCTCAGGAAGAATCTTTGCAAATATACCCCAAAAGTGTAGTTCTATGGATCTCCATTCAACACTATTACTACTCAAAGATTTTCAACAAAACCTGATGGAACTATTTTAAATATAATTGATTGCGTCTACATTTGTCAAACCAATGACTTTTGTTTAATCAAACTCCAATACAATATATCTATTTCAAACACTGTTGCACAAGGTGTTTTAATATTCAGTCCTGAAGCTGTTGAGGATTGGGAACAGCTCTGTAGGGGGGAAGACATGAACGAGCAGGTAATAGTCAAGTGTATAAACTTGATAGAGGGTGTGGGTGAAAGCACTGAAGAGGGCAAGGTAAAGATTTTGAAGAATGATAGCAGATATAAGAGATTGAAAAGTCTCTTACTCGAGAAAATAGAAGAATAAGGTGTAAACTTGAAACAGGTCTTTACAATTATGAAGAAGTTTGATTGGTTAGAGGGAGTTTTCCTCTTGAGGTGGATTTTATATGTTGGGCAAGACCCAAACTAGATATGAGAAATGTAAGTTTGTCACTAATAAATCCCATGAGAATTTTAGGGGAAACTGGTTTATTAAACAGTGGTTAGACTATGGAACTTAGTACCACAAAGAAATAGATGGATTTAAGGGGAAGCTAAGTATTCATATAAGGCAGCAAAGAACAGAAACATGGGGGTGGGAGAAGTCTAACATGGAGCATAAGCACTTGGCAGAGAGAGACAGGGTGATTGTAACTTATTGATTGTAGGATGATCGTGGATCTGAGAGTGGTGTAAGATGGATGTGGGGCAATGGTGGTGTCGTGCTCACCTCACTGGACAAGTGATCCAGAGACCTTGGCTAAAGCTCTCAAGACATGGGTTCAAACCTCACTGTGGCAACTAATGGGTCTTAAGTTCAAATTCAAATGATTTCTCTGCAATTGAATGCTAGTTCTAGTCATTCTGACCATGAAACTATCAGCGATTGGTGTAAAGTCACGCCTGATTGACAGATGTCTTTCTGGGAAGAATGTCTGCCATTCCCACTTGGACTGGTCTACATGCAGACGCCACACCCACAGAAAAGTAATTGACTTTAACTGCCCTCTAGAATGGCTCAGTAAATCACTGAATCATGGGAAATTGGGGATGGGCAACAAGAGCTGGCCTTTCCAGTCATGCCCATATCCCATGGAAGAATGCAGAAAAAAATGGCATCCAGTCTATGGGTGGGAGTAGATGAAAGCAGTATTGACAGGACCTGTTAGGTTGAGTGACGTGTTTCTATGTTGCAAGTAGTTTGCAACTTTCTTTATTGCAAGACTTAACAAAAATTGAGATGTAAAACTAGGCCTGGATCTCATGCAAGCAAAAGTCCATTGATTTGCACTGGGGAAGCTCCAAGAAAGACTGGCAGACCCAAGAGGGCTTGCAATCTCACAGAAGAGATTGCTTTTCCATTTTCCTGTCATGAACTGATTAATCCTCCAAGGGCATGGAAGTGGAACATGCTTCCCATGTTCCTTCCTTACAGTTCCAATATCATTGCCAGCAAAAGTTGAGGAATCTGGCACCTTTGTAACTGATTAACTCCATTCCAGAGCCTTGTGTTAAAATTCCAGTTTGACCGTTCCAGTGCGCTGTGCTCCACTGGCGAACATGCCATTTTTCAGATGAGGTGAAGGCGGCACGGTGGCTCAGTGATTAGCACTGTTGCCTCACAACAACAGGGACCTGGGTATGATTCCAACCTCAGGCATCTGTCTGTGTGAGGTTTACATTGGTCTCCCTGTGTCTGCGTGGATTTCCGCCCACAATTCAAAGATGTGTAGGTTAGGTGAATTGGCCATGCTAAATTGCCCATAGTGTTAGGTGCATTAGTCAGGGAGAAATATAGGGTAGGGGAATTGGTCTGGGTGGGTTACTGTTCAGAGGGTTAGTGTGGACTTGTTGGGCCAAATGGCCTGTTTCCACACTGTGGGTAATCAGATCTAATGTTTGCTTTTTCAGGTGGATGGGAAAGATCCCATGGGGATTATTTAAAGACTGGACAGGGAAGTTCTCCCTAAAGTCTTTGACTGTATTTAACTTTCAACCAACATCAGCGAGACAGTTGACATCATTGTTACTTCATCACCGTTTTGGGATCTCACTGTGCCCAAATTGGCTGCTGCATTTCCTTACATTGCAACACGTCAAAGATATTTAACTGACTGCAAAGCGTTTTGGGATGCTGTAGAAAAGTGCTATAGGAATGTGATTACTTTTCTTCATTTTTTTTCCAAACAAGGCATTTGTAAGCATAGGCTGAGCATGTTTAGACACAATCTCACAAACAATTGCATCAATAATTAACTTGGTGAGGCAGGGTGCACCATAGAGAGTTCTGTCTTCCTGGCCTTATCATTGTTATCCTACTTGATGTTTCCTTATTGATAACGGGGGCCCATTAATCCTTCTGTAGGTTATGTCTTCTACAGATTTTAAACATCCTGCTTTTAGGAAACAGTTGTAATGATTACTGTCTGTGAGAAAGAGCTGAGGGGCATGGGTGAACAGTTGTTAGCTGCCCATCATTGACCTGAGGAAGTCCTGGAAATCCTAATTCACAATGCTGGTGATTGCCACTGATGAATATTTGTCAGTTAAAGAGTTTTCAAGCAGTTGACTTTGAATTCAATTAATTTGGAATTAAAATGAAAAGCTAGTCTAATGGTGACTGTGGAATCCATGTCCAAAAGCAGCAAAACCTAGACAACCTCTAGGCTTGGGCTGACAAGTGTCAAGTTACATTCACGCTGTACAAAGGCAGGGCGATAACAAATCTCCAACAAGAGAGAATCCAACTATTGACATCCAATGGCATGACCATGGCTAAAACCACCGACATCAACATCCTAGGGGGTTATAACTGACCAGAAACTACATTGGACTAACCATATAAATATAGTGGTGACAAAAGCAGGTCAGATGCTGGGAATTCTGTGATGAATAACTCTGCTCCTGCCTCCTCAAACACAGTCCAGTATCTACAAGGTACAAGTCAAAAGTGTGATGGAATATTCCCCACTCACCTTGACGAGTGCAGCTCCAACACCACTCTGAAAACTCAACACCATCCATGACAAAGCAGACCACTTAATCAACACCCCATCCACCACCTTAGTCACTTTCTATCCCTGACACACAGTTGTAACAGTGTATACCATCAACAAAATGCACAATAACTCATCAAAGCTTCCTTTAGCACCTTTCAAACCTGTGATCTCTACCACCCAGAATGACAAGGGCAGCACAAGCATGGGAAGCGATCACCTGAAAGTTTCCTTCCAATCCTCACGTCATTTTGACTTGGAAATATGTCATTGTTCCTTCACTGCCGTTGGGTCAAAATCCTGGAGCTCCCTTCCTTATAGCTTGTGGGTATACCTACACTATGTGGATTGCAGTGGTTCAAGAAGGTAACTCAAGGGAAGTTAATGGTGTCTCAATAAATGCTGGACTAGCCAATAACACTTACATCCTATGAATAAATGAATTAAGTTAAACAATTTGTCAATGTATAATATATGCCTATAAAGTACTGAATCTACTTACAAATGAACCGTACAATATTCAAAATTGCTTTTTACTGTGGATCAAAATGAGGCATTGAACAGACTGTAACAGGTGTGCCACAGGGATCAGTGCTGGGACCATAATTACATACAATGTGTATTAATAACTTAGATGAGGGAAGTCAATGTACAATGACCAAGTTAATGGATGACACTGAAATAGAGGGAAAGAAAATGGTGAGATGACACAAAGAATCTGCAGAGGGATGTAGACTAGATTAAGTGAGTGGTCTATCACTTCACAGATGAAGTATAATATGGAAAAATATGAGGACATGTACTTTGGCAGGTGGAATAGTGGAATGGATATTATTTTTTTAAATGAAGAAAGACTGTGGAAAGCTACAGAACAAAGGGATTTTGGAATCCTCGTGCATAAATTTCAAAACGCCAGCATGCAAATTCAATGGGTAATAGAGAAGACAAATAGAATGCTGGCCTTCAAAAGAAATAGATACAAAACTATGTTTAGCTAAAACTACATAATGTGTCAGACTACAGCTGGAATCCTCTGACAAGTTTTGGGCCCCTTATCAAAGGAAATATATTTCTGGTATTGGAGACAGTCCGGAGAAGGTTCACTAGGGCTGATCCCAGGTATGGAGGGACTGTCTTATGAGGAGAAGTCAAGTAAGTTGAGCCTATAATCATTGGAATACAGAAAAATGAGAGGTGACCTAATTAAAGCATTCAAGATTCTTGGTGGACTTGACAGGATAGATGCTGAAAGGTTGTTTTCCCTTGTGGGAGAATCTGGGACCAAAGGGAATAAACTCAGTGTCAAGGTCATATATTGAAGAGGGAGATGAGGATGAATTTCTTTTCTCATGGAGTAGTGAATCCATGGACTACTTTACTATCGAGGATTGTTGAGGTTGGGACATTAAGTATATTCAAGGCTGAAATAGATTTTTTTTTAGTCAGTAAGGGAATCAAGAATTATGAGGAAAAGGCAGGAAATTGGAGTTGAGGGTTATCAGATAATCTCATTGGATGGCAGAGCACATTCGATGGGCTGAATGATCTACTTCTGCTCCTATAGGGTTTAGATTGAAATGCTTTTGCTCTAATCCAGCAGCTAGTGGATAGTGCTAAAGTGAGATGAGGCCATGGGTCAGCCATTATCTCATTGAGTGGCAGAGCAAACTTAAGACACTGAATAGTCTCCTCCTATAGTTGGTGGAAGAGGTTAGAGGAAAATATCAATCCATCCAGATTCACATCAACTTCTATTCCTGCTGTAATGTGCAGACGAAGATCCTGAACATGAGTAAAGGGGAGGCAAAGTGAAGACTGGTCCCACAGCCTGAAAACTTAGAATCCTTGCAGTACAAAATGAGGCCGTTTATCCTATTGAAGTCTTCACTGACCTGCCGAAGAGAATCACACCCAGACCTAGTCCTCCATCCCATCCAGGTACCCCTGCATTTGCCAAAGCTAACCCACCTAGCCTGCTCACTATAGGGTAAATCAGCATGGCCAATCCATCTAACCTGCACATCTTTAGACCGTAGGAGGAAATCATAGCGCCCAGTAGAAACCTATCCAGACACAGGGAGAATGTGCAAATTCCACACACAGTTATTCAAGGCTGGAATTGAACCAGGGTCCCTGCTCCTGTGATGTAGCAGTGCTAAACACTGATCCGCTGTGCTGCCCCAAGTTATTGGATGAAGAGTTTTAAGAGTAGGGAAGAAAGTGGCAAGATGATTGGCAGCTGCAGCTAACATCACACTTAATAATCCAAAGGAGGAGTAAGAGATACTCAAGCCCTTAGACTTGTTTCACTACTCAATTCAATAACTTCTCAACTTTATCTCAACTCTAATTAGTCACATTGCTGTTCTTACCAACCAACAATCAACTGTAAAAGGCTGGCCGTTGAGGAAGGATATTAATACCTTTGTATAGAGGTACAGTGTACCAAAACATTGGAGCACAATTATGTCACTGAGTCACTTGAGCCTGCTCCTCTGTTCAGTAAGAACCTGATTACTCCACAGATCCGCCTACCTCAGCAACCCTCTTGCTTATCAAGAATTGATCGGCCTCTGCTTAAAGACATTCAAGGATTCTGCTTCCACCACCTTTTCACAAAAGTGATATAGAGGAGCTGGTGTTGGACTGGGGTGGAAAAAGGAACAAATCACACAACATTAGGTTATAGTCTGACAGGTTTGTTTGGAGGTACTAGCTTTTGAACTGCTGCACCTTTATCAATTGGTTGTGACACCCCTGATGAAAAAGCAATGCTCCGAAAGCTAGCGCTTCCAAATAAACCTGTTGGACTATAACCTGGTGTTGTGTAATTTTTAACTTCTTCAGGAAAAGATTTCCAAATTTGCACAACTCTGTGTGAGAAAACAATTCTTCTCATCCCTCTCTTAAAAGGATGACCCTCTTGAATTTTAAAGAGTGACCCCTACTTCTAGATTGTTCCACGAGAGCACATCCTTGTAAATCTTTTCTGAACTCTTTCAACTTTCACAACATCTTTCCGATACGAAGGAGACCAGAAATGTACGCAATATTCCAACAGTGGCCTAACCAATGTCCTGTACAGCCAAAACATGACCTCTCAACTCCTGTACTCAATACTCTGACCAATAAAGGAAAGCATACCAAACGTCTTCTTCACTATCCTATCTACCTGTGTCTCCACTTTCAAGGAGTGCACTATGAACCTGCACTCCAAGGTCTCTTTGTTCAGCAACACTCCCTAGGACCTTACCATTAAGTCCCACTTAAGTGTATAAATCCTTAATGGTAAGGTCCTCGGGAGTGTTGCTGAACAAAGAGACCTTGGAGTGCAGGTTCATAGCTCCTTGAAAGTGGAGTCGCAGGTAGATAGGATAGCGAAGAAGGCGTTTGGTATGCTTTTCTTTATTGGTCATGAGGGGCATGGATAGGATAAATAGGCAAAGTCTTTTCCCTGGGTGGGGGAGTCCAGAACTAGAGGGCATAGGTTTAGGGTGAGAAGGAAAAGATATAAGAGAGACCTATGGGCAACTTTTTCTCACAGAGGGTGGTACGTGTATGGAATGAGTTGCCAAAGGAAGTGGTGGAGGCGGGTACAATTGCAACATTTAAGAGGCATTTGGATGGGTAAATGATTGGGAATGGTTTGGAGGGATATGGGCCGGGTACTGGAAGGTGGGACTAGTTGGGTTGGGTTAGCTGGTCGGCATGGACGGGTTGGACCAAAGGGTCTATTTCAATGCTGTACATCTCTATGACTCTAAGAGGAAACATTCTTTCCAAACTGGTCCTGTGAAGATCCCTCCGGATCCGACACATTTCAGTCAGGATGGCCTTGAACTCTTCTAACCCCCAGCCTACCCTGTCTAACTTTGCCTCATAGTATGACCTGTTTTTAGTCCAGTAAATCTTCAGTGAATTGCTTCCAGTGTTCTTACACCATCTGTTGCATGAGCCTCGCTGCCTAGTTCTTGTTGACCAAGTAAAGTGGATCCATTAAAGTTTTGTGGAACCATCAACAAAATTTCACAATAACCCTGAGCCCATTATCTATATCAATTAGTGTGCTGCCTAAGCAGCTGCTGCTGGTGTTGTTGTTGACATTGGTGAGAGAGGCTTCCTTCCTCAGGATTGAAAGCCTGACTTGCAGTGTGCTTTCACAGTGGTGACGGTAACACTCATTCACGTCACCATCTCTATTGACTGACTGCCACCTCATGTTTCCTTATTGATAAGATCACTGTTGAATGCTCGCAAAGAGTTAAATCGTCAGTAAAAAGACATTGAACCTGTTATGATTTTACTTGTGGATTGGCCACAAAGCCAGAGGACATGCAGTGTGAATCAGAGAAAGATTGAAGGAAATATTTTGCAACTCTGGCAGCTTCTGTGAAAGTAGAAGCTGCTAACATGTCATGGTCAACAGCCTGCAATGATTTGCTTTTGTATTTGTGAAGCAAAAATGCGTTTCTATAAAGTATTTCATGCTATGGGCTTTTCTTAAAATGGGCGTCATCCGAACTCAGTGGTTTGTTTAGCCATTTTGGAGAGTTCTTAAAATCAGCCACATTGCTGTGGGTCTGGGGTCACATGTAGACCAGACCAGGTAAGGATGACAGATTTCCCTCCCTAAAGGACATTGGTGAAGCAGATGAGTTTTTATAATGATCAGTAATGGTCAATATTAGGCCAGCTTTTGTTTTTATTTTTAAGTCAGTTCAAATTTCATCATTTGACATTGTAGGACAGAAACAACAGAGTCTAAGAGCTGGAGTAGGCCATTCAGCCCTTTGAGTCTGCTTTGCCATCCAGTATGATCATGGCTGATCATCCAACTCTATACCCAATCCGATTTTCTCAATTCAGTGCTCTGGCCTCAACTGCTTTCTGTGGTAGAGAATTCCAGAGGCCCTTCACTCTCTGGGTGAAGACATTGCTCATCCTCTGGGTTCTAAATAGCCTACACTGTATCCTCAGACTGTGACTCCTGGTTCTGGACTCCATGGCAATGACAAACATTCTACCCTGCATTTACCCTTTCAAGTCCCATTAGAATTTTATAGGTTTCTCTGAGATCTTGCCTCATTTTCCTAAACATCAGTGAATACAGACAGTCTCTGGGTTGTGAATGGGTTCCGTTCTTAAGTCCGCCACAAGTTAACTTGTTATCAAGTCAGAACACAATGCAGGACAATGGAAAGCAGCTGTCTGTAAATATATGAAACATTCATGTGTTGGGTCTTTAAAATTACACCCCTACATGGGATCGTTTGTAATGATGAACATGCATAAGCTGCAGATCCCCTGCATAGCCGCCAAACTAATCGAGTCTGTCTTCATACGTTGGTTCTGCTATCTCAGGAATCAGTCTGGTAAACCTTTGTTGCACTCCCTCCACAGCCAGAGCATTCTTCCTCAGACAGGAAACCAAAACGGCACACAAGACTCCAAGTGTGGCCTCACCAACGCCCTCAACAATTTTACAGTGCCAGGCTTTATCAACTCTGACTCTCCAGCATCTGCAGTCTCACTTTCTCCTCTACAATTGCAGCAAGACAATCTGTGCAAACTCTTTCTCGCTATGAAAGACAATATACCATTTACCTTCTTCACTGCCTGCTGCACCTGCACACTTACTTTCAGTGACTGTTGTTCAAGGTCACCCAGGTCTCATTGCACCTCTTCCTAGTTCCCTATTTAGATAATAATCTGCCTTGCAACCAAAGTGGATAACCTCACAGTTAATCACATTTACACTTTATTTACCACGTATTTGGACACTCACTCAATTTGTCCAAATCACACTGAAGCATCTCAGCATCTTCTAGACAGTTTATCCTCCCACCCAGCTTTGTGTCATTTGCAAATTTGAAGATATTACATTTAGTTCCCTCATCTAAATCATGATATATCAAGTTATTTGAACATCTGGAATTCGGACATAGTGATGTAGCAATATATCATTGGGCTATTAAGCCAGAGATAATGAGTCTGCTGCTCTGTGGATATGAGTTCAAATCCCACTATGACAGCTGGTGCAACTTGAATATAATGAATAAAATCAGCAATCTGAAGTTAGTTTCTAGAATGATGATCATGAAACTATCATTGCTGGTTGTAAAAATCAAAGCTCTCATAAAAATATTTATAAAAAAATACCAAAGCTCTGTCCTTGCCTGCTCAGGCCTAATGTGTCTCAAGCAATGTGATTAGCTCTGATTGTCCAAGTGTTGCTGAACAAAGAGATGTTGGAGTGCAGGTTCATAGCTCCTTGAAAGTAGAGTCACAGGTAGATAGGATAGTGAAGAAGGCGTTTGGTATGCTTTCCTTTATTGGTCAGAGTCTTGAGTACAGGAGTTGGGAGGTCATGTTGCGGCTATACAGGACATTGGTTAGGCCACTGTTGGAATATTGCATGCAGTTCTGGTCTCCTTCCTATCGGAAGAACGTTGTGAAACTTGAAAGGGTTCAGAAAAGATCTACAAGGATGTTGCCAGGGTTGGAGAGTTTGACCTATTGGGAGAGGCTGAATAATAGGCTGGGGCTTTTTTGCTCCTGGAGCGTCGGAGGTTTATAAAATCATGAGGGGCATGGATAGGATAAATAGGCAAGGTCATTTCCCTGGGATGGGGAAGTCCAAAACTGGAGGGCATAGGTTTAAGCTGAGAGGGGAAAGATATAAAAGGGACCTAAAGGGCAACCTTTTCACACAGAGGGTGGTGCGTGTATGGACTGAGCTGCCAGAGGAAGCGGTGGAGGCTGGTACAATTGCAGTATTTAAAAGGCATCGGGATGAGTATATGAAAAGGAAAGGTTTAGAATGATATGGGCCAAGTGGTGGCAAGTGGGACGAGATCAGGTTAGGATATCTGGTTGGCATGGATGAGTTGGACTGAAGGGTCTGTTTCCAAGCTGTTCATCTCTATGACTCTATGGCTGTACAAGTGAGCCACTCAGTGCAAGGGGCATTTACAGCTGGGCAACAACTGCTCACCCTTCCAGTGATGCCCCCATCTCATCATCAAAAAAAATCTAAATTTAGGATTAAATATGATTATAATAATTTGTACATACCTGAAGGAGGTAACCAGAAACATGCAAGTAAGTTATTGGCTGAATTATTCCAATTGGTCGTATTCCCAACTCTCAGTCAAAAAGTATCGGCTCAAAGTCCTATTCCATAACTAGAGAATAAAACACTAGGCTGGCACGACCAAGTGAGTGCTGCATTGCCAAGATGTTGCTTTTAAAGTGTGACATTAAAACTGAGGTTACTCTCCTTGCTGAGATGGATGTAAAGATCTCATGGCAGCATTTGGAAGTTAAGCAAAAGGATTATCCGCAGTCTCCTGGTTAATGCTTATCCCAATACCAACATACAAAAATTAACTATTTGTTATTATCTCATTGTTGATTGTGGGAACTTGCTGTCCATCAGATGGCTGCTGCATCAGACTGAGATTTTGTTGAGACAGATGCCTTGAAGTTTATTAACAACACTAACTATTTAGCCTCTAATGATATGTCAGACTTAAAGACAGTCTGGGTTGTGTGCTTCCTTGCTATTACAGTATTATTACGTGTACATAACTGACTGAATACATTACACTGGCTCCATCACGCTGAGCAGGGGGTTACAAGAAGTGAGGACATTTGTACTGGAGCATCACATGTTGTAAGGTTATGTCACTATCTTAAAGCTACATTCTTTTTCCAGGCTGGAATCTATGCAATAATACACCAGGGAATTGTGGAGATGAGGAAAGGCATTATGTAGAAACTGGATGTTTTTCTTTTCTTGAATGCTCACCACTGATTAGATTCAATTTTCAATTAACTATAAATGTGCGTTCTACGCATCCATTTCCACCAAGGTATGGAGTGCTGTGATGTGCTCAGAAGGTTTCAGGATGACCTAGCGACAGCCACATTCTTGGATACAGAGCAGGAGGTGCTGGTTAAGACACTCCAGGGGAAGAGGGCTATCCTGCAGTGGTACAGAAGTCCACTTCACCTTTCTGCCTATCCTCCAACAGCAGGACCTGATGATAGGTTGCAAACTAAGTGCTGATTCTACAGCATTGTGTCTGTTCTCAAAAAAGCCCGACTCAACTTCACCTCATATATTTTAAATGCACGTTCTCATTGATGGGTGACATGGTGGCTCAATGGTTAGCACTGCTGCCTCACAGCGCCAGGGACCTGGGTCCGATTCCAGCCTTGGCCAACTGTCTGTGTGGAGTTTGCACATTCTCCCTGTGTTTGCGTGGGTTTCCTCCGGTGTTCCAGTTTCCCCCACAATCCAAAGATGTGCAGGTTAGGTGAATTGGCCATGTTAAATTGCCCGTAGTGTTCAGGGATTTATAGGTTAGGTGCTTTAGTCAGCGGAAATCTAGAGTAATAGGGCAGGGGAATGGGTCTGGGTGGGTTACTCTTCAGAGGGCTGGTGTGGATTTGTTGGGCCAAATGGCTTGTTTCCACACTGTAGGGATTCTATGATTATTTTGAATTCATCTCAATGAAACAGCTGCTGTTAGTATAGAATCCCGACAGTGCAGATAGAGGCCATTTGGCCCATCTGGCCTGGACTGACCGTTTGAACAGCATCTCGCCCAGACCCATCCCATCACGGTAGCCCTGCATTTCCCATGGGTAATCTACCCAGCCTGGACACACTGGACAATTTAATGATGTCAATCCACCTAGCCTGCACACCTTTGGACTGTGGGAGAAAACCAGAGCACCCAGAGGAAACCCACGCAAACACGGGAAGAATGTGCAAACTTCACACAGTCACCCAAGACTGGAATTGAACTTGAGTCCCTGGCACTGTGAGGCAGCAGTGCTAACCACTGTGCCAGTGTGCCACCCAGTATGACCATTCTAAATTGGTTTATTATCCATCAGACTAAAATACCCCTTCTAAAAGCCTCACCCCATTCAATTCAAGCAGCAAAATGAGACATTCAACAATGACAAAAATAGGCTATATCAATGCAGTTTGTGTTGTTGAGTGAGAAACAATTGTTTAAGGAGATTTGAACTTTCTGAAGAATTGCACGTTGTACTTACTGCTCTTATTGTGAGGTACTGGGCTGCTGCACTGACGAAGGAGCCATATTAAACACACACCAGGCAAATACAAAGACTAAGAAAGTGATGATGGTAACATTTTGTGAAAAAGCAATAACCCGTGCTCCTTATCTTTGACACCACATGAGAAAAGGATTAACTGAGAGGTCATATGATTGGTAAGGTCTTTGTCGGAAGTGGTAAATCACTGATAAGGAGGCTTCTAAAGTGGCAAATCAAGGATAGAGATTCTTCCTTTTGATAGAATTGCTGAAAGTGATGACAAGAAAAGAGCAAAGAGTACAGAGTGAATAAATCAGAAAAGTTCCTGCTATGACTCAAGCTGTGTCAGCCTATTGCCAATCTGGGTGCCCCAGGGCTTGATAAGAAAGACTCCAGTACAGGATAGAAAACAGATTCATTTGCTTTAATGAGGATTGTTAACACCTTTTCAGCATTGCGATACCTCATTGATTTCAGACTGCTTAAATTGTTCAATGCGCATCTATTTCATATGAAATCGTTCAAGTGAGAATCGAAGTTTCAGCTTTGTCATTAAACAACAACTCAACGCATATGTTCAGGATCTGGATTAGTAGTGCTGGAAGAGCACAGCAGTTCAGGCAGCATCCAAGGAGCTTTGAAATCGACGTTTCAGGCAAAAGCCCTTCATCAGGAATAAAGGCAGTGAGCCTAAAGTGTGGAGAGATAAGCTAGAGGGGGGGGGGGGTGGGGAGAAAGTAGCATAGAGTACAATGGGTGA
>NC_057728.1:54647784-54734710 GCF_004010195.1 Chiloscyllium plagiosum
GAATACTTCAACCCCAGGGCATCAATGTGGACTTCAACAGTTTCCTCATTTTCCCTTCCCCCACCTCACCCTAGTTCCAAACTTCCAGCTCAGCACTGTCCCCATGACTTGTCCGGACTTGTCCTACCTGCCTATCTCCTTTTCCACCTATCCACTCCACCCTCTCCTTCCTGACCTATCACCTTCATCCCCTCCCCCACTCACCCATTGTACTCTATGCTACTTTCTCCCCACCCCCACCCTCCTCTAGCTTATCTCTCCACGCTTCAGGCTCTCTGCCTTTATTCGTGATGAAGGGCTTTTGCCCGAAATGTTGATTTCGAAGCTCCTTGGATGCTGCCTGAACTGTTGATCTCTTCCAGCACCACTAATCCAGAATCTGGTTTCCAGCACCTGCAGTCATTGTTTTTACCTCGCATATGTTCAGGAGTTAGTTGAAGAAAATGTCCCAAGGGCTTTTACAGAGGACCGTTCTGAACCACACATACATTCAGGCAAAAAAGACATAGTAGGTAGCTTGGTCACAAAAATGGGTTGTAAAGGGGAGCTGAAAGGACAAAGTGGACATGGTGTCTTTTAGGGAGAGTCATGTTCACTCATCTGCCAAAACATTAATGAGAAATGCTGGAAAGCGATGTACATTTCCCTTATATGTATTACTTTGACCAAACTGGACACTTACCACTTTTTTTGCTTTGATAAATTTTCTATTATCTTTACATCTAATGAAGAAGATGGATAGATAGATAGATAGATAGACAGATAGACAGATGAATGGACAGTAACAAAAGACCGTACTACTGTACTGGGAGAGTCCGCCTATATTATGTGTTCAAAGCTCTGAATTGGGGTTTAAATCCATGTCTACATTAATGCAACAAAAACAGAAATTGCTGGAAAAACTCAGCAGGTCTGGCAGCATCTGTAGAGAGAAATCAGAGTTAATGTTAGTTCTGAGGAACTGTCACTGGACCCAAAGCATTAACTCTGATTTCTTTCCACGAATGCTGCCAGACCTGCTGAGCTTTTCCAGCAATTTCTGTTTTTGTTGCATTAATGTAGACATGGATTAACCCTTGTTAATCAAGGGTATTATTACGGCAGCTGACAGAATGTTCGAGGACACATCCACTGAGGTAGCTTGGGCTGAAGTTAGAAACAGGAAAGGAGAGTTCACCCTGTTGGGAGTTTTCTATAGGCCTCCTAACTGTTCCAGGGATGTAGACAATAGGATAGCAAAGATGATTCTCGACAGGAGCGAGATTGACAGGGTAGTTGTTACGGGGAATTTTAACTTCCCCAATATTGAATGGGAATACTATAGTCCAAGTAGTTTAGATGGGTCAGTTTTTTTTCAATGTGTGCAGGAGGGTTTTCTGACACAGTATCTAGACAGGTCAACAAGGGACGATGCCATATTGGATTTGGTATTGGGGAGTGTTAGATTTGGAGGTAGGTGAGCACTTTGGCAATAGTGACCACAATTTGATTACGTTTACAATAGCAATGGGCAGGGATAGGTATATACCGCAGAGAAAGAGGTATTACTGGGGGAAAGACAATTATGCTGTGATTAGGCAAGATTTAGGATGCAAAGGATGGGGAAGGAGACTGCAGGGGATGGACACACTTGATATGTGGAGCTCATTCAAGAAACAGCTACTGCGAGTCCTTGATAAGTATATACCTATCAGGCAGGGAGGTAATTGTTGAAAGTGGGGGCCATGGTTTACTAAAGAAGTTGAAGCTCTTGTGAAGAGGAAGAAGAAGGCTTATGTGAGGATAAGTTGTGAAGGCTCAGATAGGGGGCTTGCGTGTTATAAGTTAGTCAGAAAAGATCTAAAAAGAGGGCTAAGAACAACCAGGAGGGGACATGAGAAGATGTTGGTGGATAGGATCAAGGAAACCCTAAGGCTTTCTCTAGGCATATCAGGAATAAAAGAATGACTAGAGTAAGATTAGGGCCAATCAGAGATAGTAGTGGAAAGTTGTGTGTGGAATCTGAGGACATGGGGGAAGCACTTAATGAATACTTTTCGTCAGTATTCACATTGGAAAAGGGCAATGTTAATGAGATTACGGAGATACAGTCTCCAAGATTAGATGGGATTGAGGTTGACAGAGAGGAAGCTTTAGCAATTTTGGAAGATCTAAAAATAGATAAGATGGGATTTATCTTTGGATTCTCTGGGAAGCCAGGAAGGAGATTGCAGAGCCTTTGGCTTTGATCTTTATGTCATCATTGTTGACAGGAGTAGTGCCAGAAGATTCGAGAAAGCAAATGTTGTTCTCCTGTTTAAGAAGGGGAGTTGGGACAATCGTGGTAATTATAGGCCAGTGAGCCTTACTTCGGTTGAAGTAAGGTGTTGGAAAAGGTGATAAGAGATAGGATTTATAATCAACTGGAAAGGAATGATTTGATTGGGAATAGTCAACATCGTTTTGTGAAGGGTAGGTCGTGCTTCACTAACCTTACTGAGTTTTTCAAGAAGGTGACAAAACAGGTGGATAAGGGTAAAGTGGTTGATGTGGTGTATATGGACTTCAGTAAGGCGTTGGATAAAGTTCCACACAGTAGACCATTGCCCAAAATACGGAGTTTTGGGATTGAAGGTGATTTAGTGGTTTGGATCAGAAATTGGCTAGCTGAAAGAAGACAGAGGTTGGTGGTTGATGGGAAATGTTCATCTTGGAGCTCAGTTACCAGAGGTGTGCCACAATGATCTGTTTTGGGGCCACTGCCATTTGTCATTTTTATAAGTGATCTGGATGTGGGCGTAGAAGGATGGGTTAGTAAATTTGTGGATGACACTAAGGTAGGCGGAGTTGTGGATAGTGCTGAAGGATGTTGTGGATTATAGAGGGACATAGATAAGTTGCAGAACTGAGCTGAGAAGTGGCAAATGGAGTTTAATGTGGGAAAATGTGAGGTAGTTAACTTCAGAAGAAATAACAGGAATGCAGAGTATTGGGCTATTGGCAGTGTAGATGAATAGAGAGATTTCGATATCCTGATGCATAAATTCCTGAAAGTTGCCACCCAAGTCAATTGGGCTTTTAAGATGGCATATGGGTGTGTTGGTGTTTATTGATAGGGGGATTGAGTTTTGAATCCATAAGGTCATGCTTCAGCTGTACAAGACACTGATCAGGCCGCACCTGGAGTATTGCGTGCAGTTCTGGTCACTGCGTTATAGGAAGGATGTGGAAGCTTTGGAAAGGGTTCAGATGATACCTGATGTGGAAGGATGGTCTTACGAGGAAAGGCTGAAGGAACTGTGGCTGTTTTCATTAGAGAGAAGAAGGTTGAGAGGCGACTTAATCGAGACGTACAGGATAATCAGAGGTTTAGATAGGGTGGACAGCAGGAGCCTTTTTCCTTGGATGGTGAAGGCTAACATGAGGGGACATAGCTTTAAATTGAACAATGATAGATTTAGGACAGATATTAGGAGTAGTTTCTTCACTCAGCGAGTAGTAGGGGCCTGGAACAGTAGTAGCCTCACCGACATTAAGGGCATTTAAATGGGCTTGGACATATAGATAATAATGGATCAGTGTAGGTTAGGTGGGCATCAGATTATTTTCACAGGTTGGCGCAACATCGTGGGCCGAAGGGCCTGCACTGTGCTGTAACATTGTATGTTCTATGTTCTATGCTGTCGGACCTCTGAGCTTTTCCAGCAATTTTTGCTTTTATTTTTGATTTCTAGCATTAGCAGTTCTTTCAGTTTTTGTCTCCATTGATACAGCTCTTTTTGTAATTTATACTTTCCTCACACTTTTAAGATTTCCTAAATGTGAATCTTATTGTGTTCTGGAAAAATGTGCAATATTTGCGAACTTCCAGAGGAACTTGAGGATTTAAATAGAAATCTACATTGTAGCCAGTGTACAGTGTACAGGAATTAACCTCGTATTAACTAACGTTTGTAAATGTTTGTTCTACCCAGAGCTTTATTCATAATAAAATGCTAATTATATTTTCAATGATATGAAACCAGTTTAATTTTGAGCTGTTTAAACCGCTTGGAGAATATACAGAAGCACATGGCTGTAAACATAAGATAGTGATTGCTAAATCTGATGGAGAATCAAGGAAAAGCTTCTTCACCCAGAGACTGGTAGGAATGTTAAACTCAGAGACTGGTTAAGGTGAACACCCATAGATAGATAGATTCAAGGGGAAGTTGTGTGAGGGAGAAAGGAATAGAATGGTCATCCTGATAGGGGGGGAGCTTGACACCATCCAGGACAAAGCAGCCCACTTGACTGGCACCTCATCCATTCCCTCCACCACCAACACTCAGTAGCAGCAGCGTGTACTATCTACAAGATGCACTGCAGAAATTCACCAACGATCCCAGAGTGCACCTTCCAAACTTGCAACTACTTCCATCTAGAAGGACAAGGGCAGCAGGTACATGGGGACACCACCCCCTGCAATTTCCCCTCCAAGCCACTCACCATCCTGACTTGGAAATATATCGCTATTCTTTCACTGTCACTGAGTAAAAACCCTGGAATTCTGTCCCTTAGGGCATTGTCAACCTACACTACAGAGCTGCAGTGGTTCATGAAGGCAGCTCACCAAGGGCAACTAGGGACGGGCAATAAATGCCGGCCAGCCAGTGATGCCCACGTCCCACGAGGGAATGAAAATTAAACACCAACATTGGCCTGCTGGGCTGAATAGCCCGTTTCTTTGTTGTTGATTGAATGTAATCTGTCTAGAGGTCTGATACTTGGTTTGATATGATTACAGAATGCCCAGGAGGAGCAGCATCCCCTTGTAATAAGAAAGGAGTATGCTTCGATGGCATGGGAGGAACTGGCACATGTAATTGCATGGTAGGTTGGAGCATTAACTGGTAAGTACAAACGAACATCAGAAATAGGAACTGGAGTAGCCCATGTGGCCTGCCAAGCCAACTCCGGCATTCTATAAGATTCTACCCAAGGTAGAATCCTCTCCTTTGCAGCTCCTACCAGCCCGCCTCTCTGATATTTCAATAATCTACTTCCTACTTTATGACTTCCAGTGATCTAGCATCCGCAGCTCTCTGGGACACAGACTTCTAGACATTCACTACCCTCTGGGAGACTAAAGTCCTTCGCTTCTCAGTTTTAGATGAACTTCTCTTTATTCTGTAACTGCATCTCCAAGCTTGAGATTGCCTTGCTAGTTGAAACATCTCAGCGTCTACCCTGTCAAGCCCCCTCAGAATATGGTCTGTTTCAATAAGGTCAACCACTCATTCTTCTAAATTCTAATGAATAAAGGCCTTAGCTCTTAACTCCTTCTTGCTAAGTCAATCTCTTCATCCCAGCAATCATCCTAGTGAATCTCTTTTCAATTGCATCCATTGCCAGCGCATCCTTTCTTAAATAGAGCCCATTCATTGGACAACTATCACTGTCACAAAAATAACTATATATGGTGTTGGTGAGGCCGCATCTGGACTCTACACAAGTCTACACTGTACTCCAGGTGTGGCCTCACCAACACCATATATAGTTACTTGTGTGACAGTGATAGTTGTCCAATGAATGGGCTCTATTTTATTGCAAAGATTGCAGTGAATGGTTAATACTACAGTCACGATAATGAGCTACTTTATCACAGTCATTATCCCCATTGCCAATACCACTCACAATACACTTCTGTTCAATCTCATTCTTCATCAATGCTCCATCGCTGTTGGCATGGTGAGGCACCACCGCGGGTCGCTAGACTCTGGCATTATGAATGCAGAACTTTGGAAATTGGCATGAGATAGTCTTCACCACGTTGAAGGGAGTGACGTTGAGAAAAGGGATTACAAACATAGGTGGACTGGCCAGAAAAGGTTCGCCTTCCCTCTAGAACCCATCAGGGGCTCCTGATTGGGAGAACACTGCAGGATAATGAAGGTACAAAGGCCCCCCGTGAAAGCAATCAAGAAATGAGGGAGGAGGATAAGAATTCAAATGTAACATCTTCCCTTCAGCTATCCTGATCCACATCTCAGTGAAGCAGCTCCAACCAGGCTCTTAATGCAGCCCCCACGGACAAGCAATGTATTCTGACGAAAATCCCAGAAATACTCACCCAGTGAATGGCGATTCCACGATCCAAGCCCTTTTCCTGATCGTTGTGCCCATGGAACCAAAGGTCAATGTGAGAAATTTTCAGCCATGTCGATTCCTTAGTTTGTGAGGATCCCAGACAAGGGCAGTGTTTATGGACTTACAAAGGCATGCAACGTTAAGCACAGTTCTGCTCTGAGGACAAGGGGAAACTGGAAAAGCTGTGAAAAAAACATTTTCAAGTATGACATAGGACTGGCAGATTACACCGATTGAACAGACTAACATTCTTTTATCTAGAAAGGGGAAGACTGATAGAGATCTTTAAAATTATGGGAGGATTTGATAGAATCAATGTAGAAAAGATGCTGGTATTTCTTGAGGGAGTCCAAACCTGGTACTTTAAGTATGAGATGGTGATGTTTTATAGCTCACTCAGTGAGCCGAGGGTGCTCTGGCAGTATACACGTTCCCATGGATAGAAACATAGAAAATAGGAACAGGAGTAGGCCATTCAGCCCTTCGAGCCTGCACCACCATTCAATATGATTATGGCTGATCATGCAGTCTCAGTATACCACTCCCATTTTCTCTGCATATCCCTTGATCCCTTTAGGGAGTCAAGCTCTTTCTTGAATGTATCTAATGAACTTGCCCCAACAACTTCCTTTTGAGGAGAACTCCACAGGTTCGCACAGTGAAGAAATTCTTCCTCATCTTAGTCCTGAATGGCTTACCCCTTATTCTTTGACTTTGACTTTGACCCCTTGTTCTGGACTTCCCCAACATTCTTCCCACATCTAGCCTGTCCTGTCCCATCAGGATTTTATATGTCTCTATGAGATTGCCCCCTCAATCTTCTAAATTCCAGTGAGTACAAGCCCAGTCAATCCAATCTTTCCTCATATGTCAGTCCTGTCATCCGGGAATCAATCCGGTGAACCTCAATCAAAAGAATGTTCTTCCTCAGACCAAAACTGCACATAATACCCAAGGTGTGGCCTCACCAAGGCCCTGTATAACTGCACAAGGCAGCTGTACTCCAATCCTCAAATCGTTTCGCTGTGAAGGCCAGCATGCCATTAGCCTTCCTCATCGCCTGGACCAATAGATAGTGATAGTAGAGGCTTCAATGTTCTTTCCATCAGACAGCTGATAGTCAAACTCAGACGTTTAGTGGCATTACCATATCATTGGGTCCTGATACGGGATTTGAACTGACAGCTTCAAGCTCAGAAACTGGGATGCTGCCCATGATGCCACAAGACTTCCCAAAATGGGATTCAGGGCATGCTTCTGTAATCAGTGGTGAGAAAGTGGAACTCACTACTACAGGGAGTGTTTCAGCTGAATAACAGAGATCAGTTTCAGGGAAGGTTAAATAAGTACACAAGGGAGAAAGGAATAGAAGGTTCGACTGATCGAGTTAGACGGAGAGGGAGGGGTGCAGTTCATGAGAACTGTAAATGCTGGGCTGAATGGACTGTATCAAAGTGAATTCAGTGGAATTTAGCGTGTTTGTAAGTGTTCGGATAAACTGACCCCGAACAGTCAATTGTGATCAGTGCTCCTTACAATGGTTTATACATTAAAGAGTGGGGGTAAGGGTTGGAGGAAGTGACTAAGTAGCTTGATGAGATCTGAATGAATTTGCAAGGGTCACCAAGTCTCAAAACCAAATCCAGCTTCCTGTTTTGACATGTTTCATTGAGTGTTTTCAACAACACTCATTGTTTTTCATGAGACCTGCCTTGAATTTTGATGACTTTGCACATTCCATTACTTGTGAACCATCAAAGCAAAAGCAAAGACCCACACTGGAAATTCTGGTTTGAAAGGAATTTCTCTGACCACCGCCTCCAGTTGGCTTATCAGTCACGTATACAATAAATTATTAACTATTATTCAATGCTAAGTGCCCCTACCTTACAATATTTTGATATTAATTATTGCAGGATGGCTATGCGGGATTAGCGTGTGAGAAATGTGCCAAAGAGACCTCATACGGACCTGATTGTGTTTCTGGTGAGATACAGCATTTTATACATTCTTTCATTTGCTCTTGGGTGTGGACATCACTAGCATGGCCAGCTGATATTACCCATCCCTGGCTGCCAATGGGAAAATGGTGGTGAACTACCTTCTTGAACCACGATGGTCTACGTGTGTATCTGTTAGACAGGGAGCATCAGGATGTTAACCCAGTGACAATAAAGGAACAATGATCTTTTCCAAAGCAATTTGTTGTTTGACATGGAGGAGAATATTCATGTGAATAGATTCCCTTGCGACTGCTGCCCTTGTCAGTCTCGGCAGTAGTGGTCATGGCTTTAGTAGGTGCTGGTGAAGAAGTATTGGTCACATTTTGCCCTGCATCTTATAAATAGATGGCTGCACACTGTTGCCACTGTGCATTGGTTGTGGAGGGACTGAATGCTTAAGTTAGGGCATAGGTACCTACTGAGCAGCTGCTTTCTCCAGGTTGATGTCAGGTTTCTTGAGTGTTGTTAGAGCTGCAAGTGGGGAGTATTCTATCATATTCCTGATGAAGGGCTTTTGCCCAAAACATCCATTTTCATGCTCCTCGGGTGCTGCCTGACCTGCTTTTCCAGCACCATTCTAATCTAGACTCAGTATCCTATCATACTCCTGCCTAGTGTCTTGTACATGGTGGGCAAATAGCAGGTCAGTCAGTTCCTACAAAATTCATAGGCTTCGAGCTAAGTTTCTGAAGTGGCAGTCTAAACATGAAAGATAATAAATGTTAAAAATATATAAACACAGAAAATGTTGGGAATACTTAGCAAGTAGAAGATTTTTTGTCAGACCTGTGAAAAGTTAGAGAGGTAACGAGTTTTAAGAAAGTGGAAAGGTGAGGGGAGTAAGGAGGAAAATGGAGAGACTGAGATAATGGAGGGTATAATTGAGTAAAAACTGATGGAAATGGCAAAGTGATAATGGAACAGTAAAGATGCAAAAGATGGGTCTAGTGGAAGTGCAAATGACAATGCAGATCCAGTACAAGTCTGGAATGTGGATTTGCCGGATGTGTCAGCTGTGGTGCAGTAGGTATCATTTTAGTCTCTGAATGTTGAGATTCTGAGTCCAAGTCCCTCGCCAGGCCTTGACTGCAACGATCAACGGTTTGGCGGAGGCACTTTCTTTCAGACACAATGATAAACTGACACCTTGTCTACCCCTCAGGAGGGTGTAAAAGATTCCCTGGCTCTATCTGATTGAAAGCAATGGAACTATCTTCAATATCCTGGGTCAGCATTGACCCCTCAATTAACACAATTTGTTCACTGCCACATTGTTGTTTATGGAATCACTCTGTGCACGAATGGGCTTTGATATTTCCTGCAAACTGTAATTCTGTTTCAGAAGTACTTTGAGATATCCAATGAGTGCAAAACTCAAAGATTCGTAAAGGTTGTAAAGTGCCTCATTGGAACATGAGGTGTCAGGACTTGACCTTCAAAAGTAGCAACGTTAGAATTGGAATTTCTGAGGTGTCAGAGAGCATATTTTTGATTCTACTCATGTAAGAGATTGAGAATAATGTCCAGAACTTGGCCCAGTGGCATTCCAGTCTACTTCAGATGGTCCATTAAATTCCATTTGGAGAGTACTTCTTAAGGTAATCCAACTGCCTCAAGTCATAGGGATGTACAGCATGGAAACAGACCCTCCGGTCCAACCCGTCCATGCCGACCAGATATCCCAGCCCAATCTAGTCCCACCTGCCTATGAAACATCACTGGGAAATATTTTCTTTTTGTACTCTTGACAGGCACATTGTGACTTGCTGTGAATCCTCTTGGAGGCCTTCTATAGGCCTTCTGTGCCTTTACAAGATTCAGATGTCAACTCTCCAGGGATTTTCAAGAATTGAACATAAATCTGCTGAACACTGTGGCAAGCAACATTTAGGAGAACATCATAGGGCCCTTTAAAAAGTGGGTTCATTTGCCAGTTAGCTGTGGGGATGCAGGCGACTATGAGGTTGGACATGCAAGAGCACTAAGAGTGGATATGCTCAGCTGAGCTGCCTGAGATGGAACTTTATTGATGAAATCAACATAAACATGGCCCAGCAGAGTTTGAAGCTCCATTATTAGGTCAAGCTAATTAATGCTGAAGGACAGGTTGGGGGGGGGGGGGGGGGGGTGGGTTTGATACCTCCTCCAGAAGTGGCGTAGCGGTGGTGCAATTGAGACTGAGCAACATCTCATTTTAGCATCTTTCTCTTCTGTCCTTTTGAACGTCCTCAGGGATTCAGAGTGACAAGGATCCAATGAGTGCATTACGTTAATCATTGTTAAAGTCCCAAGAGACATCAGAGTGAGAAATGTCACATGCGTTGTAAAATGTTGCATCTATCTCTGTGATTTCAAAGAGCATCGATCTCTTCCTTTCGCAGAATGTGAATGTGTTCATGGAGTCTGCAAAAGTGGAATTGCTGCAGATGGCACATGCACGTGTTATTCTGGCTACACAGGAGCCAAGTGTGACCAAGGTAAGGACAATACAATGATCTGTTAGAGTAAAAACATCATGTACCATCAAGGTAAGGTAATATTCGTGGGGCACATTTTATATCAGCATTTATCCTTAGTCAAAAAAAAAGCTCAAAGGACCAATGCGTATGCTATTGAGCTGGGCTGTGATTACTCGGTGTGTGAATTTTTGTACCTGGAGGCAATCATTTATTAGCGTCTGAATGTTGCTAATAGTCTTAGGAATTCGTACTATATTTATCAGGACAAAGTTACATCATTGTGGGGTCACTCACAAGTTTACTTAAGGCTGGAGCCCATATTATGGGTTAGCATTAACACTCGTTCTGCTAAAGTGAAGCCAGATTCACGGAGCGCAGGAGCAGCTCAAGACCAGGAGAAGGTATTGTCAGTTACACTGAGAGTCACTAATAACTAGCAAAGACAGTATCCTTATGTATCAGTGCTCAGAACAAAGAACAAAGAACAAATCAGCACAGGAACTGATCCTTCGGCCTTCCAAGCCTGTGCCTAGACATTTTGCCCTTCCATATTAAAATGGTCTTCACTTGTAGGATCCATATGCCTCTATTCCCTTCCTATTCATGTATTCATCCAAGTGTTTCTTGAATGCTGCTATTGTGTCTGCTTCCATCACCTCGTCTGGCAGTGTGTTCCAGACACTCACCACCCTTTGTGTGGAAAACATGCCTTGCACTTTGAACCTGTGACCCCTCCATTCTGGGAAAAAGACCTCATAATTTCCACTCTATCCATGCCAATCACAATTTTATAAACTTCTATCAGGTCGCCCCTCAACGTCCTGCGTTCCAGTGAAAACAAAACCAGTCTACCCAAACTTTCTTCCCAGTCCAGTGTCCTGGACAAATATATCCCTCAGCTAACACCTTTGGAAAATCTCTGTTTGTGGAAGAGAGGTGTTTGCCAAAAATTGATTACCACAATTCTTAAATTACCTCAATGACCAGATTGTAAATAAAAGTACAAACTGACTGGTTGTTTATGGTGCTATATAAATGCAAGTTTATTCTCTCTCTCTCTCATGCACCATCCAATACAAAAGAACAACTTGCCTTTGGTTAGCACATTTAACATGTTCTGAGACTTTCATAGAATCCCTACAGCATGGAAACAGGCCCTTCGGCCCAACAAGTCTATACCAATCCTCTGAAGACTAATCCACCCAGACCTAATCCCCTACTCTATTATTCTACATTTGCTCCTGACTAATGCACCTAGCCTACACATACCTGAACACCATGGACAACTTAGCATGGTCAAATTCACCTAACTTGCACATCTTTGGATTGTGGGAGGAAACTAGAGCACCCAGAGGAAACCCATAAAGATACGGGGAGTATGTGCAAACTCCACACTAACAGTCGACAGAAGCTGGAATCAAATCCGGGTTCCTGGCGCAGTGAGGCAGTAGTGCTAACCACTGAGCCAGCATGCCACCCTCAAGTGTGTTACCAAATGAAACGTTACACCAAGCCATGTAAGCACCACTGACAGCCAAACAAGGTGAGTTTTAAGGAGGGTCTTGAAGTTGGAAAGAAAGATCGAGATAGTGGACTGGTTTAGAGAGGGTCTGGGCAGCAGAATAAAAAAGTCTTTAGTGATGGAGTGATGGAAATCGGGGCTGCTCAAGAGGTCTGAACAGACGCAAGAATCAACTGGAATCTCTGCAACATTCCTGTTGCGTTTGCAAAGTGTGTCAAGTCTCTTTCTTGATCTTTTAAGCCATACCCGCTTGTCGGGCACTACAGTGTCCAGAAAATACAAGATGTTCTGAAGAAGCAGTAACTGGAAAGTTAGTGTGTGAATGTTTACCTGGCTATCATACCCAAGGAAGCACAACATGTGAACGTAAGTGCTTATTATGCTATTGACTACAAGCGAATGTGTAAAACCCTTATGTTTGTGGAAAAAAAACATAAATGGGGAAAAAAACCAGAAAGAACTGTGAATGCTGGAAATCAGAAACAGAAGCAGAAACTGCTGGAAAAGCTCAGAGGGTTTGGAGAACTGAAGAAGAGTCACTGGGCCCGAAACGTTAACTCTGATTTCTCTTCACAGATGCAGCCAGACCTGCTGATTTTTCCAGCAATTTCTGCTTTTGTTCCCATTAATAATTGGGTTTAGTAATTTTAATTGTACTAGAACATTTTAGAATGAGTAACATTTGCGCCACACATATGCCAAGCAATGGCCAACTCCAATGAGAGACAACCTAACCACTGCTCTTGGTTTCAATGGATTACCATTATCAACATCCTGGGGTTACCATTGACCAGAAACTCACTGGACTCACCAAGTAAACACAGTGGCTACTACAGCTGATGAGAAGCCAGGAATACTATGGTGAGTAATTCAGCTCCTGACTCCCCAAAGCCTGTCCACCATCTACAAGGCACAAGTCAGGAGTGTGATGGAATACTCACCACTTGCATGGACGGATGCAACCCCCACAACACTCAAGAAGCTTAACACCATCAATGACAAAGCAGCCCACTTGATTGGCACCACATCCACAAGCATCCATTCCCTCCACCACTCAGTAGCAGCAGTGTGTACCATCAATAAGATGCACTGCAGAAATTCACCAAAGATCCTTAGACAGCACCTTCCAAACTCCCGACCACTTCCCTCTAGAAGGACAAGGGCAGCAGATACTTTCAAGTTCCCCTCCAAGCCACTCACCATCCTGATTCGCTGTTCTTTCACTGTTACTGGGTCAAATTCCTGGAACTCCCTCCGTATGGGCATTGTCAGGTGGACCAAGAAGGCATCTCGCCACCGTCTCCTCAACAGCAACAAGGGACAGGCAATAAATACTGGTCCAGCCAGTGACAACCCACAGGGAATTTAAAAAAAAGGAACATGAAGTAATAAATGAAGGAATTAGCTTGTTTAGCCATGGCCTGTTTGAATTCAGTTTGCCTCTGAATTCCTTATCGAGTTCTGGGTTCAAGCAGCAGCCTGGGAGTTGAGCTGAAATGTTCAGGCTGACAGTCCATGCAATACTGAGGGACTGCGGTACTGTTGGAGATGGATTAGACAGTAAATCAACACTCTTTCTGACCGTCTAGGTTGATGTCACTGTCTTAAGAGCTCCCCCAGTGTCCTGGCCAATACTTATCCTCAGATGACAGCACTGAAACAAATGGTCATTATCATATTGCTGTTTGTTGAATCTTGCTGTGCACAAATTGGCTGCTGTATTGCAGCAACAACTACACTTCAAAAAGACTTTTGTTGGCTGTAAAACGCTTTGTGAGAGTCTGGCGATCATGTAAAGAGCTATAGAAATGCAATCCTTCCTTTCTTTTGACTAAGTGGGTAACACAGATTTAGTTCATTGTATACAGTTTGATGTCAAATGTGTACAAAAGGAATTAAATATAAGCAACAATATTTTTCTTTCAGCCATTAATCCTTGTCTTCAAAATCCCTGTGGCTCCAATGCTGTATGCATTTACCTGGCACCTGACACTTATACCTGCTCTTGCCATGAGGGTTACCGTGGTGATGGACAGATCTGCCTACCCATTGATCCGTGCCAAAACCATTTTGGGAACTGCCCGACGAACTCAACGGTTTGCCATTATGATGGCCCCGGAAAGGTTGGTTCTTATCCTGTTTACAGTGAGCTCCTGTGGTCCACTTCAGGATTCAATGAGAGTCTCCCTACGCTCCAACCAAGTGCTAAGTTAGGCAGAACACAATTATGTATGTGCCCGCTAATGGTTATTAAACCAGACCCTCCACCCACACTCATTAGGGCAGTGGGTAGCAGGCATGATGTTTTCAATCAATATCATATTTCCAAAAGTGAAATGGGCCCTAAATGCATAGCTGCTTGTATTTGTTTTCCCTCATGGTTTCAGAGTCTGTTATCTGTTGTGTAACTGCAACAGCTTCTAGTCTTCAAAGTCTGTGAGAAGATTTGTAGCTCGGGTGCTCGTTGTTGTGGTTCTGTTCGCCGAGCTGTGAATTTGTGTTGCAGACGTTTTGTCCCCTGTCTAGGTGATATCCTCAGTGTTTGGGAGCCTCCTGTGAAGTGCTTCTAGTCTATAGCACAGTTAAGTTGATTAAGATTATTCCAAGGTTTTTAGTGGAGGAAAATCAAGCAAAATTTGACACCGAGCTACATTAAGTCAGATGAACAAAAGCTAGGCCAAAAACAGAGGATTTAAGGGGTGCATGAAAAGAAAAGGTTGAGAGAGAGAAGACATTTCAAATGGGGATTCAAAACTTACGGCCTTGGGAGCAAAACACTGCCACTGTTTGTTGGGGTGGAGGGTTAATAATTGGGAACGACAAAGTCCTGGACTTGATTGAAAAGAATGATGCGTGCTTGAAAATGAAGGTGACTCCAGTCTGAGAGTCAATGAAGGCCAATAGAAGGCAATGGGTGAATGGGACTTAGTACAAATTACTGTATGTACTCAATTAGTTGTCAGCTTTCCAAGAAAAACGCTTTTGGCACAACATTAAAGGGTGGATTTATACACAGGTAATGTTTCTGAGGGGCTTGCTTAATGAAAAGGTAATGAAGGAAGCCATGATTAAGAGGAATGGACACTCCCAATCAGAACTCTCATTGTTTGGGTATGTTCTATACAAATGTGTTGATTCAAATGCATGGATCTTTGCTTCCAAACAAGGTACCAGGGCTCAATCAATCTGAATTTTCACTTTGTCAATCCCATGAGTTTTGAACTGGATGTGGGGCTCCCACTCTCCAGGTAGCGCAGGTTCCAGGTTGATCAGGTGTCCGGTGAATATAATGCTACTCACGGCAAAAACCCATCAAGGCATTGAGCTCCAGCCCACTTTCTGACACGGCAATGGCAAGCTTCAGGGAGCCCCTACCAACTTCCCCTATATCTCAGGAGAGGAAACATTTACTGGGCTTGTGATTTCAATGCTGCTCAGGGGTCAGGGAAAAGGGGAGGCCAGCATCATTGGAAAATTGTACTATATTAATGAATAATAAATTGAGGTTTGTGAAATATTAAGGACTTTAGGGCAAAAGTCAGAAGTTGTCTGTTACATGAGATTACATGAAATCAAATTTATAGCGTCTGGCTCCTTTACTCTTTCATGGGACGATCATCGCGAGTAATACCAATGTTTATTGCCCAATAGCCCTTGAACTGAGTGGCCTGGTAGGTCATTTCAGAGGGCAGTTAAAGGTTAACGACACTTATGTAGATCTGAACTCACATGTAAACCAGAATGGGTAAAAAAATGGAGATTTCCCTCTCTAAAGAGCATTAGTAAACCAGATGGGCTTTTGTAACAATTCATGATAGTTTCATGATCTTTATTAAGGGCAATTTTCAATCCCAGGCAGAACTAAATCCAAATTCTACCTGTTGTTGTGGAGTTTGACCTCACATCCCAAGATATTAGCCTGGGTCTCTGGATTACTGGTCCAGTGACATTACTGTTTGGCCACCATCCCGCTTTATTTAGTTGCTAGGCTGGCTAGGAGGACAATAGAATCCTCAAGTCCGTAAGTTAAAGGGAACAGATGAGAATTCCAGAAGATCCAGCTTTTTTCATTGTTTGCTGATCTATCGATCTGGAACTTTTTGTGTAAGCCTATACAAGATATTAATACAAATATAACATTTAAATGAAGAATGCTTTATACTAATTAAAACACCATTTTCATGTCCAAGGAAAGAAAGGAAGGCCTTCAAATTTTGACATACTTTCTGATGGAGAGTACACTGCAAGACTTAATCGATGTTTCATATTTTCGTTTCTTTTGCAGTCTCATTGTCAGTGTCAGGAAGGCTATGAGAATCTGTCACCCGGAATTGGATGTGAATTGACTGATGTCTGCAAGAGCAACAACACTTGTGACAAAAATGCCAACTGTGTTACAGTTGCCCCAGGCCAGATCCAGTAAGCAGTTCATGTAACGTCTGTTCAGATGGTAATGATGTCTAATGATAACTGGGGGGAGACGTGGGAGCAGCAGTTGGCCATTCAGCCCGAGGAGTCTGTTCCATCATTCAATGAAATCATGGCTGGTCTGATAATTGTCAGCTCCACATTCTTGCCATTTCCCATAACTCTGGATTACTTTAATGATTAAAGATCTGTCTATCTCAGCCTTGGATATACTTATTGATCCAATCAGGACAGAATTAACAGACTCGATGCCCTTAATGAATATATCAAGGGTGTCCTGACACCTTGGTATGCAACCTGCCTTAAATCAAATGCATCTTTTTGGCTCGGGTTTGATGGTATAGCCTGGCCCTGGCAGCCAGGCTGGGCTTGTGACCTCTATCAGTCCAGAAACTGGTCCTGTTTTTGGGTCAGTGGATGTTTGCAGGGTTAGTAGGTATGACATCCTAATTTCTCAGGGAGGGTAATGGTCATTCACGTTATGTTGGGACAGCTCAGGTACATGCCTCACCCCAGATGGAGTGAACCTGGAGTTGAGCTACAAGGTTAACCGTGACCTTATTGCCCTACTCTGATCCTATTTTTTACATCAGTAGTCGTTTAGTAATGTGAGTATTGCTGAAAAAAAAGACACATTAAGTGCCAAAACTTTTCATCTCGCACACATCAGGATATTTTGCAAGAATACAAATTCATGTTGAAAACCAACATTTATACCCCATGAAAGGAGAGTGCTTGGCAAGTGAACTCTGATTGGTAGAGGCATTGCCATGGAGAATGCACCCATTAATGTAGATTGACAGTTAACAGCTGGGTTTTCTTAAATTGTAAACCAGGCATTGGTCAGGAAAATTGCCCTGAGAAGCAACGAAAGGCTGTCATCTATTCTGTTGAAATAAGCACAGTTTTTTTTTTTCATTTGTGGGCCTTGGGAATTGCTGGCTGGCCAGCATTAATAACCCATCCCTATAGGCCCTTGAGAAGGTGGTGGTGAGCTGTCTTCTTGAATCACTGCAGTCCACTTTTTTTTAGATTAGATTAGATTAGATTACCTACAGTGTGGAAACAGGCCCTTCGGCCCAACAAATCCACACCGACCCTCCGAAGAGAAACCCACCCCTCTATATTTACCCCTGACTAATCCACCTAACACTACGGGTAATTTAGCATGGCCAATTCACCTAACCTGCATATCTTTGGACTGTGGGAGGAAACCGGAGCACCAGGAGGAAACCCACACAGACGCGGGGAGAATGTGCAAACTCAACACAGACAGTTGCCCAAGGTGGGAATTGAACCCGGGTCCCTGGTGCTGTGAGGCAGCAATGCTGACCACACTTACTATGGGTTACAATTGATACAACTGAGTGACTTGGTAGGCCATTTCAGAGTCAACCACATTGCTGTGTCTCTGGAGTCATATGTAGGCGAGACCAGGTAAAGATGGCAGATTCCCTTCCCCTAAGGACATTAATGAACCTTAATGGGTTTCTCCAACAATTGGCGTTGGTTTCATGGTCATCAGTTGACTCTTAATTCCAGATTTCTTTTTATCGATTTCAAATTCCACCATCTGCTGTGACAGGATTCAAACGTGATTCTGGATTTAAGGATTAATAGTTGAATGATAATACCACTAGGCCATCACCTCCCTCTAGTGCATCTATATTAATCTATCTGGCTTCCAGTACAGCAAGTCCACCATCCTATGAACCTGACTGATAATTTAGGAGTTCATGGGTTGTAGGCATTGCTGAAAAGACCCGAATTTGTTGCTCTTTCCCAATTGCCATTGAACTGAATGGCATGCTAGGCCATTTCAGTGGGCAGTTACCAGTCACATATAGGCCTGACTGGGTAATAACGACAGATTTTCTTCGCGAAAGATATTGGTCAACCAGATGGGTTGTTATGATAACCAGTGTTAATTTCACAGGTGTACTATCTGTACTGTGACATTTAAGGCTATGGGATGAGTGCTGAAAGTAAGACTGTTGCAGATTTAGAGTGGTTTATGTTGGTGCAATGTCTGTGGGCCAAAAGGCCTCTTCAATACTGAATAACTCTATGACTCCCACCATAACTGTGGCCAATACATCACATTGAAAAGGTGCAGGACAGAACAGTATAAGAGACAAGAATGAGAGAAGCTCCATACAGCCCATTATTCTTCCATTGCATCCAATCATGGCTGATTTTGGGTTTCAACTTCGCTTTCCCAGTCTCATCCTCAATCCGTTGACTCTCTGAGAGAAAAAAAAAATCAATGTATCAGCGACCATGTTGTGATGCTGGTAGTGTCACTAAAACCAGACATCCAGAGATCCAGGTCAATATTGGAGACCATCGAAACTAATGGAACTTTAATCTGAAGAATCTAGAGATTGACAACTAGCCTCAGTAATGGTGACCGTGTCATTAATTGTCATAAAAACCCATTCAGTTCAGTAGAGTCCCTTGGGGAAAGAAATGTGCCACCCTCACTTGGTTTGGCCTACATGTGACTCCAGACCCACAGCAATGTGGTTGGCTCTTAACTGCCCCTGAAATGGCCTTACCAGTCACACCCATATCCCATAAAGAATTTTTAAAATTCATAACATTTAATATGCAAAAAACAAGTAATTTTGATGTATGTTAATGCTGATGAGGGATTTAATGCAACAAATGATCATCTTACTCAGGTGCAGCTGCAGTGAAGGATATACAGGAGATGGCTTTGTCTGCTATGGAAGCATCATGGAAAGAATCAAGGACCTGAACACCCAGTCTAGGGGTCCGTGGCAAGGACAACTAACATCAGCCATGTTGTTTTTCGGTAACCTCCTTCTCCCTCAGTTTTTTGTAAAGATTTTATCTTCCCCAGATTTGGGGTAGACAGTATAAGTTTAATGGAGGCCATTGGCTAAATCATTTCTCTGTTGTCTGCTTGAGAAAGCCTCACAACACTTACTAGTCTGTCTAAAAACTGTAAAGATTTTATACCAACTCTGTGACCTCATTATAACCTATGGGCACATTTTGCTGGGATGGGGAATTAAGTCAGTTATACACCCATCCATTCCAAGGAGTGAGGCAAGTCATCACTCAGAACCAGATGAAGGGAGGAATTGTCTTCAGGGACTGTCTCCTGGTCGGGAAAGGGTGAGGTCCATGTTAGGGGGAAGGACCATAATAGCATAAGAATTAGGAATAAGAATAGGCCATTCAGCCCCTTCAGCCAATCGCAGCTGATCCGGCATTTTTTACGTCCACTCTCCTGCCCTTTCTGCATAACCCTTGGAAGTTGGAGTATGACTTGGTATTCCCAAACCGGCTCCCACCAACCGACAGGAGACCCAATGATTGCTATGGCGAGGGAGGCCTGACCAGATGAAATGCCTGTCAGTATCAAATCTGCCCTGGATTTAGGACCCCAGCCACTGAAATTCCACCCATTGAGAACTGCCAGCCAATTAGAGTATGGCAGTTCTCGAGTGCAGAAACACTATCTGCATTAATTTTGTAAATTACATATCTCAAGTCAGTGATTCATACCAGACACTTCCACATTATAAACATTGATCGTACAGGAAATACATTCATGTAAAGTATCCGAATATAGCTTATCATCTCATCGTAACAACCTGCTGAGAAACTAATACTGCACTTTTATAGTCAGCAATAAGTAATCCTATTTATAAACTACATTGTTGGCATCACTGGTGATGAATGTGGAAATCACTATCATTATGTGACACCATATGAGGGATCAGGATGAGGGCTCTGTCCTGTTCCTTCACAAGGTCTTGACTGTGGTGCTGAGGGTCAATGACCTGTAGTTTACAACAGGCTGCAGATGTCCAGCACCACTGTTGGTCAATGGACCACACTTGAGAAATGTTCGGAAAGTGTGTCTTCAGCTCCCCATCTGTATCCTCATGGAGTTGCGTAGCTGTTAGTAATAAGGGGCTTGTCTAAACGTTTAGGTGTAATGATGGACTGTTTCCCTTATCAAGCATTCCTGGGCAATATTAGGAGGTGGTAAATTAGGAGGTATTGAGTCTGCAGTCTTTCGCTGTAAATTCCTGACAGAGTTTAGAGCTTGTTTAAAAAGAAAATCGCAACCTGGGATACACTGCCAGATGGATATGAGACTGGCATCTAGTGAGTGGACCTGACATGGGAGTAACAAGTCACTTTGCAGCCTTCCACCTCTGGAACTTTCCCTCACCAGGTATCTGGCTCTATTTTAGATATCTTTAACCAAAATTAAAGCAGCCATAGTCCCACCAGAGCGTAAGGCTGCTGTCTCATTAGGGAGACAACTGGGCGTGGTTTAACCTGACCGTCACCATGCCTTAGGCGAGGGAAGAGGTTGAGAAGGAGAGTAACCTCAGCTGGTGTGACAATTGAATTCATGCTGTTGGCATCACTCTAGATGGCATGCCAGCCATTCCAGCTAACCAAACCCCTTTAATAGGTTTAGGGTAAGAGGGGAAATAATGAAAAGGGACCTAAGGGGCAATGTTTTCACGCAGAGGGTGGTGTCTGTGTGGAATGAACTGCCAGAGGAAGTGATGGAGGCTGAGACAATTAAAACATCTAAAATGCATCTGGATGGGTGTATGAATAGGAAGGGTTTAGAGGGTTATGGACCAAGTGCTGGCAAACGGGACTAGATTAATTTAGGATATCTGGTTGGCATGGACGAGTTGGACTGAAGGATTTGTTTCCGTGTTGTACATCTCTATAATTCTATCACTCTAATTAACAAGTTCAGATATATTATAGTACATCTCTGAATCCAGGTCTCCTCACTCAGAGGTACGGACACTACCACTGTGCTATACAAACCCTAAAACACCTTGAATCTACAATCTTCAGATAGCTTCCCAATTCACAAAATTTAGAAACCTCTTCCATTTGACCATGCAAGCTGTACCTTTGTAAACTCATTAATAGAGATCAGTTGCAACAAATAGTCAGTGACTCCATTGTTGTATTGGACAACCAGGAAGAGGAAAGTGAGTTAGATGGAACTCAGTCTCTCTCATCTCGCAGTTCCTGATTCTGAAAATTAGTTCCAGTTTTGATATACTTGTCAAAGAATATACATTTTCAAGTATCATTAGAATACAGTTTATAATTGTACATTTTTCTTTCTCTTACCAGGTGTTGGTTACTCAAAGCCACTGACCAATTTAGGTCCTTTTACTTTATTTGTGCCCACCAACAAGGCCTTTAAAGCAGTTGATGTAAGTTACTTGAAGTGAACTAATGACAATCATTCCTCTTTATGATTTTTCTTTGGGAGAATTTACACAGAGCAAGAAGAGGGAAGTGACTGCTGGAGCATGGACACCTGAGCCCTCACTTTACACTGCATCATCAATAGCATGTAGGATGTGTTAGCACAGTCGTTTGGCCACGCACTAAATGTCACATTCCCCATCTTGTCAAATTTGGATGGTTGAGGGTCCACATGCAAACAGGGGTGAGGGGAGAGGTGTGCAGTTCTTAGCGAGTAACCATAATATATTCAGCCAGAAGCATTCCAAGTTGCAACTACATGCATGGTTATACTAAAAAAAAAGTATCCTTTTAATTTTATTAGACTCCCTCTGCTGGCACATGCATGTCTGATAGCCTCAAGTGGGCAAAATGCACAATGTAATACACTGGTGATGGGTGTTTGTATCAGAGAATATCATCGTTGAATCCCTTTTAGTGCAGAAAGAGGTCATTCAGCCCATTAATTCTGCACCAGCCTTCCAAAGAGCATCCCACCCGCCTATCCTATCCTTGTAATTTACCATGGTTAATCCACCTAGCCTCCACACCCCTGGACACTATGGGCAATTTCCCATGGCCAATTCACCTAACCTGCACATCTTTGGACTGTGGGAGAAGCCTGAAGCATCCAAACAAAACCCACACAGACCGAGGGAGAACATGCAAACTCACACAGACAGTCACCCAAGGCTGGAGTTGAACCTGGATCCCTGGCACTATGAGACAGCAATGCTAACCACTGAGCCAGCCCAGGAGAAGGAGGTTACATCAAGTCAGGTGAAGGGATTCCATTTAAAGTTACAAAGAGCCAGACCTTCCTGACATCTTTTTGCAATCTAACATCTCCTGCTCACCCTAAGCATTTCCAATCATCATTGATTATTGGGTATTGCATTCGGGCCTAATCTATGCTCTTTGATGGCCGTATGAGAGATCCTATGACAAGTGGGATCTCCTTTGTGCTTTTTTAAAAATCCCTAAATCAACACCATTAAATAAAGCAAGTTACCTGTCACCTTGCTCATTCTGGAATCTTGCTGTGCACAATTTGACTACCACACTTCCTGCATTACAACAAAAGCAACTCAACAGCTATGAGGTATTTCAAGAAGCCACGAGATTGTGAAAGGTGTTACACAAACACAACATTTTTCTTTTTTTCTTATGCTAGTGTTCGACCCCACAATTGTACAGAAGCTCATCGGCTTGGTAACAGCATGTAATATAAATGTTTCTCCTAATAATTATCTCACATTTTAATCCAGTTAAACAGGATCTTGACAGACAAGGACAGAACACAGTACCTTGCAAAGCTGCACATCATTGCTGGCCAGCTTAGCATTGCAGATTTAAACGCCACCAATTCATTTTATACTTTGACTGGGAGATCAGGAGTGACCATACTTAGAGAGAAGGTGAGCTTGTGATATGAAGGAAGTGTGTTTTAATAATTGCAAAGAAAACCATATTTACTGCTAATCTCTAAACTCCTTTCAGTGGAGAAGCAAGTTTGATGACTATTGGACTACTGCTGCTCCTGGTTCTTATATTCTTAATTAAATCACTATTTATTCGGGACAATAAATATTTTTTATTTATTCCAGTAAAATTTCTATTTTTGTACCTAATCTATTTTAGTGGCTGAGATTGGTACCTGGGTACTTTGTAAGTAAGATGGTGTTGCATGCAACAACATTATTTACATTTTACTGTACTTCTGTACTTTGTACTTGAGTGCACATGGCAATAAACCTAATTCTAATTTCTTGATATTTGTGCCGAACAAATTCAACTGCGTAGGAACCTATAATTGTGAGTGTCAGTCCAAATTCAGGGTTTATTTGGACTTATGAAAAGTGGGAAATGAAACTCCTGGCAGGGGATAACTTTGCTCCAAGTGCAATACCAAATATCAAAAGTAAATTCTACTGTCTCATGTCAGGCTTTATCCCTGGGAAAATTCTGGCAGATTTTGGGACAGCAACTGTAGGTGTTTTCTATTACACACCTCTGGAGCAGTTGGGACTTGAACCTGGAGCCTCCTGGCTCAGAGGCAGGGATGTTACCAGGGTTATACCAAGAGATTACAGTGTAAAGGAAGTAACTGGATTGTCAGTTTTCATGACACATTTCAATGTAATCATTTGGTCTCACTTTGAACATCTGAAGGGTCCAAAGAGGAATTCGGTATCCCTTTGGTCACTCCCACAAGATTCCAAGAGGTTGAGGTATGTTTTGTAGGGGATTTGTAGGAGGTATGCAGGTATGAGGGCATTATGTTTTGTGGGATAAGGTTGATAAACCAACTAGTTTTTTATCTAGCAGTTTCCATTCGATCAAATATCAGGCTGGTGAATAATCAAGAGTGCACAACAGAGATCCCAATGATTATTCTTATCCAGTGGTCATTGTGTGTTACCGTTCACTGACAGGGCCTGGGTATCTGTGGTACAATGGATAGTGTTGGTACAGGCTCCTCTCCATTATGCAGCTGACCAGGAATTCCTTACTCCCTGTCCTTGACATGTGTTGGGAGGACTTACAAGTTAATAACAACCTGTGTGGCTGCATTAACCAATGGTGGCATTGTGGCAACAAACTAGGGACAACAAGCATTTCAGAAGCTTCCCAGTCAGAATCATAGAATCCCTACTGTGTGCAAAAAGGCCCTGCGGCCCATCAAGTCCACACTGACCCTCCGAAGAATAACCCACTCAGCCCCATTCCCTACTATCCGATAGTTACCCTGATTAATGCACCAAACTTACACATCCCTGAACACAATTTAGCTTGGCCAATTCACCTAACCTGCACATGTTTGGGTTGTTGGGGGAAACCGGATCACCCGAAGGAAACCCAGGCAGACACAGGGAGAATGTGCAAACTCCACACAGACAGTCACCCAAGGGTGAGATCAAACCCGGGTCCCTAGCACTGTGAGGCAGCAGTGATAACCACTGAGCCACCGATTTGTATCATCAAATGCAAAACATGGGCCATTATCTCTAGATAAACAAAGCAAGGCTAAGCACTGATGGACTTCATTCACACAGTTTATCTCGATTGTATGTCTCGTTCTACAAGCTTAAGGATCAGGATAAAGTTGTAATGCTGTAGCATATTTGATTGATTGGAAATGTGTACAAACGTGCATTCACCTCGGGCTGTGTTCATACTACAGCCATAATGGTGTAAAGCAGTTGGATTCACACAAAATTAAAAAGATGCAATTTATATCTAAATTCAAGGTTCAGTGGCTCAGATATGAAGAAGAGTGAGATTCCACAGAGGGGGAACAGTTGCTGTCTCACTCCTTATGAATAGGCTGTGCCCATAACACTACAGTTATAGTGTAAATGCAGTCCGAAAGAACAACAATGGGAATAGAATACAAGAGTAGGGACGTGGTGCTGAATTTGTACAAGACACTTGTTAGATTTCAGCTGGAGTATTGTATACAGTTGTGGGTGCCACATCATAGGCAAGATTTGAATGCAATGGAGAGAAGGCATAAGCAATTGACCAGAATAGTTCCAGGAATGAGAAACTTCAGCCATGAAGACAGATTGAAGAAGTTGATTGTTCTTCCAGGAGCCTAGAAGGCTATCGGGAGACCTGATTGAAGTTTTAAAATCATGAGCAGCCAGACAGAGCAGATCAGCTGAAGCTCTTTCCACTTGTAAAAAAAAGTAATGAGAATGCGTAGATTTAATGAAATACAAGTGATATGAGGAAAAGCTTTCTCCCACAGTGGATTGTTGGGCTACGGAATGCACTGCCTTGAAGTGTGGTGGAGGCAGGTTCAATTGGGGCATTCAAGAGGGAGTTGGATGATTAATTAGATAGTAATGGTGTACAGGGAAATGGGGAATAGGCAGGAGATTGGCAGCAGGGGATAGTATCAGTGTCGGTACAACGGGCAAAATAGCCTTCTTCTGCACTGTAATAATTGTGATTCTGTGACTCAGAGGAAACTGTAAGTAAGACAATGTACTAAGAGTTGTAGGTGGATTCTCAAAATTCATGAACTTCCTTCCTAACCCCATATAGCCTTCATCAGTTCAAGAACACAGCTCACCCCCACCTTGTCAACAGCAATGAGGGAATGGGCAATAAATGTGGGCCCAGCCAGTGATACCCATTGCCTATGAAAGAATAAATAAAAAGCAGTCCCAAAGAAGACTGGGCTGAAAATGTTAACTGTTTCTCTCTTTACGCATTCTGCCAGATCTGCTGAGTTTCACCAGCACTGTCTGCTTCTATATGTATTTCTCTATGTGTTTTAGTTGTGTTTATGGTTATCTTTTGTGTTTTTCTTTTTTAGTCTAACCAGCTAAAGCTGCGCATTTACGGAAACAGTAAGAAAGCACGGATCCTGACTGGGAATGTCATTGCCTCTAATGGTTTGCTACACATTATTGACAAAGTGATGGATGGTATTGAACCCACAGTTAAAAGTAGCAAAGAGGTAAAGTCACATACCTGCTTTATGTCTTTAATTATAAGCATGAAAACTACTCTGTTTGAATGCTTTATCCCATAGCACCATAAGACATAGGAACCAAAGAAGGCCATTCAGCCTATCAAGTCTGCTCTGTCACTCAATGAAATGATAATCCTGATCTCTGCTTTCCTGCATTAACCCCATCATCCTTGATTCTCTTAATGATTAAAAATCTCTCTATCTCAGCATTGAATATATTTAATGACTCAGCCTCGACAGTCCGCTGTGTTAAAGCATTTCACATATTCACCACCACCTGAGAGAAGAAATGCCTCCTCAACTCTATCCTAATTGGATGACTCCTTTCCTTTGGTTCGAGACTGTCCTGCAAAGGGGGAAAACTCTTTGGATCTGCCTTGTCAAGCCCTCTATGAATCTTATATGTTTCAATAAGGTCACAACTCATTTTTCTACTGATTCAACAGTCTAACAGGACATTGCTTTACAGTGGCAACAAATATTCTCTTTTCAGGATGGGCATTATGTAGGAGATTTGACTTGATTTATTATTGGCACATGCACCTAGGTACAGTGAAAAGTTTTGTTTTGAATGGAGGACAGGCAGAATATACAATACAAAATGCATTAGGGTCATAAAACAGAACAAAGAATACAATGTTATGGCTGCAGAGAAAGTGCACAAAGAGTGAGATCAACATTAAATTTAAATTTAACAGAGACTAGTTTGGTGATTAAGGATAAAACAAGCAAACCTAAATTTATGGGTTTATAGTCCCACAATGATAAATGGTGAAGCTGATTAGGAATCAGCCAACACTAACAAAGAGTGGTGAAAGTTGATGCACTGTCATAAAAATCCAGCTGGTTTGCTATGTCCTTCAGGAATGGGAGTCTGTCCCCTCATTATTCTTTACATGATTCCCATCTCATAGCATGCAATTGATTCTTAGTCCCTATTGCTAATTTAAAGATTGGCAATAAATTATTAGTTTGACCCACATCCCACGACTAAATTAGAAGAACTACCTGGATGTGATTCATCAATGCGAATTAGTCTATAATCACTGATTAATGAAATCAAAAATTGCTGGAGAAACTCAGCAGGTATGGCAGTGTCTGTGGAGAATGTAACAGAGTTAACGTTTCAAGTCCAACATGGCTTTTTATCAGAACTGAAAGGTGTTGGAAAATTGTGCTTTTTATGTGATTGACAGACGGGGAGGAAGAGCGAGTGGAGCAGATTGTGAAGATATCCTGAGCAAAATGGAAAGACAGTGCTTATGGTAATAAAGGAGAGATAGAGTGTAAAATGGGTGCAGATCATGGGTTCTTTTGATGTTTCCTCTCTGATGACAAACGATCTGTGCTAAGCAAAGAAGTTTGTTCTATATCTTTACATCCCCAACTCAAAGAATTTTGGGCACCAAATAACACTGAACTCATCTTTCATCGTCTTCGCTGACCTCTTTGAACAGGAATCCTCCCCTTCCACCCTTTCACCCATCTCCATTATCCCCTGACCATGTGAACCCCACTCTATGGCCTATCGCCAGCCCATGATTTCTTTATTGTGACCATTATCACAGCCTTGGTCTTTAGCTCTGAGCACTCTCACAATCTGTTCCACTCATTCCTCCTCCACATCTGTCAACAGCTTTAAAACCACCACTTTACAACCCCTTTCCATTCTGAAGAAGAGGCATACTGGACTTGAGATGTTAACTCTTGTCTCTCTGCCCACACATGCCGAGTCAAAAAGTGTGGTGCTGAAAAAGCACAGCAGGTCAGGCAGCATCCGAAAAGCAGGAGAATTGATATTTCAGGGAAAAGCCGTACATCAGGGCTTATGCCCGAAATGTCGATTCTCCTGCTCCTCGGATGCTGCCTGACCTGCTGTGCTTTTCCAGCGCCATACTTTGCGACTTTGACTCCAGCATCTGCAGTCCTCACTTTCTCCCTGTCCACACATGCTACTGAGTTTCTCCAACACTTTCAGATTTTATTTCAGATCGCCAGCATTTGCAGAATTGCGCTTGTATTTTTATGTGAGTCTTACCATGTCTTTTGCCACTTTAACTTAAGCAGACAGAAAATCTGAGTGCACCTCACATGCAACCTTTCCTGTTTGATTTTCTCTACCTGCTCAATGTATGTAGCATCACAGGACTGGGCCATTCAGCCCCTTCAGCTTGTTTTTCCATTCAGTCCAATCCATTTCCTTGACTTGGTAGTATATCCATCAGTGCCCTTGCACAGCAAGAAGCCGTTAGTCTAAATTTCAACATTTCCAATTGATCCAGAGCTTCAAGAGCTTTTTAGGAGGACAGAGGTCCAGAGATTCATTACAACTTGTGTAAAGCAGTTCTTCTTGTCGCCCTCACCCAGAAACAGCCTGCTTTAAACTTGTATCTGTTTATTCTGGTCTGCCGCCTCATTGGGAGAACATCTTCTATCTTTCTCTCTCCTGTCAATTCCTGTAATCAACTTCAACACCTCGATAAGATCACCTGTAAATCGTCTATACACAAGACCAGCCTGTGCTCAAATTTAACCCTTTCATGTTTCAGCTCTGATCAATTCCACTTCCCTGAGCTAAAGAGGAAAATCTTTCTATCTTATAGGAATGGCTCAGTGGTTAGCACTGCTGCCTCACAGCGCCAGGGACCCAGGTTTGATTCCACCCTTGCACGACTGTCTGTGTAGAATTTGCACATTCTTCCCATGTCTATGTGGGTTTCCTCCCACAGACCAAAGATGTGCAAGTTAGGGTGGATTGGCCATGTTAAATTGCTCCTAGTTTCCAAGGCTGTGCAGATTAGGGGAGGATTACATGGATGGGGGTGGAGGTTGAAGGTGGTTCTGGGTTGGATGCTCTTCAGAAGGTTGGTGTGAACTCAAAGGGCTGAATGGCTTGCTTCCACACTGTAGGGATTCTATGATTCTTACGACCTCTTGATTTGTATCCAATGTTGGGCAGGTTTGTTTGGCCAAGTGATTAATAAGGTTGTGTTTTTCCCTTGCTCCCTCAGAAAAGCCTGTACACAATAATTTCAGAAAATGGAAAGTTTAAGAGGTTCATGGAATTACTGCAGGTAAGAGTCCGTCAAACAGGATATCGCAACTTTTCAGAATAACTAATGATATCTTCAACTGTCTTCTCAAAAACCGCATTCCTTTTGGCTTCCTTAAGTCAGAACTTCAACCAGTTAATGCCACTCTTATACTGAAGTAAGAAAACTAATAATGGCCACAGCTCACCTACACAGCTTGTTCTGCTCAGTACACAATGCCTCGTGGTGGCTTTCTGTAGAACTCCCTTCATTCACAATATCCTCTTACAAACAGAAATGTGATCTTAACCAACTCCTCGAGACCTCTGGACCACATACAGTTTTCGTCCCAAGCAGTAGTGCCCTGGACGGGATGGAAGATGGAGGATTGGATTATTTGCTTTCAGCAGAGGTAACAAAATTATAGATTTCTGACATGGAGATTTTATTGCAATGCGTACCTCTTCGCAGGGAGGTCTGTTGGCATATTGTCTGGCACTTTGGCAAGGGATCAGCTTTTGCAGAAGCAGCAAATTGCCAGTTTGTGTAATCACAGAAACTATGGTTTCTCTCACCCCTTGGAGTTATTTAATTGCATGTTTAAAATGGGGTGTCTGAGTACTTTATTTTGGTATCAACCTTGACTTAGGCACAAAAGGTCATGATTCAAGACTCACTTCTTTAGATTAGATTACATTACTGTGTGGAAACAGGCCCTTCGGCCCAACAAGTCCACACTGACCCGCCGAAGCACAACCCACCCATACCCCTACCCCTACATTTATCCCTTACCTAACACTACAGGCAATTTTAGTATGGCCAATTCACCTGACCTGCACATCTTTGGACTGTGGGAGGAAACCGGAGCACCCGGAGGAAACCCACACAGACACGGGGAGAACATGCAAACTCCACACAATGGAGCCTGAGGTGGGAATTGAACCCGGGTCTCTGGCGCTGTGAGGCAGCAGTGCTAACCACTGTGCCACCGTGCTGCCCACGCCACCGTGCTGCCCACTTCTGAGCCTTATGCACGTAACCTAGGCAGCCATGACTAATACACTGACACTATCTCACTGTCAAAGTGCCATATATCAGATGATACCAAGACCTATCACCCTGTTGAGATAGATATAAGAATCTCAGTACATGGAAGAAGAGCAGTAGAGATGCCCCATTGTCCTAATGAAACTTATCCCTTGATCAGCCCTCCCGAAAGGAGGTCCTTCCCTCCTATTATTAGACTGCTCTATGCACCTCCTCTGCATTCATAACCTTTTATGCCTCACTCTGTCTAAACACCCTCTGATCTGTATGTCCTTGTTTGATATGATCTGCCTGTACTGCTCGCAAAACAAATATTTTCACTGTACTTAGGTACATGTGACAATAATAAATCAACAAATCAATAATTGTTGCTGTGGGAAATTTTATTTGGTCAACAAAACAGCAGAGACTGTGCTTCAAAGATAATTCATTCACCATGAGGGACTTTAGCATGTTATAAGGATAAGAAAGGCATTCTAAAAAGCACCAGCAAAATACCTCAGATGCTGTAAATCTGAAATAAAACAGGAAAATGCTGAAAATACTCAGAAGATCAGGAAGAAATTAGAGTCAATTCATTTCAGATGGATGGCCATCAAAATGCAAATCTTTTGTTTAAATGGGATTCTTTTCTGAGTTTGTGAATATAGGTGAATGATAAGCTCCATGAGTCTGCCTACTGAAAGTATAATTTTTGAAATGTGCCCCTCTCTATGTATGTAGTAATCTGTTCTATGCAGTATAAGAACTTTTTTGTGTGCATTGGTAACATCATCTCTTTCCTGTTCAGGGAAAACAGAAGCTTAAGGAGTTGGTGAAACATCACATTATTCCTAAGACTGAGGTGAGTTCTTCTTTACTCAGAAAACATTTGTGGAAATAAAAAGCCAAAAGAAAAAAATACCATGGATACTGGAAATCTGCAATAAGAACAGAACATGCTGGAAAAACTCAGCTGGTTAGGGCAGCATCTGTGGAGAAACAGAATTATTTCTCCCCCCTCCCCCCGAGGCTCCCAGCCTCATTCCTGATGGAGGGCTCTGGCCTGAAATGTCGATTTTTCTGCTCCTCGGATGCTGCCTGACCTACTGTGCTTTTCCGTAACACATCCTCAACTTTAATGTTTCAATGACCTTTCATCGGAAAGGAAAACTAATTTAGAAGTGGACAGAGAACTTGGGTAAAAGATGGGGAGGCAGGAAAGTGTGATGAAGATATTAGATGAAGGAACAAGAGGGAGATGGCCTTTGGTAAAGAAGAAAGGCAGGAAGGGTTAAATGATAAAATGGATGATTGCGTGAGCTAAAAGGAACAAAAAACAAGAGGTAATCACAGAACAGATCCATACAGAAAGATGCCACACAGCCCATTGTGTGTATGATGGCTCTCCAAATGAGCGTTCACTCAGTGCCATTGTAGTTTTGTATTTTCTTTCTTTTCAGATAACCATCCTATTCCCATTTGAAAGCACTAATTGAACCTGCCTCACCACACACTCAGGCTGTCCATTCCAGACCCGGATCACACATTCAATGAGGAAGTTTCTTTCCCTCATATCACTTCTGCTTCTTTGATGAATTACTTCAAATCATAGAATCCTGCAGTGTTGGAAGTAGGCTATTCAGCCCATCAAGACCACACCGACCCTCCAAAGAGCATCCCTCACAGACCCACTCTATCCATGTCACCCTGTATTTCCTGTGGCTAATCTACCTATCCTGAACATCCCTGCACACCATGGCCAGTCCACCTAACCTCTACCTCTTTGAACTGGGGGAGGAAACTGGAGCAGCCAGAGGAAACTCCACACAGACATGGGGAGAATGTTCAAACTCTACACAGACATGGGAAGAATGTCCAAACTCCACACAGACACTCACCTCAGGCTGGAATTGAACCCAGGTCCCTGGTGCTGAGAGGCAGCAGTGCTAACCACTGAGCCACTTTGCCACCCCAGTGCAAACATTTACTCACTATTTTCTCTGTTGCGCAAACCTTTTGTGATTTCGAATGCTTCAGTCATTTCTGCACACTGTCATCTCTTGTCCAAGGAAGAATTGTCCCAGCTTCTATAATCTTTCTTCAAATCCGAAACTCCTCATTCCTGGAACTATTCCTGTAAACTTTTTCTATATTCTCTCCAATGTCCTCACGCCCTTCCTATAGTGTGGTGCTGATAACTGGTCACTCGAGTCAAGCTGTAAACGGCAACATCAGAATCAATGCTAGTATGCACTGTCCGATGAAATGGGATCAGTGGCTATGGTCTAAAATTATTATGTGCTGTGAAGACTATACAGTACCTTCAGAATGCATGCAGTATGAGGAATTAATTTTTATATAGCGATCAGAAATACAATGTTTGAAAGGCTAGAGGTTTTTTTACGACCTCTACCATCGGGGAGAAGGTACAGAAGCCTGAACACATGCACCAGCCGGTTTCGAAACAGTTTCTACCCAACTGTTGTTAGAATACTAAATGGACTCACAAACTCTTAACATTCGCCTGTACCTGTGTTTTTGTTTTTGCCGCTGTTTACCTATTATCTACTTATCTATGCTACTTAACTCTGTGATCTGCCTGTATTGCTCGCAAGGCAAAGCTTTTCACTGTGCCTCAGTACACGTGACAATAAATTCAATTCAATAGAGGAAACAGATCTTGCAATGCATTCAAAAGAGCATTTGGGAAATACTTGCAGTAAAAAGTCAGGGGATTAGGGTCAACTGTAAATCTTTATCAAAGATCTGACATTGTCATCGCTGATTATAATGGATGGCAAAGACAGAAATGTCACAAATTGCAGTAACCCAGTGGAAGGGTAATGCTAAAATTGATCCTGAGATTGTTCTTGTGTACAAGATCAGGGACAGGGATGTTGAAGGGAGAATGAGGCAGAGGTGTTTGTTAAAATGGGAAGTTACAAACAGCTGAGCACCAGGGCTATTGCAGACAGGATGAAAGATTTAGACACAGCTAACACCCATTCTGAATGTGGTCTCCCAAACATAGAGAAGGTTGCACATTAAGCAATGAAAACGGCATATTGAATTAGCTGAACAAGAGTGATTTATTCCTCACACTGTTTTTCTTCTGTATAAACCAGCTGGAAGTTTCAAGTCTTCTCTCTTCACCCACCATCCTGAGCTTAGCAAATCAGCGGGTGACATTGAATGTGAGCTACAATGTAAGTCAATCCTTTCCTCAGTACCAAGCCTACATTCACTTGTTTTAATGTACTTTATTTTATCAGAAAAGGTTGTAAGTAAACAACACAGGCCATCTACTTTGATATAACTTTAGAACTTTGTGTGATGGTACAGTGTGAAATGTAAATGACAGCCTATCTAACCTCTCTCCGGATTCTTATTCCCATTGATTTCAACAAAAATCAGGAAAGATGAGGAACACTAACAAATCTGTCAATAATAGCTCATCCATAGTTGTCACTGGGAAAGTGGGAGTCTGCCATCCTGAACCTTAAACTTCCTCCATCACTGATGCTCAGTAGCAGCTGTATGTACCATCTACAAGATGTACAGCAGAAATTCACCAAGACTTCTTCAAAACCATCTTCCAAACCTACAACTTCTACCAATCCAGAAGGACAAGGGGAGAGGATATTTGGGAACACCACCCCCTGCAAATTCCCTTCCAAGCCACTCACTGTCCAGATTTGGAAGCATATTGCTGTTCCTTCAGTATCACTGGGTCAGAATCCTGGAACTCGCTCCCTAACAACCCTCTGGATCTATCTAAATCCCAAGGTTCAAGAAGGCAACTCATCACCACCTTCTCCAGGACAATTAAGGATTGGCAATAAATGCTGACCTCTTCAGAGATACTCACATTTAGTGAATGAATACAAAAATTACTTAGCTCCAGTACTGAAGGTGTTCTAACAGAGATATTCATGAGGAAAATACAGGATTTTGATCCAGAAATTACATTTATTGAGTCAACTGTTAGTTTTTTTTCTCTTACCCAGCTGGTGCCACACAAATTGTGGTTAATGAAGGACCTGGAGTACCCACAAGCTCTCGCAATTCGGCCACCAAAGCCCAGGAATCTCAATTCTATCTGTGCTTGTATTTCTCATTCTCTGCTTCATTCCCATTTGAATTATGAGGGACCTAATACATCCCACCATGATCTAATGCTGTCAGTGTTTTGAGTGGTGTGCAGTTTGCTGAGAGTGTGAAGTTAAGGTGGTCCTTGAGGCTCCTTTGTATAACCACCAAGCATTTTACATACATACATACACATATAAATAACAATATACACACTGAGAACAAAACATGAGCACTCCTTGTGTATTATTTCTCATGTGAAACATAAATAAAGAAATGGAAATGTACAGTGCCTTAGGTGCTCCCAAGATAATGTGACCACAGTGATGCTTTTCCATTCATGGATGAATCAAATATTGGTGGAATGTGAGTGCAGCAATCTTGTTGATTTGCTTCAAAAATGTAGCATTTATCATTTGTGTCAGCTGTGGCTGTGTTGACAGCAGTCCCAACTCTGAGCTTTCCAAGTTCAAGACCTGCTCAAGGCCTTTATCATAAACACAATAGGCTGGCATTGAAAAGACCAGCCTGACTCACCATTGAAGTAGGGTCAGCACAGAAGTCCGAGCCCTGCTCTTGACTTACTTGCCAGAGGTAGGAAATGGGAGTATTAGTCCTGTATTTTGCCACCAGGAATGTTTCTTGGTGCCTTGAATCGACTGGCCTTTATCTCAAAACCTTCCCTTCGACATTGCAGCGCTGTTGGGCATGCTGCTTTTCAGATGAATGAGGAGGATTCTGTGGGACTGGTTCTGAAGGAGAGCAAGAGAGTTATCCATGGTGTCCTGGCTAATATTCATCCTTCAATCAATATGACGCAGACAGATTATCTTGTCAATGAACACATTGATGCTTGTGGCAGCACACTAAGTCTTTCCTATGTTATAGCAGCAACTACCCTCCAAAAGTATTTTATTGACTATTGTATTGTTTGGCTGAAAGTGCCTAATAGGTTCTTTTAAGGTCTTATCAAAATGAATAAAAGAAGACATGTGGACTTCCATACAAAGCAAATTTATTAGCTTACTCTGTTTTAGATTGATGCAAACTATTAAGTGAATCTATGTCTGCTTTACACATATACAACAAGTGAGTCTCACTGTCTTCTGCCCACTGGCTTACAGCTAGCACTTGGAGCTCTATCTCAGTTTCCACAGGTCCACGAACCCCAGTCCAATAGTAAAAGGTCCCAAATATCAACGTTATTCTGAATCTCATATTACGTGCTGTATTTCCAATTCTAAGTCCCTTAACTAAGCATTCGTTTGTGAAGCAAATAGGCCCAGGTGTGTTACAAAGCAGGCCGAAATGTGTACTGCAGTTGCTGGAGATCAGGGTCAAGATTAGAGTGATGATTCCGAGATGCGGTAGTGTGCTTCCAATTAAACCTGTTGGACTATAACCTGGTGTTGTGTGATTTTTAACTAGATTAGAGTGGTGCTGGAAATGCACAACCGGTCAGGCAGCATCCGAGGAGCAGGAGAATCGACTTTTCGGGCAAATTCCTGATGAAGGGCTTTTACCCGAAACGTCAATTTTCCAGGTCTTCTGTTGTTACAAATCAGTCTGTCCCCAAGACAAGGCAAGATCACTGCAGTTACCTTCCAGCCAAAACAGGCTGCTTTTACACTGAGCATGTTTTTAATGTATATTTCTCCAATTGATTATTGCCATGTCCAATTAATCCTTAATAATTAACCCTTAACAATCTAATTTGGAGATACCATTTTTAAGCCTAACATGGCAGCTATAAAATGCTTTGAGCAATGTTCAGAGATCCTGAAAAGTGCGATATAAATGGTGAGTCTTTTTTATCTCTTTCACAGGGGCAGATCTTGCTGGGGGACCATGGTGCAGCTGTTGATGACACAAATATACTTGGCAAGAATGGCAGGATATACTCTTTGACTGGTGTCCTAGTTCCTCCATCCATCGTCCCAATCCTTCCACATAGATGTGATGACAAAACGTACAGGGTTACCAAGGTAACAGCTGGAAACGACGCAACATTAGTTGAAGTGTGCTTGTCATTTTCTGAAAGGTCAAGAGTGTAGTTTGGGAAACAGTCCAATTTCCGCGAACTGTCTGTCTAGATCTGGTGAGTGGGCAGAAGCAGGAACCGAAATCCACTTTGTCAGTTACCTCAAGGCCAGGTTTGAAATGAAACTTCTGTCTGTGTTGGCAATGAGGGATTTCCTGAGCTAGGATCTCTCTTTTGTCCCTGATCTGAGACCAAAGACCAACTCATCATGAGGGGTCCAATCATTGACCTTGACTTACCTGCCTGAGGTTAGAAAATGTGGCAGTAGCACCTTCTCATCACCAACCCCACCCAAAGCAAAAGATTTCTGGGACGTTGTGAATCACCAGGCCTTTGCCTATGTTCCCTGGCTCCCATGATAGTGGCTTCTACAAAGCACAGACACCCACCAGGTAGAGAAAGCTTTAGCCTTTTGGTGCTCTCCCTAAAGGAAGATTTTATGCTGCACCAATATAACAATACTTGGGACAATATCCAGGGCTGACAAGTGGCAACTAATATTTGTGCCACACAAATGCCAGCCAAAGACCATTGCCAATGAGACAATCTAACCCTTGACATTCAATAGCATGACCATCACTGAATCCCTCACTATCAACATCCTTGGGGTTACCATTGACCAGAAATTGAACTGGACTCATCATATAAATACAATGGGTACAAGATCAGGAAATGTTTGCTGTCTGACCAGACCATTCCTGAATTTGAATGCCCCCACCAAATCTCCTCTCGGTTTTTCCTTCTCGAAAGAGAACAGCCCCAGTTCTGCAATCTATCTTTGGAACTGAAGTTCCTCATCCTTGGAACTATTCCTGTGAATCTCTTCTACAATCTCTCCAATGCAACATTCCGAAAGTGCAGAATCCAACATTGGTCACACATTCCAGCTGAGGCCAAACTAGTGTCTTAACAAGTTCAACATAACCTCTTCAATCATGTGACCCTATCAATAAAGCCTAGGATACTGTCCAATTTATTAACTGCTGTTTGCTACCATTGATGGCTAATGCACATGTATAAAGGTCCTTCGCTCTTACATTCCCATTACAATTGTGTCCTTTATTTCATTATGTCTCTCCATGTTTTTCCTCACAATGTAACACATTCCATTTCTATGCACTGAACTTCACCTGCCCCCGTCCATCCAATCCACCAATTTGTCAATGTCCTTTTCAAGTTTAATGCTATTCTCTTCACAGTTTACAATGCTTCCAAGTTTCATATTATCAGAAAATTTTGAAACAATGCCCTGTACTCCCAGATCTAGACCATTAAAATATATCAGGAAAAGCAAGTATTTCAACACTAACTCAGGGAAACTTCTCACTGGTTAGCATTACTGCCTCACAACGCCAGGGATCCAGGTTTGATTCCAGCCTCAAGTGACTGTCTGTGTGGAGTTTGCACATTCTCCCCGTGTCTGTGCGAGTATCCTCCGGGTGCTCCGGTTTCCTTCCACAATCCAAAGATCTGCAGTTTAGGTGGATTGGCCATGCTAAATTGCCCATAGTGTCCCGGAATATGTAGGCTGGGTGGGTTAGCCGTGGGAAATGCAAGGTTACAGGGATGGGGTGGGTCTGGGTAGGATGCTCAGCCCATCGAGTTGGCATGAACTCGATGGGCTGAATGGCCTGCTTCCACATTGTACAGATTCTATGATTCTATGAAGTCTTCCTCCAGTCTGAAAAATAATCTGAACCATTACTCTCTGTTTCCTATCACTAAACCAATTTTGTGTCCATGTTGCCTCTGAACCTTTTATTCCATCAGCTCTAACTTTATTCTTATGTCTGTTGTATGGCACTTCTTCAAATGACTTCTGGAAGTTGATGTACATAAATCTAACTATTCTCCTCGGAACAGCTTCTTCCAGAGGCAGTGGAGAGAGAAACAGAACTAGGGGGGTATATTTTTAAGGTGAGTGGAGAAGAATTTAAAAGGGACCTGAGAGGCAATGTTTTCACACAGAGGGTGGTTTGTATGTGGAATGAACTGTACCTGCATCAACTGTGCAGTTACACCTTTAAAAGACATTTGAACAGGTACATGAATAGGAAAGGTTTAGAGGGGTATGGGCCAAATTAAGACAAAATGGATGAGTTGAGTTTAGGGAACTTGGTCAGCATAGACTGGTTGAACCAAAGGGTTTGTTTTTATGCTAAATGACTCTATGACTCTTAGTCCAATGACTCTTCTTCAGATCAAAAGGCAAATTTGGACATTCCTTCCAGAAAGGACATTAGTGAACCAGATGGCTTTTAATAATAATTAATGATAGTTATAACTCCAAGTTTGTATTGAATTTAATTTTTACTTTTTGCCTTGATGGACTATACCTACCTTACTGCCTCACTCCCAAATCAAGATTTGTACTAATGTATTTAACCAGCCAACAGTTACTTGCAAATGTAGATAGCTAACACATTCTTGAGATGCCAATAACAAATGTGATTCCAGTAGATTCCAAAAGTCAAAATAATGAAGCATTTGGCAATTTCTGTAGTATGCAAATACATATCCATATAATATCAGTGAATGGTTACTGTTTTAATAGGTTAGTGTCATCTTCATACAAGGCCAACCTTGTAACATTCTTTTAAACAATGTTTATTAACAATTTTTACTTGATGATAAAGCAGCAAAGCTCTTTGCTCACAGCTACATTAATTCCAACCATTTGGCAGAGTCCTATCACATGACTACTGAGGTCACAGTTCATCACAGCATATCTACGTATTCATTAGACACTGTTTCTACATCTTCAGCACAGCAGGAGGCAATTTATCCCATCATGACCGTGCAGGCGCCCAGGAATCACAGATCTGCATTGAACCTGCAGATGGTCAGACGTGGAGCAGACACACACCCAAGGAACATTCACAGTGCAATGGCCATCGGCTCTCTAGCCCACCCTAGTTCCCACTCCGCTCAGTACAATATTGCCTGTTCCAGCCACTATTCCACCTCAGTCCCCACTCCGCTCAGTGCCCTACTGCCTGTTCCAGTCACTGCCTAATGGGTGGCACGGTGGCACAGTGGTTAGCACTGCTGCCTCACAGCGCCAGAGACCCAGGTTCAATTCCCAACTCAGGCGACTGACTGTGTGGAGTTTGCACATTCTCCCCGTGTCTGTGTGGGTTTCCTCCGGGTGCTCCGGTTTCCTCCCACAGTCCAAAGATGTGCACGTCAGGTGAATTGGCCATGCTAAATTGCACGTAGTGTTAGGTAAAGGGTAAATGGAGGGGTATGGGTGGGTTGCGCCTCGGCGGGTCGGTGTGGACATGTTGGGCCGAAGGGCCTGTTACCACACTGTAAGTAATCTAAATCTAAATTTAGTCCCCACTGCGCTCAGTGCCTTACTGCCTATTGCAGTCACGACCCCACACTTGTCCCCACTCCGCTCAGTGCCCTACTACCTGTCCCAGTCACTGCCTGACACTAGTCCCAACTCCGCTCAGTGCCTTACTGCCCATTGCAGTCACTATTCTACCCTAGTCCCCACTCCACTCAGTACCCTACTGCCTGTTCCAGTCACTAAATGACACTAGTACCCAATCCGCTCAGTGCCCTACTGCCTGTTCCAGTCACTGCTTGACACTAGACCCCAATCCGCTCAGTGCCCTACTGCCTGTTCCAGTCACTGTCTGACACTAGTCCCCAATCCGCTCAGTGCCCTACTGCCTGTTCCAGTCACTGCCTGACACTAGTCCCCACTCCGCTCAGTGTCCTACTGCCTGTTCCAGTCATTACTTGACACTAGTACCCAATCCGCTCAGTGTCCTACTGCCTGTTCCAGTCACTGCCTGACACTAGTTCCCCACTCCATTCAGTGCCCTACTGCCTGTTCCAGTCACTGCCTGACACTAGTCCCCACTCCACTCAGTGCCCTACTGCCTGACACTAGTCCCCACTCCACTCAGTGCCCTACTGCCTGTTCCAGTCACTACGCCACACTAGTCCCCACTCCGCTCAGTGCCCTACCGCCTGTTCCAGTCACTGCCTGACATTAATCCCCACTCTGCTCAGTGCCCTACTGCCTGTCCCAGTCACTAAATGACACTAGTACCCATTCCGCTCAGTGCCCTACTGCCTGTTCCAGTCACTGCCTGACACTAGTCCCCAATCCGCTCAGTGCCCTACTGCCTGTTCCAGTCACTACCTGACACTAGTCCCCACTGCGCTCAGTGCTTTACTGCCTATTGCAGTCACGACCCCATACTTGTCCCCACTCCACTCAGTGCCCTACTGCCTGTTCCAGTCACTGCCTGACACTCGTCCCCACTCTGCTTAGTGCCCTACTGCCTGTTCCAGTCACTACCTGACACTAGTACCCATTCCGCTCAGTGCCCTACTGCCTGTTCCAGTCACTACCTGACACTAGTACCCATTCCGCTCAATGCCCTACTGCCTGTTCCAGTCACTGCCTGACACAAGTACCCAATCTGCTCAGTGTCCTACTGCCTGTTCCAGTCACTGCCTGACACTAGTCCCCACTCCACTCAGTGCCCTACTGCGTGTTCCAGTCACGACCCCACACTAATCCCCACTCCACTCAGTGCCCTACTGCCTGTTCCAGTCACTACCCCACACTAGTCCCCACTCCACTCAGTGCCCTACTGCCTGTTCCAGTCACTGCCTGACACTAATCCCCACTCCACTCAGTGCCCTACTGCCTGTTCCAGTCACTACCCCACACTAATCCCCACTCCACTCAGTGCCCTACTGCCTTTTCCAATCACTGCCCCACACTAGTCCCCACTCCACTCAGTGTCCTACTGTCTGTTCCAGTCACTGCCTGACACTAGTCCCCACTCGATTCAGTGCCCTACTGCCTGTTCCAGTCACTACCCCACACTAATCCCCACTCCACTCAGTGCCCTACTGCCTGTTCCAGTCACTACACCACACTAGTCCCCACTCTACTCAGTGCCCTACTGCCTGTTCCAATCACTGCCCCACACTAGTCCCCACTCCACTCAGTGTCCTACTGCCTGTTCCAGTCACTACCAAACACTAGTCCCCACTCCACCCAGTGCCCTACTGCCTGTTCCAGTCACTACCAAACACTAATCTCCACTCCACTCAGTGCCCTACTGCCTGTTCCAGTCACTACACCACACTAGTCCCAACTCCGCTCAGTGCCCTACTGCCTGTTCCAGTCACTACCAAACACTAGTCCCCACTCCGCTCAGTGCCCTACTGTCTGTTCCAGTCACTGCCTGACACTAGTTCCCACTCCACTCAGTGCCCTACTGCCTGTTCCAGTCACTACCAAACACTAGTCCCCACTCTGCTCAGTGCTCTACTGCCTGTTCCAGTCACTGCCTGACTCTAGTCCCGACTCCACTCAGTGCCCAATTGCCTGTTCCAGGCATTACCTGACACTAGTCCCCACTCCGCTCAATGCCCTACTGCCTGTTCCAGTCACTGCCTGACACTAGTTCCCACTCCACTCAGTGCCCTACTGCCTGTTCCAGTCACTGCCTGACTCTAGTCCCACTGCACTCAGTGCCCTACTGCCTGTTCCAGGCATTACCTGACACTAGTCCCCGCTCCGCTCAGTGCCCTACTGCCTGTTCCAGTCACTGCCTGACACTAGTCCCCACTCTGCTAGTGCCCTACTGCCTGTTCCAGTCACTACCCCACACTAGTGCGCACTCTGTTCAGTGCCCTACTGCCTGTTCCACTATCTCTTGTGCCTTGACCTTCTTAGGAACGACAGGGTTATCATAGTAAGGTTTAAAAACGTGTGTGGCTCCTGTGCGATAGATTGCATTACACTCGTTATTATATTTTTGTTGTTCAGGGTTCCTGTGGAAGTTGTGCTAAAATTTTTCTCAGCTCTTGTCCACCTGGAATGGCTCCAATGGTAAGTGATAATTTGGGTAATTACAGTAAACAAATGACATGCTGATTTAATCAGTTAGTTAATGGTTTCTAGGCTTGTGCACATTTATCTGGTAAATGTGTTTTGTTCTGAACAAGGTGAAGGTGGAAGTTACAGAAGGATGTCTGACTGGTCAATGTTTGTAATGATCCTGCTATCTACAGGAGAATTCATATTCTAAGTGTTTACATAGGAGGTTTCAATATTGATCATTGACCTGAAGACCAGCATAGGTCTTTTTACATGTTCTCCCCCTGTCTGTGTGGGTTTCCTCCGGGTGCTCCATTTCCTCCCACAATCCAGAGATGTGCATGTCAGGTGAACTGGCCATGCTAAACTGTCCATAGTGTTAGGTGCATTGTCAGAGGGGAAATGGCTCTGGGTGGGTTACACTTCAGAGGGTCGGTGTGGACTTGTTGGGCCGAAGGGCCTATTCCCACATTGTAGGGAATTTAATCATAAGAGACGGAAGCATCTCATTTAAAAAAAATTAAGAACAAACACTCTCCATTTAGGCAGCACCCTCAAGGTAGAAACACATGTAATTACAGAAAAACTGACGGCAAGCATGGAAGGAGATTTGACCCCTTTCATTTTGGTGAGTTTGCTAGGGGCAGGAGAGTATTTATTCAGGGAGGAGGAGGAGATTCTGTCTCCCTCCATCTCCATCTTAAACCTGTGATGGAAAGTGAACAATCTTCCTTTCTCCTCCAACAGTTAAGGTTCTTAAGAGGGTAGTTAATGCCCACTTAGGGGCTTCAACATGCTGTCACCAATATTAGGCCTATGGTTGGGAGGGGCTAATGTCTCATTGAAAGGCACTTGATGCCTGTTTGAGGGGAAGTTGGGGGCCTCACTCCTGAAAGTCAAGCCATTGCCCCAGTTGCTGATTCTACTATCCCTTCATTTACCTTCCGCCATCGCGGAATATTGTTTTCTAAAGGAGGGGAGATAAAAGAGAGAAATGGAGCAGCAGAGAGATTGAAAGAGAGAATTCCAGGGCATAACATCTAAAGGGCTGAAGGCATGACCACCAATAGTGGAGTGAAGGAGATCTATGTGTGTTATTAATTTCATTATAAATGAACTTTCTGTCTTCTCCCTCATATTCTTCCCCCTCCTCACTAAGGATAGCCCCACATGCATCAATAATCTAATCAAGCCTATTCTCTTTACGTTCTTGAAGTTATGAAGCACTTTGTATCAGATATGTCTTCCGTGTAACTAAGGTAACGCAGATATCGGGATTGTTATGTTGTTTCTGTGCAATTCAAGAACTTAAACTGCCGTTTTTGTGATTTACTGTCTGATTTAGGACACCTTTACCCATGGCTGCGTTTACATGAGCAAGTTTATAGAATTGAGACTGCCAACACAAGGCTGCAGCAGAAACTGCAATGAAACAGTAATTGTAAGTAGAAACCAATATCATGAACATTCAGAATGTAAAGTGCCAGGGTAGAACTTGAACTCAGAGGACAGGATTTTACGGGTCTCGTAATGACACTGATACAGAGGATGACAGGAAGCACCATTTATGAGTAAAAATATTGTATTCAGTCGGGTTTAGACAGATAAGAGGAATCTGATTAAAACGTAAAAATTCGACAAAAAGAACTTGGAGCACAGCATCATAGTCCCTTGAAAGTGGAGTTGCAGGTGGACAGGGTAGTGAAGAAGGTGTTTGGTAGACTTGCCTTTATTGGTCAGTGAATTGAGTATAGGGTTGGGCTGTCATGTTGCAGCTGTCCAGGACATTGGTGAGGCTGCTTTTAGAATACTGCATTCAATTTTGGTCTCCCTGCTATAAGAAAGATGTTAAAGGGTTTAAAGGGTTTAGAAAAGATTTACAAGGATGTTGCCAGGGTTGGAGGGTTTGAGCTACTAGGGGAGGTCAAATAGGTTGGATTTGGAGTGTCGGAATCTGAGGGATGACCTTGCAAAGGTTTATAAAATCATATAGGCATTGATAGGGTGAATAGCCTTTCCCAATATAGGGGAGTCCAAAACTAGAGAGCATAAGTTTAAGATGAGAGGGGAAAGATTTAAAAGGGACATAAGGGGCCTAAGGGTGGTGTGTGTATGGAAGTGGTGGAGGCTGCTACAATTACAACATTTAAAAGGCGTCTGGATGGGTATATGAATAGGAAGGTTTAGAGGGATATGGGCTAAATGTTGGCAAATAGGTGTAGATTAATTTAGGATATCTGTTTGGCAAGGATGAGTTGGACCGAAGGGTCTGTTTCCATGATGTACAACTCTATAACTGTATAAGAAGGCTGGCCAGACTAAATGCAGGGATAATGTTTCCTCTGGGTGGGGAGAACTAGAACCAGGGGACACAAACTCCAGATATAGGGTAGGTCGTTTAGGACTGAGATGAGGAAATACTTCTTCTCAAAGGATGGTGAACCTGCGAAAACCTTTTTTTAAATAAGGCGACCAAAACTGTACAAAATACTTCAGATGTGGCCTCACCAAGGCCCTAAACAGTTGAAGTAAAATGTCCCTACTTTTATATTTCATTCCCTTTGTAACATCCTATTGTCTTCCTAATTATTTGTTAGGCCTTGGGTTGTTTTTGGGATTCAGGTAGCAGATCCTGTGTACTCCAATGTTCTATATTTCCCTCTTCAGTTAAACGATACAGTTTGCTTATTGTTCCTGCCGTGCTATGATTGCCCCGAATTTGTTTCCACTGTACAAACCCCTGAGCACAGCAACGACCTCCAACGTAAAAGTCAATGCGTTAGCCTGCTAATTGGCACATGCAGGTCCTCCGGGCAGCTGCAAGGCTCTCAGAGGGAATGATGATGCCAAAGTAAAACAACTGTTCTTGTTTTACCGCATATTACTCCATACGCTAAATTTTTGCCCACTCACTTAACTGGGAGAAAGTGAGGACTGCTGCTCCTGTATTGGTCAGAGTATTGAGTGCAGGAGTTGGGAGGTCATGCGGCTTTATAGGACATTGGTTTGGGCCACTTTTGGAATATTGTGTGCAATTCTGGTCTCCTTCCAACGGAAGAATGTTATGAAACTTGAAAGAGTGCAGAAAAAATTTACAAGAATGTTGTCAGGGTTGGAGGATTTGAGCTGGAGCGAGAGGCTGAATAGGCTGGGGCTGTTTCCCCTAGAGCGTTGGAGGCTGAGGGATGACCTTATAGAGGTTTATAAAATCATGAAGGGCATGGGTAGGATAAATAGACAAGATCTATGGGTGGGGAGTCCAGAACTAGAGGGCATAGGTTTAGGGTGAGAGGGGAAAGATACAAAAGGAACCTAAGGGGCAACTTTGTCATGCAGATATGGTGCATGTATGGAATGAGCTGCCAGAAGAAGCGGTGGAAGCTGGTACAATTACTGCACGTAAGAGGCATCTGGATGGGAATGTGAATAGGAAGGGTTTAGAGGGATACGGGCCAAGTGCTGACGAATCGGACTAGATTAGATTAGGATATCTGGTCAGCATGGACGAGTTGGACCGAAGGGTCTGTTTCTGTGCTGTACATCTCTATGACTCTGTGATTCTATGACTGCAGATGCTAGAAAGTCAGAGTCAAAACGTGTGGTGCTGAAAAAGTACAGCAGGTCAGGCAGTATCTGAGAAGCAGGAGAGTCGATGTTTTGTGCACAAGCCCGTCAAACGGTCAATATCCCTTTGCAGCCTTCAAATGGTTTCATTGCAGCTCACTCTCCTACCTTTCTCTATGTCATCAGCAATTTAGCAACCATTCCCTCAATCCATCATCCAAGTCATTAATATAGATTATAAATACATGAGGTCCAAGCACTGATTACTGTGGTACTCCACTTATCCATTCTGCATCCTGTTAGCTAACCAATCCTCTATCCATGCTCATCCTCCCTACATGGTGAGGACTTATTTTGTGTAATAACCTTTGATGTGGCAGCTTGCTGAATGCTTTCTAGAAATCCAAGTATCCTATATCTATAGGTCTCCTTTTATGTCTGCTGCTTGTTACTTCCTCAAAGAATTCTAATAAATTGGCCAAACACAACTTCCCTTTCAAACAACTATATTAACGGGTTCCAATTGCACTGAGATTTTTCAAGTCTCCTCCTGTAATCTTTTTATAATTGAATTCAACATTTTCCCTCCGACAGATGTTCAGCCTCTAGTTTCCTTCTGTGTGTCCCTCTTCCATCTTGGATAGAGGAATTCCCTTTGTTATTATTCAATCTCCTGGGTTCTTTCCAGAACCTAGGGACGTTTGGAAAATTAAATCCAACGCATCCATTATCTCAGCAGCCACATCTTTTAGGCCCCAAGATGAAACCCATCAGAGTCTGAGCAGTTGTGAGGTTTCAGATCTAATAATTTTCTCAGATCCAATACATCTTTGAGAAATACTAGAGAACTGAGGGACCAGTGAGAATGAAGAAGTGAAAGAATTGAATTGAATTGAATTTATTGTCACGTGTACCGAGGCACAGTGAAAAGCTATGTCTTGTGAGCAATACAGGTAGATCACAGAGTTAAGTAGCATAGATAGTAAATAATAGGTAAACAGCGGCAAAAACAAAAACACAGGTACAGGCGAATGTTAAGAGTTTGTGAGTCCATTCAGTATTCTTACAACAGTTGGGTAGAAACTGTTTCGAAACCGGCTGGTGCGTGTGTTCAGGCTTCTTACCTTCTCCCTGATGGTGAGATTGTAGAAAAACATTGCCAGAGTGGGATGAATCTTTGAGAACGCTGGCGGCCTTTCTTTGACAGCGGGCCTGGAAGATGGATTCTATAGATGGGAGGTTTGTCCGGACCGAGTTCACCACTCTCTGTAACCGTCTCCGATCTTGAATGGTATAGTTTGCATACCAGGTAGTGATACATCGAGACAGAATGCTCTTGATGGTGCATCTATAAAAGTTGGCAAGGGTATTCGCCATCATGCCAAATTTCCTCAGCTGCATCAGAAGAAGATACATTGTTGGGCTTTGTAACTCTTGAAGAGTCCAAGAAAGCTTGTTGTGGGTGACCATTCCCAGGAGCTTGATGCTCTCCACTCATTCCACCTCTGTGCTGTGTAACATCCCACCGAAAGTCAATAAAAAGTTCCTTGGTTTTGCCGGCATTGAGAGCTAGGTTGTTCTCAGGCACTATTTTTCCAGGTCTTCCACCTCCCGTCTGTAGTTTGTTTTATCACCATATGAGATTCAACCGACTATGGTGGTGTCATCAGCTAACTTGTAAATGGCATTAGTCTGGTATTTGGCAACACAGTCATGGGTATACAGTGAGTACAGCAGAGAGCTGAGTATGTGCCCCTGGGAGGTTCCAGTATTGAGTGTTAGTGAGGATGAAATATTGTCCCCAAACTTCACTGATTGTGGCCTGTGAGTCAGGAAACTGAGGATCCAGTTGCAGAGTGTGGGGCTTAGTCCAAGATCACTAAGTTTAGTAATCAGTCTTGAGGGGACAACAGTGTTGAAGACTGAACTCTAGCCAATGGGTAGGATTCTTATGTAGTTGTTCTTGGTGTCAAAATGTTCTAGGGAGGAGTGAAGGACAAGTGATATGGCATCTAACGTGGATCTATTGGTCTGATAGACAAATTAGAGTGGGTCAAGAGTAGTGGGGAGGCTGGAGTTGATTAATGCCATGACCAGCCTCTCAAAGCACTTCATGACCACCGAAGTTAGGGCCACTGGGTGGTAGTCATTGAGACATGCTGCATGAGCTACCTTAGGCACAGGGATGATATTGACCCTCTTGAAACAGGCAGGGACCGTGGCTGCTGCAGAGAGAGGTTGAAGATGTCTGAGAAGACCTCTGCCAGTTGATCTGTGCATGATCTGAGCACACGGCCTGGTACTTCGTCTGGTCCCATTGCTTTCTTTGTTTTCACATGAAGGATTCACTCTGATCCAGTGACCGTTGGAATAGGTTCGTCATGACTTGTCAGAATAGGTGTTACCTCTCCACCGAAGTTCTGCTCAAAGCGAGCATAGAAGGTGTTGAGACGATCTGGGAGGGATGTGTCATTGTCTGCTATCTTGCACTGTCTCTTTTTAGAACCTGTGATGTCATTCAGACCTTGCCATAGTCGCCGGGTGTCTGTCTGGGTCTCTTGTTTGGATCAGTATTGGTCCTTGGCTGTCTTAATGGCTCTGCAAAGGTCATACTTGGATTCCTTATAGTTGAGTGGGTCTCCTGATCTGAAGGCCTCTCACCTGGTTTTTAGCAGGTTCTGTATGTCCTGATTTACCCAGGTTTCCTAATGGGGAACACCCGCATTGACTTCCTCAGTATGCAGTCCTCCACACACTCACTGATAAAGTCTGTGATGGTGGTGGCGTACTCGTCCAAGATACCTGTGGATTGTTTGAACTTGGCCCAATCAGCCAATTCCAGAAAGCACCGGAGTTGATCCTCTGCCTCCTCTGACCAGCACTGGACCTGTATCTGCGAGGGTGTCTCCTGCTCGAGCTTTTGCCTGTAAGCCGGGAGAAGAAACATGGCATTGTGGTCAGAGTTCCCAAACTGAGGGCGGGGGATGGAACAGTAGGGATCTTTCACAGTGGTGTAGCAGCAGTCTAAAATTAGTCTTAGTGAAGAAAGAAATACTACTAAACAACATGATGGGACTGCAAATTGACTGGGACCCGATGATCTTTGTGTTGAATGTGGTAGTGAGACAGGGTGGATACAATAGTGATCATCTTTCTGAGATTGTGCGCGTTTGCAAGTGTAACCCTATTATTTAAGAATAGAGAGAGATAGAAGGACCCTACAGGCAAATTAGCTGGGGAACTGTGGACCTGTTAGCCTGACATCCATATTGTAAAGGATGTGATAACTGCACTTGGAAAATTGCAAGTTGTTTGGGCAAAGTCAACATGGATTTACAAAAGAGAAATCATATTTGACAAACCTGTTTTTTGTAACTCCTTGAAAGGACCTTCAGCCCCATCACCAAGAAGCTGAATCATGTGTGTGTCGGTCTGTGTGTGTATGTGTTTCTGTCTGTCTGTCTGTCTGTCTGTGTGTTTCTGTCTGTCTGTCTGTGTGTGTGTATGTGTGTGTGTGTGTCTGTGTGTGTGTGTCTGTGTATGTATGTGTGTAGTATTTACAGAGTATGACCATTCTTCGCAATTGCTTTCCTGACGTGGTTTCTAGATACCAAAATGCTGCAAAGGATTCTATGGTCCAGACTGCCGACAATGTCCAGGTGGATTCCAAAACCCCTGTTCAGGCAATGGTCAGGTAGGAATTACAGAACAAAGCATTTCTTAATGTGAATTTATAAACCCAATGTTTCTTGGGGGGCCTGACGAGTAAATATGCAAAGGTTATTTTTCCCTTTGAGGGAGAGTCTATGACCAAAAGCTGTAATCTCAGAATAAGGAGTTGTCCATTTAAGACCGAGATGATTGATTTGCTTGGGGATGGTGTGACGATGATGTCTGGTTCTGAATTTCCCAATCCTAGTCAAGCACTTGAATTCTTCACTCATGAATTGGGAGTCATTATCACTTATCACAATATACGCTTTCAAACATTCTACAAAATCACTGGTAGTCATTCAGGTCAACTAGTCTAACTCCAAGCAGCCAGAATAATAGTCAAGAGTGAAGAGGTCTATTCCAATCTTCAACCATTCTTGTCGTATATCATGAACTAGCTCTTTGATTGTAATGAAGAGCAAGCTATTACACTGGCTGGTATGGTGCCTAATCTCATGATTCTTGTCCGTCCAGGAAAGCGCTTCTCTTGCTTTCCTCAGACTAGATTCAACCCTTCAATGGCTTGCATGGATGTGCTTCAACCATCCATTATCAAAGAGTCATATAGCATGAAAGAAGACCCTTTAGTCCAACCAATCCACATCAAACAAAATCCCAAACTAAACTAGTCCCACTTGCCTGCACTTGGCCCATATTTCTCCAAACATTTCTTATTCATATACTTAGCCAACCACTTTTAAATGTTGTAACTATACCTACATGCACCACTTCCTCTGGAAGTTCATTCCACACACGAACTATACTCTGTGTAAAACAAAAATGCCCCCTTGTCTTTTTTAAATCTTTCTCCTCTCACCTTAAAAATATGCCCATGGACTTGAAATCCCCCCACCCTGGGGAAAAGAAACCAAAAATACATCCTAAAACTAAGACCTCTTGTTCTAGGTCGCCTGCAAGGGGAAATATCTGCTCAGTGCTATTTTGTCCGTTCCCTCTTGCATTTTATGTACATCTATTTGCTCCTCTCATTTTTCCATAATCCAGCCAGTTTAGGCCTAAACTGTTCAATCTCTCCTCATAAGACATTGTGTTACCTCATATCCTTGGGGTTGGCATGGTGATTAGCACTGCTTCCCCACAACGCCAGTGCCACCCTCGGGTAACTGTTTGTACATTCTCCCTGTGTCTGAATGGGTTTCCTTTGGGTGCTCTGGTTTCCTCTCACAGTCTAGAAATGTTCAGGCTAGCCGTGGGAAATAGAGGGATAAGGTGGGTCTGGGCAGGATGCTTTTCAGTGGTCAGTGTGGACTCAATGTGCCACATGGCCTGCTTCCACACTGTGGGAATTCTATGATTCTAATGGACACACACCATTTTGACCTGAACTGTCCAAACCTTTCTATGGTGGAGACTGGGTTGTCCAACGACATCCTCCAGCATCCACCTTTATAAGTTTTTCCTTGCTTCTTTCTAGCTCGGCACTTATGTGAAAAGTTATTCCATTTCTTGCAGTTAGAATGCTGCTTCCCTCATGCTGGATAAACTTTCCTTTCTTTTGGGTGATGGCCCCTGCAATATTTACAGCCTGCCCTTGATCTTTCTGTTGGCTCTTCTGAAATCTGTCTTCCTTTTGTTCCCCATGATGTTGTTCTCATTTGGCCTGGAATATAATACTATTCTCATCCGTTCTCCCATTAATGTACTACAGCTGGTGACTGATGGTCTCAGAGCTTCTGCACATGTTGATAGCTTTCTGAGAGTAAGTTTCTCCTCTGTCAGCAGATATGCTCTCACTCCAGGATCTCTCAAGCCTATGATTTCTTAGGTCATCTTTCAGTTGTCCAAATTCATAGGATGTAGCTGGATCATAGAATCCCTACAGCATGGAAACAGGCCCTTTGGCCCAAAAAGTCCACACAGACCCTCCAAAGAGTAACCTGCCCAGAGCCATTCCTCTGACTAATGCACCTACATATGCCTTAACACTATGGGCAATTTTTTTTAAAGCATGGCCATTTCATCTAATCTTCGGACTTTAGGAGGAAATCAAAACACCCAGAGGAAACCCACGCTGATATGGGAAGAATGTGCAAACTCTACACGGATAGTCGCCCGAGACTTGGATCAGACCCGGGTCCTTGGCGCTGTGAGGCAGCAGTACTAACCACTGAGCCACCGTGCTGTCAGTGTATCAATGTGGTTATACACTCCATCTTCCAAGCTCTGTACACATACCCTTTATGTATCATATTTCAAAGTTTGTCTTCAAAGCTTTCAGAATCCTTCCAATCTAACAACTCTATTCCTCAGTGAGATCTAGGTGACAGTACAGCACTGATAGCAGAGTTGCTACATAGCTCCTTCCTTCCTATTTAATCCTGAGTATCCCTCCATTCTTTCATCCACTTAGTTATTTATCTCGACTCCCCTTAAATGAATCTATGCTTTTTACCTCAGTGGTTCTTTGTGGTGATAAATTCCAAATTCTAATGTCTATCTGTGTGCCCATGTTGTTTTGCTCAGTGTGCAGACGGTTTAGATGGAAATGGCGCATGTCTTTGCGATGACAAATTCACGGGCTCCAGGTGTCACCTGTGTTCAGACCCTCACAAATATGGACCAAACTGTGACCAAAGTAAGTTTGTTCCTGATGCCTTGAGCTCTGTAATAATCCTCGATTACTTTTTCCACTGAGCTCTCAAGCTGGTCTTTCTTTTTAACCTTGTTGTAGCCTGCCAATGTGTTCATGGGAAATGCAACAACAGGATGACTGGCAACGGTGCGTGTAAGTTTAACTCCTGCGTGCCGGGATACAGTGGAGTCTTCTGTGAGAGACAGACCACGCCTTGCGGACCCAGTGTTCAGTTCTGCCATGCCCATGCCAACTGCGAATACAAGAATGGGAGCCTCAGGTACTGTGGGCTGAAGCGTCGGAGAAGCGTTAACTAATGTGAAAGGCATAATTTTTCTTTAATAGACTACTTACAGCATGGAAATAGGCCCTTCGGCCCAACAAGCCCACACCGACCCTCCGAAGAGCAGCCCACCCAGACCCACTCCCCTACATTTACCTCTTCACCTAGCACTACGGGCAATTTCCCATGGCCAAGTCACCTAACCTGCACATTTTTGTACTGTGGGAGGAAACCGGAGCAAACCCACACAGACACGGGGAGAATGTGCAAACTCCACACAGACAGTTGCCTGAAGCGGGAATTGAACCCAGATCTCTGGCACCGTGAGGCAGCAGTGCTAACCACTGTGCCACCGTGCTGCCCATAATCTTAAGCAAATGGAGACAACAGAGCTCCCCACACTGTGCTCATTTGGAGCAAAACACCTTCAATGACAATGAGACTCAACCTTCAATACCTTGTGCACCACAGGCTTAGCCATTTAGAAATTATTTCTGTGCCTACCCATTCCCCAACAACTCATCACAGGCCTCCTGGATTCATGTTTCTAGGCTTGCTTGGACATTACTCTCATTTCTGAGACTTTGGTGAACTAATTTCTTGGAACTGTTGCCAGTTCATCAAGAAGGGTCATACTCCAATGACAAGTAATTGAATTTAGAGACATAGAGCCACAGTGATATACAGCATGGAAACAAGGCCTTCAGTCCAACTTGTCCATGCTGAGCAGATTTCCTAAACTGAACTCATTCCATTGGGCCCATATTCCTCTAAACCTTTCCTATCCATGTACCTGTCGAAATGTCTTTTAAATGCTATAATTGTACTACCACTTCCTCTGGCAGCTCATTCCATATTCGCACCACCCTCTGTGTGAAAACGTTGCCCCTCAGGTCTCTTTTAAATCTCTCCCCTCGCACCTTAAATTTATGCCCTATAGTTTTGGGCTCCCCTATTCTGGGGAGAAGACCTCAGCTATTCTTCTTATCTATGCCCCAAATATCACAGAATCCTTGTAGTGTGGAAAGAGGCCATTCAGCCCATTGAGTCTGCACTAACCTTCCAAAGAGCATCTCGCCCAGACCCAGCCCACTTATTAAACATTGCTTATCGTACTAACCTGCACACTGTGGACAATTTAACATGGGAAATCCACCTCGCCTGCACATTTTTGGATTTGTGGGAGGAAACTCATGCAGATGTGGGGAGAATGTGCAAACTCCACACAGACATTCACTCACAGGTAGAATTGAACCCCGGTCCCTAGTTCTGTGAGGCAGCAGTGCTAACCACTGAGCCACCCAAATGTATTTTGGGGTATTTCAACAACATAACAAGGTGTCATAAATGTATTAGTCCTTTAGTTAGATTTTAGCATCACACTCCTGACTTGGGCCTTGTAGATGGTGGACAGGCTTTGGGGAGTGAGGAGGTGAGTTACTTGCTGCAGTTCCAACATGCACATCTTCAAAACTCTTACCATGGGATCTACTACATTCACCTGAGGGGGCAAAAGGACCACTTTTTAACTTCCAGTCAGAAGGGCATGCTTCTGACCTTGCAGCACTCCCTCAATACTCCACAAGAGAGACAGCTTTGATTTTTCTGCAAAATTGCCCACAATCTTCTGACTCAAAAGTGTGAGCGTTGGCAGCTGAGCTGAGTGAGAGTTGGATAATTGCTGCAAGCATCAATTCTGACCAAAGTGGCAGTGAGCACAATAAACCGATTGATTCAAGGTACGCTTTCACTTTTAAATGGCCGCTGCTTGATATCCCTCTAGCTGTGTTTGCAAGCCAAACTATGAAGGTGACGGATCCTACTGTGAGGAGGCAAATGTGTGTCGTCAGCCAGATCGAGGTGGCTGCAGTAACAATGTAAGTAGAACTGACTATCTTTGCTGATGGTTATAGATTCCTGCACTGACAATAAGGAGTTACCAGCTTTCGCTGTCTGCCCTGAAGGGTCCAGTAATTAAGTTATCCCATGATCTGAATGGAGGAACTGATGGCATTGTTGCTAAGTTTGCAGATGACACAAAGATAGGTGGAGGTATAGGTAGTGCTGGAGGTGGTGTTTATCATACAGAAGGACTTGGACAGTGGGCAAGGAAGTGGCAGATGGAATACAATGTGGGAAAGTAAGAGGTTATGCACTTTGGTAGGAAGAATAGAGGCATAGGCTATTTTCTAAACAGGGAAATTCTTTGGAAATCTGAAGCACAAAAGGACTTTGGATGTTCTTTAGGTTAACATGCAGGTTCGGGTTGGCAGTTAGGAAGGCAAATGTAATATTAGCATTCAATTCAAGAGGGCTAGAACACAAGGGCAGAGAAGCACTGCTGAAGCTGTATAAGGCTGAAGTCAGACCATATTTGGAATATTGTGAGCTGTTTTGGGCCCTATATCTAAGGAAGGATGTGTTGGTCTTCGAGGGGCTCCAGAGGAGATTCACATGAATGATCTCGGGGTTGAAGGGCTTGTCATATGAGGAGTGGGTGAGGACTCTGGGTGTGAACTCGATGGAGTTTAGAAGGATGGGGGGGATGTGATTGAAACTGACAGAATACTGGGAGGCCCAGACAGAGTGGACATGGAGAAGATATTTCCACTAGTAGGAGAGACTAGGACCTGGGGACACAGCTACAGGCTGAAAGGATGACCCTTTAGAACTAAGATGAGGAGGAATTTCTTCAGATAGAGGGTGGTTAATCTTTGTAATTCATTGCAGCAGAAAGCTGTGGAAGCCAAGTCATTGAGAGAGAGAGATAGATTCATGATTAGTAAGGGGATCAAGGGCTTTGGGGAGAAGGCAGGAGAATGGGTTGGCAAAACATACCAGCCATAATTGAATGGCAGAACAGACTCAGTGTCACATCCAAGGGAGAGGAAACCCTCACAACCATCACCAATGCAAGCACTAAGGCCATGTGCTGGAAGGGAATTGTAGTCTTGACTACCCACTATTCCAAGCTGCAACATTCATGTTGCTATAGCAATGTGGAACCCCTTCATGAACTGGAACTCACTACTGCCACCAGATTTGTTGACAAGGCTACAATTTTTTCAGCTCATCACCTAAACCAACCCCCACTCTAAGTGTGTAATAATGACTTTGTCAATAAAAAAACTTTTAATGTGCACAATTTGCCCACAGGCTGAATGTATTATGACAGGAATGGGGTCGTATTTGTGTCAATGTTTACCTGGATGGACAGGAGATGGCGAGGATTGCACTGAAATCAATAACTGCTTGCTGGAAAGTCGAGGAGGATGCCATATCAACGCAAACTGCATCCACCTGGGGCCAGGCCAGGTAAATGTGCCTGATTCCTGTCTCAATTTTCTTGTCCTCTCATCAATACTGTCAACTCCTTTCCTAGGACCCTCATGTCTCAGTTGGTCGCACTCTGCAGCCTGGGAGTTGAAATCACAGGATGTGAGTGTAATCGTGAGGGAGAGTGATGGTTGGGAAGATCCCAAGTCTGAAAGATAGCTTTTCTAAAGATGCATTGCCCCTAGCCTCACTACTGCAGTGCAGGGGAGACTGAGTGCTGGAGTAGGAACTAACAGTGCAATGAAGCCTACATTGATAATGATGATGGTCTTGTGGTATTATCACTGGGTTGTTAGTCCAGAGACCCAGGTAATGTTCCCAGGACCTTGGTTCAAATCCCACTGGAGTAGATGGTGGCATTTGAATCCAATATTTTTTAAAAATCTGGAATTAAGAAGCTAATGATGACCATAAATCCATTGCCGATTGTTGGGAAGAAACCCACCTGGTTCACTAATGTTCTTTAAGGAAGGAAACTGCCATTCTGGCCTACACGTGACTCCAGACCCACAGCAATGTGGTTGATTCTTAACTGTCCTCTGGGCAATTAGGGATGGGTAATAGATGCTGGCCTAGCCAGTAATGTCCTTGTTCTATAAATGAATAAAACAACACCATTCAATGCTTTAGATCTGATGCACAAGCATAAAACAGGCATAAGAATAACCAGTTTACCAGGCCACAGAACTCACTGTGAGTGTGTGTTTTACTAGTTTAACCAGAGCCTTTTTTTAAGGCAGCCCTGTTACTGCCTGAAATTAGCACAAGGACCCTGTCCTTTGACCATTCTGGGAAGCCCATTTGCAGCAGGCAGAGCCTTCTAGCCAACTCCACTTATCCACCCAATACCCATGTTCCATTTCTATGGTGGTGCCTAAAAACGTATTGATCCTAGTCTTGAACTTGTATATAGTGGATGTCTGACCAACCCCCAACTCTGTTAGGGAGAGAATTCCAAAGTGAAAAAGTTTCCTTCACCTCAGTTCTAAGTGGGCAATTTTTATTCAGAAATAATGATCCCTAAAACTTAAGGCGAGAGAAACAGAGTTAATGTTAAAAGCCCAATATGACTCTTCTTTCAAACATCTCTGCACAGGTGCTGCCAGACATGCTGAGTTCCTTTCGCATTTTCTGGTTTTATTTCAGATTTCCAGCATCTGCAGTATATTTTCTTTTTATTTTACCCCCAATCCTAAACTCTCTGGTCAGAAAAAACACCCTTTTCCTCCTTATCCCTCGATGCTTTTTCTTCATGGTTACACCAAACTGGTTTTCAAAAATGCACATTCGAACCAGTGTTGAATAGTAATTGAAGTTGAAATTAATATTGCAAAAGAATATTGCAAACAAAAAATGTCACCAGAATTCCATTATTATTTTATGTGATCCTTTCCACATGAGATATAGAGTCAAAGAGTCATGCAGCACAGAGACAGACCCTTTGGTCAAACTGGTCCTTACCGACCATGTTTCAAAGCTAAACTAGTCCCATCTGCCTGCACTCGGCCCATATCCCTCCAAACCTTTCCTATTCATGTACTTATCCAAATGTCTTTTAAATGTTGTAACTATACCTGCCTCTGGCAGTTCGTTCCACATACTAACCACTCTCTGCGTAAAAACGTTGCATCCTCCATGTCCTTTTTAACTCTCTCCCCACACCTTAAAAATATGCCCCCTAGTTTTGAATTCGCCCACCCTAGGGAAAATACTTTTGCTATTCACCTTATCTGTGCCCCTCATGATTTTATAAACATCTATAAGATATCCCCTCAACCTCCTATACTCTAATGAAAAATGTCCCAGCCTATCCAGCCTCTCTAATGCAAGCCCTCCAATCCTGACAACATTCTGGTAAATCTTTTCTGAATCCTCTCCAGTTTAATAATATCCTTCCTATAACAGGGAGACCAGAACTGCACAATGTACTCCAAAAGAGGCCTCACCAATGTCCTATAAACCTGAATATGATGTCCCAACTCTTATACCCGTCTGTACAATGAAGGCAAGTTTAACAGTAGTAGATGACAAATAGCTAATTTTGCTGAGTCTTTCACTTATCAACAGAATGACTGTGAGTGCAAAAAGGGTTTCCGTGGTAACGGCATTGAATGTGAGCCAATAAATCCTTGTTTGGAAGAAAATGGAGGATGCCATTATCTGGTGAGTTGGTTTGATGTTAGAATCTGTTGAGTTCTAGAATCATAGAATCATACAGTACAGAAGGGGCACTTCAGTCCATCAGTTGTGTATCACCTAAAGATACAGTCCTACCTTCATTGTCCCACCTTGCTATGCTTAACCCATTACCTTGAATGTTATGGCACTTCAAATGCTTATCCAAATACTTTATAAAATTTGTGATGTTTGCCTCATCAGCTACCCTCCCAGGCAGTGCACCTCAGACCCCACTACCCTATCGGTGAACAAGATTTCCCGTAAATCTTTTCTAAACTTCTTGCCTTTAAAATTATACCCTCTTGTTTCATCAGGATGGAAAAGCATGCCAACTAGAATTCCCAGCAGCATAATTGCAATGCCAGTACAAGTTTAACATGGGTACAAGGGTGCAGGGTGGCATGATGGCTGTGGTTAGCACTGCTGCCTCACAGCGTCAGGGACCCCAGTTTGATTCCACCCTCAGGTGAGTGCCTGTGTGGAGTTTGCACATTTTCCCTGTGACTGTGTGGTTTTCCTCCAGTCCACAAAGTCCAAAGATATGCATGTTAGGTGGATTGGCCTTGCTACGTTGCCCATAGGGTCCAAGGATGCGCAGGTTATGAGGGGTAGCCATGGGAAATGCAGGGTTGTAGGGGAGTGCGTCTGCGTGGGAGGATTAGTGTGGACTCGATGGTCTGAATGACCTACTGTAGTGATTCTACGATGAATGACCAATTTACTGAAGAGATAGAACTCACTTTGCAAATGCTTATTTGGCTGGTTTCGTGAGAGCCTTTTGCTTTCAGTAGCCTTGTCATCTGCCTGAAATGAGTGCAAGGACCCCATTGCTGATCACATTGCAGGTCCTAAGGCCATTTATGGGAAGGCTCTTTAAAACAGTCAGAGCCTGAAGCACTCAGAACTATAATTGGATTTCGGGCTCTATAGTGCCAACCCAGGGGTCCTCAGAGGCAGCCAGCAGCAGGTTAGTCTTTCTATTGGAATAGAGCCCAAACCAGCACAAGGTTATCCCCTGCCTTTACATCGATCATGGGCACTACATTCTGCCCCTTCATATTTGCCTCTCATCCTACCCACCCATATTCCAAATTTACCAATATTTCTCTCAAATTCGGTTCAACAGACAAATGTGAAGTAATTTGCGAGTCTCTCTCTTCTGGTACACATGTCCAATGCATCCACCAACTCACAAATGATATTAAGCTTTATCAAGATTGCATCATCCCAAATTATGTTCTTGAAGAATTTTAGATTGAATTGCTGGGTGGGAATTAGAATCCCTACAGAACTTAGAACTTAGAATCCCTTCAGTGTGGAAACAGGCCCTTCGACCCAGCAAGACCACACCGACCCTCCAAAGAGTAACCCACCCAGAACCATTCCCTGATTTCTCTACATTTCCCCCGATTAATGCAGCTAACACTCTCCATTTAAATACTCCCAATTGGGTGGATGGATGCCGCTCCAACAACACTCAAAAACTCAACACAATCCAAGACAAAGCAGTCCATTTGATGGGAACCTGATTTTCTGCCTTAAACACACACTCCTTTTGCCATCGATGAACAGTGGTAGTAGTGGGTGTCACCTACAAGGTGCACTGCAGCAATTCACCAAGGCTCCTCCAACAGCACCTTCCAAACCCATGGCCTCCATTAGGACACCAGCGCCTGCAAGGATACCTTTCATCCAAGTCACGCGCTATCCTGAAGATAGACAAATTACAATAGGTGCAGGAGTAGGCCATTCTGCCCTTCGAGCCTGAAGATATCACCATTCCTTCAGCGTTACCAGGTTACAATCCTACAAGTCTCTTCTTAACGTTACTGTGGATCTACCTACACCAGATGGGCTGCAGTAGTTAAAGAAGACAGTTCACTACCACTTTCTCAAGGGCATTTAAGGATGGGAAATAAATGCTGGCCTCAGCAGAGACACTCACCTCTCACAAATGAATGTTTGAAAAAGCACAAAACCCTTCGTAATTTTGAATGCCCCCATTAAGTCTCTTGGTTTCAGGTGAACAATCCCAATCTCTTTCACCTTTTCTACTAACTGAGGTCTTTCATTCCTGGGACCACATCAGTAACGCTCCTCTATACTCTCTCCAATGCCTTAACATCCTTCCGAAAGTGTAATGGCTAGAATTGGACACATCACTCCAACTGAGGCTCAAATAGTGATTTATAAAGGTTTAACGTCCTTGCTATTTGTACTCTATATCTTTAATTATGTGCCTGGTGGATTGATGAGTTATGACAGTGATTATTCAGTTACCATAAGGATTGTATAATTGTCCTATACTCAGAGCTGGTCGCTGCTATTTCAAAGTAGACCTGAAACAGATTGTGATTTCTTACTCTATTATTCAAAAAGAAAACATGAAAATCTGCTGAAGAGCGGCAACAAAATAGATAGGATTCTCTTCATGTTTAGAAATAAAGTGTGTATTTTTACTGCTCATTTGCTGATCTCCTTCATATATACTGGCAGGCGACTTGCATATATATATCTCCAGGAATCAGAGGCTGCACTTGTCAGAAAGGATATGATGGTGATGGTCTGATCTGTTATGGAGACGCTGTGACGGTAAGCTCACTAGTATGGTTATCTGTTCAAACATTTTCCTTCGGGGTACTGGGCTCATTCAGATCACACACACGTTGAGTTTGGTTCAACATAAAACCTACAAGACAAATGACTATGAAAAGTGTTGTTGTACAGCTTTAGGAAGATAGTAGCGCTTGACCATTGGAAAGCTCATTCAAAAGCTCTAGGGAATATGATGGTGGTAGTACACAGAGCCCGAGTCACCGTGGCAACATGGCACTTCAGCAACATAATATAGCTTGGACCCAACGGTGGTGGTGGAAGACAGTCCACCCTTCTTTCTGTCATATGGCAGAAAGATTTATAAGTTGCTAACAACCCTTTGTTCAGGTTATGAGTGCACCTTTCATGGATGTCAAGTCCTTTGGTGGGAACTGGTCCAGGCACGATGGGCTGAATAGCCTCCTTCTGCTCTGTAGCAATTGTATGATTTGTTTCAGACACTGAAGCAGCCTATGTTCAAATGCAACAAGATCTGGACAATGTCCAGGCTTGTGCTGACATGTGGCAAATAACATTTGCTCCACAAAATGCCAAGCAATGACCATCTCTAATAAGAGGCAATCTAACCATCACCCCTTACCATCACTGAAACCCCCACTATCAACTTCCTTGGGGTACCATTGACCAGAAACTCAAGTTGACTCACCAAGTAAATACAGCAGCTACAAGAGTAGGTCAGAGGCTAGAAATACTGTGGCGAGTAACTCATCTCCTCACTCCCCAAAGCCTGATCACCATTTACAAGGCACAGGTCAAGAATGTAATGGAATACTCTCCACTTGCCTGGATGGTTGCAGCTCCAATAACACTCAAGTAGCTAGACACCATCCAGGACAAAGTGTCCTGCTTGATTGGCACCACATCCACAAGCATCCACCACTGACACTCAGCGGCAGCAGTGTGTACCATCTACAAGGTGCACTGCAAAAATTCACCAGCGATCCTTCGACAGCAGCTTCCAAGATTATAAGCCCTTCCATCTGGAAGGACAAGGGCAGCAGATATATGGGAACACCACCACCGGCAATTTCCCCTCCAAGCCAAGCACCATCCTGACTTGGAAAAAGATTGCCATTCCTTCTGGATAAAAATCTTGGAATTCCCTCCCTAAGGGTGTTGTGGGCTACCTACAGCACATGGACTGCAGCCATCCAAGTAGCTAACTAACCACCATCCTCTCAAAAGCAGCTGGAATGGGCAATAAATGCTGGCCAGCAAGTCATGTCCAAATACTACAAACGAATAAAAGGAACCTTTCCATAAATCTGCATTACATCTTTCACCAAATCCCAGATTGGCCTTCAGCTTATTTTCTCCGATGAAAACACATTCTGTTCACATTTTCAGTCAATGACTGGCCCTTTAGAATTGTCCCATCATCTTCATACTAAAGCAGGTGGCTGGTGATTCCCATTCGCTGGTGTATCTAATTTGACTAATAATGGATTACAGTCAGCCCTAATTGATTAAAATCCTACTTCCATGTCCTCAGTAAAACAACCGAAGTGCAAGGAATAAATCCCAGGAACATGGAGAGGTTACAGCATAGTATGAGGCCATTCAGCCTGCCATGAATGTGCTGGTCTCTGCAACAGCAATTCAGCCAGTCTCACTCCTCCTCCTTTTTCCCATAGTTCTGCAAATTTAGTTTCTTCCTTGGGTAATCGAAACCCCTCCACTCATCATCCTGACTTGGAAATATATAACCATTCCTTCACAGTCACCAGGTCAGAATCCTGGAACTCCCTGTCTAACAGCATTATGGGTTTCTCTACAGATGACACAGGTTCAACAAGATCACTCACCACCACTTTCACAAGGGCAATCAGGGATGGGCAATAAACATTATCCAAGCCAGTGACACCCATGTCCCTCGAATGAATAAAAGATTTCTCCTTTGAAACCAACAGTTGAATTTCCTTCACCACATTCTCAGGCAGCCCATTCCAGACCCTAACTTTTGTCACCTTTGTTTCTTTTGCCAGTTACCATAGATCAGTGTCCTCTGGTTCATGATCCTCTCATCAATGGAAGTCTTTTAAATTCTCTCCCTTAGAGAGCATTGGAGTCTGGATCAATGAACAAGTTCAATGCTGAGTTGGAGAGGGAGATGTTGACGAGGGAGACAAGGGTTCTGGGAGACTGATAGGAAAGTTGTGTAGTAGCCACAATCAGTTTAGCTATGTTCCTAATGCACATTAGAGCAAACTTGAGGGTTTGAACAGCTGACTCCTCCTATTTTATATACTATTTATGTTCACCATAACTTCCTGACATTTCTTCCCTCTGCCTTTAATTATAAAGTCTGGGATCCTGCATCTTTTATGCTTCCTTAACCCTGTCCCACCATCTTCAATGATTTTTTCATGTGTAGCTTCAAGTTCCTCTGCTCCTGCACCCACTGGAGTGTCATACAGACCCTTCGGCCCAACAGTCCATGCCGACCGTGCTCCCAAACTAAACTAGTCCCACCTGCCTGCATTTGACCCATATCCCTCCAAACCTTTCCCATTCATGTACATATCCAAAAGTCTTTTCAACATTGTAGCTGGACCACTCTTTGCATTAAATAAATGTCCCCCATGTCATTTTTAAATCTTTCTCCTCCCACCTTAAAAATGTATCCCTTAGTTTTGAACTCCCCCAACTTAGGGAAAATACATTTGCTACTCACTTATCTATGCCCCTCATGGTTTTATAAACCTCGATAAGGTCACTCTCAATCTCCCACTCTCCAGTGAAACAAGTCCCAACCTTTCCAGCCTATCTTTATAACTCAAACCCTCCATTCCTGGCAAAATTCTGGTAAATCTTTTCTGAACCCTCTCCAGGTTACTAATATCCCTTCTATAACAGAACCGTACTTATTTCAATCAACCTTTCTTGGCCATACTGTAACACACACCTAGGACAGGTGGAAATTGAATCTGGACTTCCTGGCCCAGGGCTAGAGATGCTACTGTTGTGCCACAAGACGTTAGCACTGTGTCCTTTATTTTATATTGCCAGTCCTCATTCTTTCTGCCTGGAATGATATATAAGGGTGATTAAATTCCATATAGACACAGATATGTAGATTTCAGATCTAAATAAGAAGAAATAGAGACTGCTCCACCAGTCAGTAATATCATGGCTGATCTTTTGCTTACTTACTTCATCTGCATGTCTCTTGGTTCCCTTATAGCCCAAGTCTCTCATTTGTGAATGTACCCAATGATGGAGCACTAACAGTCCTCTTGGGAAGACAATTCCAAGGATTTAAAACACGCTAAGTGAAGAAGGCTGTCCACACCTCAGTCCAAAATCTTCAACTCTCACCCTGAGCCTCGTGCTCCCTTGGTCCAGACTCACTAATCAGGTGGAAGCAGCCTCTCAGTTTCAGTCAAATCCTCTCATGATTTTATACGAGTCAGTCTGCAGCAGCATTGTCTACAGAGGGGGAAATTTTCCTCTGAGTCCATTAATTATGTTATAGGTGAAATTTTTGAGGGGGGAATCTGCAGTGGAGGAAGCTCCATCTAGTGGCAGCACAGTTGAGCTGCAGGTGTAACAGTTGTCACATAATAGTGATGTCCAGCTAAAGAATACCCTGCCACATATAGCGATTAGAATATGTAACCAAGACACAATAAAAGTGTCTATCACTATTAATAAATCATGAGAATGATTTGTGATGTGTAAAAATCCATTTTCTCATTTCTTTCTAGGCTCTCTCCCTCATTCCAGAAGCAGCTGAATTTCTCAAGTGGGTGAATGTAAGTTGCAAACCTGTAATTTGTCGTCCTGAGGTTGCATATATAAATACAAGCTCTTCCTTTCTCCTGAGAGAAGGAGAAGGTGAGGGTAAAGTCCCCTTAAATTGAAAATTCTTTTAAACTAAAATTTTTTGATTCTCTTTTTTTTTCAGGATGCTTCTCAAAACAAGTTGCTTTCAGAATCCACCAATATCACACTCCTTGTGCCCACTCAGAAGGCAATTAATGGCATGGATAGTGACAAACAAGCATTTTGGCTCAAACCAGAGCAGCTTCCAAACCTGGTGAAGTGAGTTAATTATTTTAATATCTTGAAACATCAGTTGGTGTGGAGGCTGCCCCTTTTACTGGCAGGATTTAAAATAGCTGTACATCACTTTTCCACGAGAAGGCAGTATGTAAAGTGTAATCTCATGCACAAGACAGCACAGAGTAGCAGATGGAGTGGCGTGGTGGTTCAGTGGTTAGCACTGCTGCCTCACAGCACCAGGGACCTGGGTTCGATTCCAGCCTCGGGCAACTGTTTGTGTGAAGTTTGCATATTCTCCCTGTGTCTGCGTGGGTTTCCTCTGGGTGCTCCGGTTTCCTCCCACAGTCCAAAGATGTGCAGGTCAGGTGAATTGTTCATGCTAAATTGTCTGTAGTGTTAGGTGTATTAGGCAGGGGCAGATATTGGGTCAGGTGGGTTGTTCCTCGGAGGGTCGGTGTGGACTTGTTGGGCTGAAGGGCCTGTTTCCATACTGTAGGGAATCTGATCTAAAAGGATGTGGTTTACAAATGCTCATTAGTTCAGCCATCTCAAGGCCATTGGCATACGCAAACAACAGCAACTCCAGACATATTAAGGAACAATATACAAATTTACATCGCATTATGCTGAAGCCGTAATATTGTACTGAAGTCTAAAAGGGGGAGGTGATGGCCTAGTGATATTATCACTGGACTGCTGTTCCAGCGACCCATGTTCAAATCCCACCACAGCACATGGTGGAATTACATCCAATAAAATCTGGAATTAAGAAACTAATAATGATGATTGATCGATTGTTTGTAAAAGCTCATCTGGTTCATAATGCCCTTTAGGAAAGGGAACTGCTATCCTTACCTGGTCTGGCCTACATGTGACTCCACTCCCATAGCAATATGATTGCCTCCTTACTGCATTTGGACAATTAGGGATGGACAATAAATGGTCATCTAGCCAGAGATAGGGTTGGGGTGAGACCAAAAAGGGATTTAAAAATAAGTGTGAGAATTTCAAGATTGAGTCTCTACAGCAATAAGTGAAAACTACTCAGAGCCCCACAATGTACATTTGATATGTTTTAGGGAAGAGAATCGTTGTAGACCAGGTAGACTAATAAATGTGCAGGCTTCAGAGAGGATGTAATACCCAGAGTCTTCAATGTTTTGGAGTTGATTTGGGTGATAGTGTTGGGCAGACAATGAGATCTCTGCAAAAGTGAACTTTGGCATGATAGGGCATGAATAACAACTGAAACAATTCCTGCTGATTTCTCAGTTCAGATTTACCACTAGGCATGCAGGATGGGTATGTGTCCCCAGTCACCCAATATCCACGGGTGTGGTGACTGTGACTCCTGTGTTCAAAATTGTCAGCCCTTTTAAATGTGGTCTCCTTTTCATTCTGAACCAAAACATTTGAGGTTCAAGTCTCCCTCCAGATCTTGAACACAAAAATAGAGGCTGATGGTTTCGTGTTAGAAAGAGGTGCTGTCCTTCAAGTGAAATTGTAAAGTCATTGCCTTATAGGATGCTAAAGATCCCACAGCATTAGTTTTAAGATGACCAATTAAGTAATCTTTGGCGTTGTGATCAATATTATCCAACAATTAACATCACAAAAAAGCAGATTGGTCATTTTTACAGTGATGCTTATGGGAGTTTCATTGAATCATAGAATCCCTACACTGCAGGAACAGGCCATTCAGCCAATTGAGTCCACACCAACCCTCTTAAAAGCATTCCACCTAGACCCTCCACACCCCCATAACCCTGCATTTACCATGGCTAATCCACCTAACCTGCACAACCCTGGATACTATTGGTAGTTTAACACAGCCAATCCACCTAATCTGTACATATTTGGACTGTGGGAGGAAACTGGAGCACCCGGAGGAACCCATGCAGACATGGAGAAAATGTGCAGTCTCCACATAGACAGTCACCTGAGGCTGGAATTGAACTGTGAGGCAGCAGTGCTAACCACTGAGCCACCATGCTATCCTTTACTGTGTGCAAATTGGCTGCTGAACAATGATGACATTTCAAAAATACTTCCTAAAACACTTTGAGGTGAACAGTAGGTGTGAAAGGCATTATTTACACACAAGCGTTTTATAAACCTGGTGATTTTATAGCGTTATAATTAATTTATTTTGGTACAGATTTGAATTATCCCTACTCATCCAGATTGTTTTAAAACACATTTTAAGACTTTGTATTTTATTTGTGTTCTAGGTATCATGTGATACAGGGAGTGTACAGCCTTACAGACCTTCTGAATTGTTCATCTTCCTCCCTGGCAACAATCACATCTGGCGTCAGCTTATTCTTCACTAAAACAAACCAGGTATTCTTTGTCCTTCGGATTTTAAATTTCATATAGCAATATTTTCATATTGACACCTGCTTTCATGATCTGTAATTCCAATAATCTTCAGCTGTCATTATTTGAACTGCACTTCCTAGATAATAGCTCAGCATCACCTTCAGAAAGGGCTATTAGATTTAGCCTTCATTGTCACGTGTACTCAAGCACAAAAGTACAGGAGTTCAGTGAAAAGTGTACAATATTGATACACACAGTGCCGTCATAAGTACAAGTACCTAGGTACAGAATCTTAAGAACAAAGTAGAAAGAAATAAAGTACAAAGTTAAACATTATAGTCATTCTTAGTACAGGATTCCCCCACTTTTTGAAAGTTCGCTTTATGCTGCCTCGTTTTTATGAAAGACCTACATTAGTACCTGTTTTCGCTGACCGAAAGAAATCCGAAAAGGATTTTCGCTTTTGCGAAAAAAGGAGAATTTTTTCCCATGTAAATTAATGCTTCTTCGCTTTACGCTATTTCAGCTTACAAAAAGGTTTCATAGGAACGCTCTACTTTCAGATAGCGGGCGATACCTGTATAGTGTGAAAGAAAGAAGGAAATAAAGTTAAAAGTTACATGTAACGATCTTTTTTACGTGTGTGGCCATTCAGGGACTGCACGTCCTACAAGGGCTTGATCTCCTCTTCTCTGGCTTGCCTTCCCCACACAGTCTACTCCAGGAATCTCACTTTGGGGCCACCACCACCACCATGCTGCCAGAAGCAGCACCCAGGCTTACCACACCACCGACAAAGCATTCACCACATCCAGCTATTAATCAGGAGTACCAACTGGGGCCTACCACACTACCGCTAAAGCACTCGCCACCTCCCGGCTATCTGCCAGGACTACCAATTGGGGCCTACCATATTGCCGCAGCTGACCGACACCAACTGGCTTCTCTGTCGGCAGCAGAGGCTGCCCTGCCGTCACCATCGCCTCGAGTCACCGTGCTCCTGCACCATCACAATCATTGCCGTGGCGAGCTCTCCGAGGGCCCGATCTCCCTGAGGAGCCGACTCCTGCCATCGCTGCTTCACGTCTCGGCAGGCCGGGTCAGCTCTGGCCCTGCTGAAGACACAGGAAAGACCACCAAAGAGGAACAAACAAAGACAGGAGAGCAAAAACAAAAGGTTGAAGCAAAGACACAAAGCAAGCAGATGGAAGCAGACGAGCCCCTGGGCCAGGAGCTTGGACATAGCCCCTGCTACTGGCACTGCCATCTGCCGCTGTTAGGAACAGACAAAAATTATTTCCCTTTGTCGACAACTTTCACATGCCGAGAACAAATGCATTTTCTAAAAACAAAACTTTCTTGGCCGAAAACTTTCCACTCTGAAGAAGAGTCATTAGACTCCAAACATTAACTCTATTTTTTCTCTTCACAGCTTAGATTAGATTACTTACAGCGTGGAAACAGGCCTTTCGGCTCAACAAAGCCACATCGACCCGCCGAAGCGCAACCCACCCAGATCCATTCCTCAACATCTACCCCTTCACCTAACACTATGGGCAATTTAGCACGGCCAATTCACCTAACCTGCACGTTTTTGGACTGTGGGAGGAAACTGGAGCACCCGGAGGAAACCCACGCAGACATGGGGAGAATGTGCAAACTCCACACAGACAGTCACCTGAGGCGGGAATTGAACCGATGCTGCTGGACCTGCTGAGTTTCCCCAGCATTCTCTATGTTTGCTCCAGTAGCCGCAGAATTTTCGTTTACTTTTTAATTAATAGGAAAAGTTCGAACCCCAATGCTGACTTAACCTTCTGCGTTTCCATTTAACCCTTACTGGGTGGCCAAACAAAGTGCTGAACTGTGACAGAGTGCCAAATTTAAGGTGTTAGGGCAGAGTGCTATGTTAGCGTGCCAGGGTTTCCATCTCAGTTCAGCCTGTACACTGAGGAAATTGCTAGTCTGGAGGAGAACAGCTGCCCCATCTTGAATTGTAACCAAAGACACCCCCCATCGCCTTGCAATCAGGTCAGATGAGATGTTAAACCTAGATGTTATCCTCTTAGACGGACCTGAAAGATCCCATAGCTGCTCTTCCAATAGAGAGCAAGGGGAATCTTCCAGTGTCCTGACTGACCTTTATTTCTTTATCATGATTATCTCTCCGTTATCGAATTGCTTACAGTGTGTGAAATATGCTGCTGTTTCGAACGTTACAGCATTGCCTAAACATTTGAAGCATTTCTTAGGCTGTGAAGCACTTCAGGGAATCCTGAGGCTATGAGAGGTGCTACATGAAGGCAACTCCTTATTTTTAATCTCAGAATAAACATGATGAAGACTCTTATTCAAAGTGTTGTGCTACTGAACCCCTGAAAGAAATGCATCATGTCAGATTTAGCTCTACTGTTGGCAGCGTGAAATGTCCCAGTAATAGTGAAGGAAAACCGCAGTACAGCAAGGATTACTGAGTGCATAGTGCCTGCCAAGCGAAATTATCAAAACATAGAACAGAACATCAAACAATACAGCGCAGAACAGGCCCTTAGGCCCTGGATGTTGCGCCAACCTGTGAACTAATCTAAACCCATCCCCCTACACAATCCCATCATCATTCATGTGCTTAACAAAGGATTGTTAAATCTCACTAATGTGGCTAAGTTAACTACATTGGCAGGCCGGGCATTCCATGCCCTTATCACTCTCTGAGTAAAGAACCTTCCTCTGACATCTGTCTTAAATCGATCACCCCCCAATTTGTAGCTATGCCCCCTCGTACAAGCTGACTTCATCATCCTAGAAAAAGACTTTCACTGTCCACCCTATCTAATCCTCTGATCATCTTGTATGTCTCTATCAAATCCCCGCTTAGCCTTCTTCTTTCCAATGAGAACAGACTCAAGTCCCTCAGCCTTTCCTCATAAGACCTTCCCTCCAGACCAGGCAACATCCTGGTAAATCTCCTCTGCATCTTTTCCAATGCTTCCACATCCTTCCTGTAATGGGGCGACCAGAACTGTACACAATATTCCAAGTGCGGCCACACTAGCGTTTTATATAGTTGCCGTATGACATTACGGCTCCGGAACTCAATCCCTTGACCAATAAGCAGCTGCAATTGTTCTCCTTTGAGTAGAGAACATTAAAGGGAGATTAATAGAAGGGGTCAGAATTGTGAGGGGTCTTAATACAATAAGAAGGAAGTCATTGTTTTCACTGCCTGAAGAATTGAAAGCCAAAGGGTTCAGCGTTTAGGAACTTGAAACAAGATAAGGAGGCAATTTTGACAAAGTGGATTGTTTTGATTTGGAATGCAATGCATGAAACAGCTGTGGAAGTAGATTTAATCTGAACTTTTAACAGAGACAAAAATCACACAACACCAGGTCACAGACCAAAAGGTTTATTTGAAATCACAAGCTTTCAGAGCTCCCGTTCCTTCCTCAGATACAGAACACAGAACTTATAAGTAAAAGATCTAAGGGTCGTACAATTTATGCAAATGTATTGAACAAACCTAGATGGCTATTAATTCTTTGATCAGTTAGAACGGAGGTGCAAGTTTTGAATGATTAATATGTAAATCCCTGCCCCAAGATAGAATCAGACAAATCTTTGAAGGGGAAAATCAGTAAGACAATTGAAAGAAAGCCTGAGGGAAATGGGATAAATTAAGATCATAAGAAATTGGAACAGATGTAGGCCATTCTGCCCCTTAAGTCTGTTCTGCCATTCAGTAGGATCATGGCTCACGTTCACTTTCCTGCCCTTTCTCCATAACCCTTGATTCCAGACTGACCAATAATATATCTATCTCAGCCTTATGTTATACAGAAGGACTCAGCTCCCCCGGTTCTCTGTGACAAGGAGTTCCAAAGGTTCACAACCTTCTGGGAGGAGAAATTTCTTCTCATCTCAGTCTTAAATTGGTGCACCTTTAATCTGAAACTATGTTCTCTGGACCTAGACTGTCCCATGAGGAGAAACATCGTCTCTGCATTTACCCTGTCAAGCACCTTAAGAATCCTTCCAAAAGCCAGCACAATTGTCCAAATGAGCTTCATTCTTGTGTTGTATCATTCTATAAGTGTTGGGATCGTGTTTCATTCCTCAGCTCCAATGGTTTCCTGATTTCAGTCATGTTTCGATCAAATATTTCCTATATTTTTCTTCAAGGAGATGAGTATTCCTGACAATTATTGCCCATTACTAATTGTCCTTGGTGGTGTTATTTTAATGATAACGGTGTGATCAAACCCTCACAAGAAATTGATAAACTCAATAGGTTTTAGTTTATGTAGAATAATAGAACACATTGTATCATAGGAAGACACAGGTCTTATGAAGAAATTTTGAGGGAGCTAGGGCTTTCCTCATTGGAGTGAAGAAGGATGAGAGGTGACTTGATAGAGGTGTACAAGATGTTGAAAGGCATAGATAGAGTGGATAACCAGAGACTTTTTCCCAGGACAGAAATGGCTATCACATGGGGCATAATTTTAAGATGATTGGAGGAAGATTTAGGGGAGATGTCAGAGGTGAGTTCTTTACACAGAAATTGGTGGGTGCATGGAATGAACTGCCAGCAGTGGTAGCAGAGTCAGGTATATTAGGGACATTTAAGCAACTCTTGGATAGGCACATGGATGATAATAAATGAAGAGTATGCAGTTAGTTTGATCTTAGAGTAGGATAAAAGGTCAGCACAACATCAAGGGCTGAAGGGCCTGTACTGTGCTGTGCTGTTCTCTGTTCTACATACATTACTAGTTATGAAGCAGACATTACAGCAAACCAACCAACTTTTGTGTGTATTGCAGTTTGCAAGCCCACAGCAGACAGTCAGGCAGAATCACAACATTGTATACACACAGCACATGACAAAATGAATGCTCTTCAAGGCAAAGTGCATGTACAGCAGGTGATGAGCTGCCAATCCACAAGGAAGGTAAATTGAAGAGAGGGTAATCACTGAGACAGATACATTTATCTGACAGACTTGTGAGAGCCTTGACAGAGAACTCTCTGAGGCAAAGATAAGATGTGGGTTAGAAGAATGTTAAGGAGAGAATGTGCAAGAGGCAAATAATCTAATACACTTCTTTATTAAATTATTATAATTAAAAAGCATTACTCTTTTAATCCTAACAAATGTTCTGTTTTCCTAGAACCCTGTAATTGGAGGAGCAAGCATTCTCAATCCTGATATTGCGTTAACAAATGGGGTTATGCACATTATTGATAAGGTAAGGTCAACTTCATGAGTACAATTCGCATTTCAAATTTTATGTTGCCATATTTCCCCAAAGCAGTAGAATTGATGTATATTGTGAATAATGTTATATAAAGATGTCCTCCTTTGGACTTATTTGGTCAAAAGAAACAGGTGACAAAAGTGTCAATTTTGCAAATTCATGTCTTGCACCTCCAGGAGCACCTGAAATGGGTCCACCTTCAATGTTGGGTCAGCCAATGTTTCAGGCATTCCTGGTGGTCACCTATGACAGGACTTGCTCATGTTGTGTCAGATAATGGGGATGCCTTATTGTGGTACCCCAAGCAAAATGAATCCTGGGCCTACTATGTTCAGGATTACCCGCTGTGGTGGTGGCCTAGCAAGTGGCCAGCATCAAAAGTGCTTCAGGGAAAAATATTTTTAACAGTTTGAGGTAGAGCCAGGACCATATTCAAATGAGACCTGATACCCAATTTAGTATGAGATATGGCTTCCTCTTCCAAACATATTCCATCTGTATTCCTTTGGATCTACATGAGAGATCAGACTATAACTGTATCTACTTATTTATACTCTTTGCAGTATTAAACTTGGTTCTTTTCTTTCTTAACGCTGGACATCTTTCCCTGTTTAAATTTATTCCCATATCCATTATGACATGTCACCCTTATGAACACACCACAAGTTGATTTTTGAACATCAACTGAGGCATTCAAGAGGGCATTGGATGATTACTCGGTTAGGAAAGGTGTACGAGGATATCGGAAGAAGGTAGAGATTAACACAAGATAATAGACCCAGTACAGGTACAATGGGCAGAATGGCCTCTTCCTGTACTGTCACAGTTCGTGATTCTGTTAACACATGTTAAGTTTTTCTATAACTAGCCAATGGATTATTAATATATATAATACCAATTGTTATGTTCTAGGTTCTCTTACCTGAACAGCCTATGAGTGATGCACCAATTAACCTACTGTCGACTCTTGGCCAGATGCCTGACTATGCTCAATTTAGAACTTTTGTAATTGTAAGTTCTGTGGAGAATCCACTTAATCATTAAATAATCATTAAATCAGTGTGTTGAAAATGGTGTGTCACTAAAGCATATCTCTTTCTGTTACAGCAACAGAACTTGACCCAGCAGATTGAGAGTGCCATCACCTATACTGTCTATGCCCCGAACAATGAAGCCATTGAGAAGTATCTCAAAGAGAAATCTGTTGATGTAATGGTATGTGTGTGAGTTCAGAACTCACTTGGGCAAGTTGAAAATTTACTGTATTTACTGCTTCAGTATTTACTATGCAGAGCGACATGGAAGTTAGGAAACTTGAGAAAATAGTGATATCGTGAAAAGAGTTCATATTACAGAAGAGGGGGTACTGGAGGTCTTAAGATGGATAACCGTAGATAAATTCTTGGGACCTGATCAGGTGTTTCCCAGAACTTTGTGGGAATCTAAGGAAGAGATTTCTGGGCCCACTTCTGAGGTATTTGCATCATCAACTGCCACAGGTGAGGTGCTGGAAGACCGGAGGTTGGCTAACGTGGTGCCATCATTTAAGGAAGGCAGTAAGGGAAAGCTAGGGAACCATAGACCAGTGAAAGCTTTACGTTAGTGGTGGGTAAGTTGCTGGAGGGAATTCTGAGGGACAGGATTTACATGCTTTTGGAAAGGCAAGGACTTATTAGGGATAGTCAACATGGCTTTGTGCATGGGAAATTGTGTGTTACTAATGTAACTGAGTTTTTTGAAGAGGTGACAAAGAAGATTGATGAAGGCAGAGCAGTAGATGTCTACATGGACTTCAGCAAAGCACTCAATAAGGTTCAGCATGGTAGACTGGTTAATAGGTTTAGATCAAGTGGATCCCAGGGAGCTAGCCAATTGGATATAAAATTGGTTTGAAGGAGGGAGACAGAGTGTGGTGATAGAGGACTGGAGACCTGTGACCAGTGGTGTGCCACAAGCATCAGTGCTGGATCCATTGCTTTTCATCATTTTATAAATAATTTGGGTGTGGATATAGGAGGTGTGGTTAGTAAGTTTGCAGATGATGCCAAGATAGGTGGTGTAGTGAACAAGATTATCTCAGAGCACAATAGGACCTTGGTCAGGTGGACCAATGGGCCGAAGAGTGGCAGATGGAGTTTAATTTAGATAAATGTGAAGTGTTGTATTTTGGAAAGGCAAACCAGGGCATGACTGGTTTACACTTAATTGTAAGGTCCTGGGGAATGTTGCCAAACCAAAGACCTAGGGATGCAAGTGCATAGTTCCTTGAAAGTGGAGTCACAGGTCGACAGGGTGGTGAAGAAGGCATTTGGCATGCTTGCTTTCATTGGTCAGAATGCTGAACATAGGAGTTGGGAGGTCATGTTGTGGATGTACAGGACATTGGTGAGGCCACTTTTCGAATACTGTACAACTCTGGTCGCCCTTCTATAGGAAAGATGCTGTTAAAAGTTTGCAGAAAAGATTGGCAAGGATGTTGCCAGGGTTGGAGAGTTTAAGCTATAGGGAGAAGCTGTATAGGCTGGGACTTTTTCATAAAATCATGAGGGGCATCGATATGGTGAATAATAGCCAAGGTCTTTTTCTGAGGCTGGGTGGGTCCAAAGCTAAAGGGTATAGGTTTAAGGTAAAAGGGGAAAGATTTAAAAATGACGCGAGGTGTAACTTTTTCACGCAGAGGGTGGTGCACATAAGGAATAAATTGCTAGAGGAAGTGGTGGAGGCTGGTACAATTACAACATTTAAAAGGCATCTGGATAGGTACTTAAATAGAAATAGTTTTAAGGGATATGGGCCAAATGCTGGCAAGTGGGACTAGGTCAGATTGAGATGTCTGGTTAGCTTGGATGAGTTGCACCGAAGGGTCTGTTTCGTGTTACATAACTTTATGACTCTATGAGAAGTTGAAATCCAAAGATTGTGTGTATTGGAACAAAGAACTTTTACTCTTTTTAACGATGTGGATGCCACTGACACAACCAGAATTGGCCTATCTGTGATTTTGTTTCCATGAATTGTGCAATGTGGGCATCGCTGGCTGGGCCAGCATTTATTGCCCACCTGTTGTTGCTTTTGGGAAAGTGGTAGTGAACCTCTTCCTTGAACCACTGATTGCCCCGAGAAAGTTGTTTGCAATGTCTTGTTAAACAGCCACAGTTCAGCTGGCGAGGGTGCTCCCATAGTGATGTTGGGAAGAGAGCTTGAGGATTTCAATACAGCAACACTGACAGAGTAGTAGTATAGTTGCAAGCCAGGGAGGTGGGTGGCTTGGAGGGGAACATGCCATTATGAAGTATCCATACATCTACTATCCTTGTCCTTCTGGGTGATAGCAGTTGCATATTTGGAAGGTATTCATGAAGGAGTCATTATGAATTATTGCAATCAATCTTCTACATTGTATATGTTGTCTAAGACAGTTAGTACCTGAAAGAGTTAACTACCATCATTAACATCAAACTGCACCCAGCAGATATAAAGGATGGATTCTCCAAGAAACTAACAGGAGTCTAAGCTGAGTACAATGTGCTTTCATGAATATGCAGTACCTGTAGCTAGTGGTAATGTGCCCTGACTCCTAGGTTGAGTCTGAGAGCTTGGCAAGATACGATCATGCATCTCAGATGCTGTGTGAAAAAATAATTCATGATGAACCTATTTACTATTCATCAAGACTGAGCCTGATCTAGTATCATAAACTTCATGTGGACATCCTCAGGCACCAATAGCTTAGACTAGCGCCAACAAAAAGAATTGGTGTCAGTGAATCTATCCTAAGTTTTTCAGCCTCACCATGTTAAGAATGCAACTTGCTGCCCCTCTACATCAGTCATGGAGGGAGTTAATATTGAAGCTAGTGGGTGTGGTGCCAATCAAGTTTGTCCTGGAAGGCATCAAGATTCTTGGATGCTGTTAGAGCTGCACCCATCCAGGCAAACGGATGGTATTCCATCACACTCCTAATTTGTACCTTGCAAATGGTTTTGGGAAGTTCTGGAATGACTGAACATTCTACAGAATGGGGGAGACCATGGTAATGGGCTCATTATCAAGGGTCCCAGGCTAATGTACTATGGATGTGGCAGATGGTGCATTCATAAAAATCTGGAACAGCCAAGGTCTTTTTACCAGGGTAGCAGATTCCAAAACTGGAGGGCATAGGGTTAAGATGTGAGGGGAAATATTTAAAAGGGACCTAAGGGGCAACTTTTTCACACAGAGGGTAGTGCATGTATGGAATGAGCTGCCACAGGAAGTGGTGGAGGCTGGTGGGTTCACAACATTTAAAAGGCATCTGGATGGGTCCACAAACAGGAAGGCTTTAGAGAGATATGGGCCAAATGCTGGCAAATGGAACGAGATTAATTTAGGATATCTGGTCAGCATGGACGAGTTGGAGAGAAGGGTCTGTTTCCATGCTGTACAGCTCTATGACTACAACTCTATAATAGTTATCATGTAACTACTGTCAATTGTTGCAAAATCTCATCTAGTTCATTCATGTCCTTTAAGGAAGGAAATCTGCTAATCTGGCCTATATGTGACTCCAGATCTGCAGTAAGGTTGTTGACTCTAAACGGCCTTCTGGGCAATTAGGGATGGGCAATAAAGCTGGCCAAACAAGTGACACCCCTATGTCATGAATGAATAAATGGGACTGAGATAATTAGTCTCCAGCATTTGCAAACGTTTTCTTTTATGCTGAGTATGACACAATCTAGTGAAGAACTTTTGCCAGGGTGACGTTGATGCCACAGTCGGTCAAATACTGCTATGATATCAAGACAGTCATTCTCATACACCTCTTTGAGTTGAGGTCTTTCGTTGATATTTGAACGAAGGCCGTACTGAGGTCAGGAGGTGAGTAGACCTAACAGAACCTAATATGAGTGGGTTATAGTTTTGCAAGTGCTGCTTGATAGCACTGTGAACTCACCTCCCATCATTTAGCTTATAACCAATTGATGCGCCACTAATTGACTGGACTGGATTTGTCCTGATTTTTGAGAATGTACTTATCGGGGCAATATTCACTATTGGTGGATAGGTGCCAGAGTTGTAGTGTGCTGGAACAGGTCGTCTAGGGGACCAGTTACAAATTTTCAGCACGATTGCTAGGATGTTGTCAAGGCCCATAGCCTTTGCAGTATCCAGTGCCTTCAGCCATTTCTTGATATCAAATGGAGTCAAACAAATTGCCTGCAGCCTGGCATCTGTGGTGCTGGAGACCTCTGGAGAAGTCCCCAATGGATTATCCAGTTAACTCTTTTGATTAAAGGTGTCTGCAAATGAGCTTTGGTGGGAATCGGAATATTCATGGTGCCTCCTTTCTTCAAATTAATTCTTGGGATGTGAGCGTCACTGGTGAGGCCACATCTATTGCCCATACAAAATCAAAATACTGCAGAGGTTGGAAATCTGAAACTGAAACAGAAAATGTTGGAGAAACTCAACAGCTCTGGCAGCATCTGTAGAGAGAGAAACAGAATTAGCATTTCGAGTCCAGTATGAGTCTTTTTCAGAACTGAAAGTGTTGGAAAATGGTGTTTTTTTTATACAAAGGCAGAAGATAGGTAAGATGGTGTGGAGGCCCAGTGCAAAAGATAAAGGGGTTACTAATTGGGTGAAAGAGTGATAGAGCTGTAAAATGTATGTAAACTAAGGTGCGGAAATGGTGAAAATGGATCTTTAATTGGCCTTGAAGATTGTGGTTAGCAAAATTTTTGAACAGCTGCAGTCCATGTGGTATAAGTACATCCACGTTGCTGTTTGGGATGGAGTCAGAAGACTTTAACCCAGTGAAGAAACAGTGATATAGTTCCATGTCGGAATGGTGTGTATGTGTGGGGCTTGGAATGAACATTTAACTGGTGGTGTTCCTATGTGACTGCTGTCCTCGTTTTTCTAGGTAGTAGAGACTTCAGGGTTAGAAGATGTTATTGAAAGAGCCCTGACAAGTTCATGATACTCTCCATGAGAATGTTAATAGGTTTTCATCTTAATTTTGAACTAAGTCAATGGCTTATGATGTAACAAATGTGTGATCTTTCATTTCCTCCAGGATGAAGACCTAATCAGATACCACATCATTTTGGATCAAAAGCTAATGAAAAGCGATATGCATGATGGGATGCACCGGGAGACAATGCTCGGATTTTCCTTCCAACTTGGCTTCTTTTGCCGAAATGATAAAGTATGTGTGTGTTTCCTGGAGTTTCCTGGCATTTCCAGAAGGCTAGTGGGAAACAGGGAGCTTTTGATTGTGAGGTTGGGAGGATGTGATCAAGGGTAGTTATAATAATGGGCAGCATTAACCCCTCAGCCAACATCGCTTTAAAAAATTGCAAATTACCTAGTCATTACCACATCAGTGTTTTTGTGAGTTTGCAGAGCACAAGTTGACTGCTGTATTCCCTACATTACAACAGTAACTGCACTTCAAAAGTAATTCATTGACTGTAAATTGCTTTGCGATAGCTGGTGATCATTAACGCTGCTAACTAAATGCCAATCTCTTTTCTGCTGTTGACATTCTCTCTTTATTTCAGAGAATGGGACTGCTAAATTACTAAGACATCTACTATGTGCTTAAGCCTGGGAATATCCATTGGCAACTAATAAACTTTGATTGAAGATTGAAGTCTCAACTCACCCAGGGTTTAAATGCAGTCAATGTTTCAGTTGAAATGCTACATCTTAATTATTTGTTATTAAAATCTAATACATTGGAATTGTAGTCCATAAAGGCATATAATAGTAACAAAGGTTCAAATCTCCGGTCCAAAAGATCTGGGTTCAAGTCCAACCTGCCCTTGGTAATATGTCACAACACTTTCAAATCAGTTGGTTGAAAGCATATGTGTATGGTTTTAGAAGCTTTCATTTAGTCAAAGTTAATTCTTACTTGAAACTTCAGGTGGAATTGTAGAATGCCTACAGTGTGGAAAGAGACCATTCAGCTCACTGAGTCCACAGCATCTTTCTGAAGAGCATCCCACCTCACCCCGACCCCTGTAACCCTCCATTTCCTAAGGCTAAATGACCCAGATTTCACATCCCTGGCCTCTAAGGGGCAAGTTAGCATGGCCAATCCATCTAACCTGCACATCTTTGGACTGTGGGAGGAAACCGGTGCACTCAGAGGAAACCCACGCAGACATAGTGTAAACTCCACACAGATCGTCTCCTGAGGGTGGAATTGAATCTGGGCCCTGGCACTATGAGGTAGCAGTGCTAACCACTGAGCCACCCCTGGTGTTGTATAAGTAGCTGCATTCTCTGTTTAATGTGGAATGCGCTGCTTGGGTCCCTGTGATTGTTAACCATGGAAACAGTTTTACCTTCTTTACTCCAACAAACCATGTCATTGTGGTTTTAAACAACTCACCTCAGTCTCCCCTGTGATAACACACTGTCTACCATTGCAGCTTTCTGTGAATGATGCACTAGTCAATTTCACTGATATGGAAACGGACAAAGGAGTAATCCATGGACTAACAAAAGTCCTGGAGATCCAGAAAAATCGTTGTGACTCTAATGAAACGACGGTATTACAGGTAAGTGAGTAAATGTTTGAAGCTGTTGGAGCTTGAACCCACAGCACCTGACTCCCAGGCAGGAAGTTTCCCCTTGGTGATAGTTTGCACAATAGGCTATATGATAAGGTGCAAAACAAATGTATATTCAAAACACCAAGGTTACATCTAGAACATAGTAAAATAAGAGAGATATGACGTGATAACATGATCAGGATTGCAAGTTTTTCACTTATGAATGGCCTTACAGTAATGTTTGAACATGCCAGTCTTGATCCAAGAACATTATAACTCCCATACATCAGTCTTATATTCTCTAAAGTACTTTTACTGTTACTTAGTGTCACAGAATGTTTAGAGCATGGAAAGAGACATTTTGGCCCATTGGTCATCAAAATATAAGTCTATTCAAACTTTTAGTCAAATCCTGAAACGTCCTCCCGAATGACATTGTGGTCTACTTACACCACGTGAACCACAGTGGTTTAAGAAGGCAGCTCACCACCACCTCCTCAAGGGCAGCAAGGGATGGGCAATAAATTCTGATCCAGTCCACAACGCCCACTTCCCATGAACAAATAAAAAGTGTTTTGTACAAAAATAATGTATATATATTTCATATTTGTGCATCCAAACTTATTAAGGGACGGGCAATAAATATTGCAGACCACATACCACAGCTGGAAACAAAAAATGCTGGAAATTACAGTGGGTCAGGCAGCGTCCATGGAGAGAGAGCAAGCTAACGTTTCGAGTCGAGATGACTCTTCATGAGTATTCACTCTCCAATTGGACCCCTTTCTCTGGCCTCTTACCCGCCCTTGATCTTTTCATTGAAAACTACTGGCGCAACATCGACCATCTCAATGTCTCTGCTCCTCTCAACCTATCCCCTTCTGAAATTGCTGCACTTCACTCTCTCAGGTCAGTAGCTCCGCTGAAGGGTCATCTAGACTCGAAACATTATCATGCTGTAAACCACCGAAGCTGCCTGACCCGCTGTGATCTCCAGCAGTTTTGTGTTCAATGTAGATTCCAGTAATAATTTGCTCCTATATTATGTCCACATCCCATGATAGAATCAATTTAAAAAATTACATGCAGCTCCCAAGAGGCCTCGTAATTAGGCTTGATTAGTATAATTAGACTCCCTACAGTGTGGAAACAGGCTCTTCAGGCCAACAAGTCCACACCGATCCTCCAAAGAGTAACCCACCAAGACCCATTTCCCACTCTCTCAGGTCAGTAGCTCCGATGAAGCGTCATCTAGACTCGAAACATTATCATGCTGTAAACCACCGAAGCTGCCTGACCCGCTGTGATCTCCAGCATTTTTGTGTTCAATGTAGATTCCAGCAATAATTTGCTCCTATATTATGTCCACATCCCATGATAGAATCAATTAAAAATCAATTTTAAAAAAACACCTAACACTATGGGCAATTTAGCATGGTCAATTCACCTGGCCTGTACAAGGAAACCAGAGCGCCCAGAGAAAACCCATACAGACACAGGAAGAATGTGCAAACTCCACACAGACAGTCACCCAAGTCTGGAATTGAACCTGGATCCCTGGCACTGTGAGGCAGCAGTGCTAACCCCTAAGCCACCATGCCGCCCTGTAGTTGAGCTTATTGCTGTTATGCAATAAACCACCTTGTTAACTAAGAACAGTGCCTCCTCTGTAAAGACTTAACACCGACATATCGCCCGAGATTGAACATCAGAGAGACCATAGCCAAAGTGTGGACAAAGGATGATTGGTGGCAGCAAATACACCCTAAGCATCCCTTATTCAGTGCTGCATGTGGCCAAAGTGGCAGATGCCATCTGGTGCCACCATGGCAATATCACACCTCCCCAACAGAGTAAATTGTTTCTCTCCAACTCCCCTATCAATTATTTTCCCTTTGGATATTTTGATAAGGCATGCAAATTTTGGAATGTTTGACTTTACAGTGGCTGCATGAAGATGAATATTTTTTTTTTGAAGGGGAAGTGTGTAAATTGTCAATACAAACCTGAATGCCCTCCTGGATCCAGGCCTTTAGTGAGTGTTGACTTTTTGAGTTCGAAACTCAAGAGAACTATTTTACAATTATGGAGAGAATTTTATTTTGTTTCAATTCTAAAATTGTTATTTGCTTAACGCAGGTGGGAAAAAAGAAGAACTGTATCTTTGTGCGATACCTGCTAGGAAAGAGGTTAATGTATCTCGGCTGTCAGACAACCTGTGTAAAAACTAACATTGTAAGTAAACTTCAGACCTGGTTTAAAGTGGATATGATGGCAACATAGCCATCCTAACAACCAAAATGGCAGTTTAATAACGTTTCTTTTGCAAAATTTAGGTCAAAGTCTGATGAATTGTCCTCAGTGTTATTTAGTTATATAGTCAACAGAACAGAAGACCATTCGGCCCCTCAAGTCTATTCTATTGTTCAATTTGGGTTAGCCACCAGGGTTAAGCCAGAAAGCAGAAGTTCAAACCAGAATTAAGTTCAGTGTCAATATTTTCCTTAAAGGACATGTTTAAAAATTAATTCATGGGATAAGGGCATCACTGGCGAGGCCAGTAATTATTGCCCATCCCTAATTGCTCAGAGGCCAGTTAAGAGTCAACCACATTGCTGTGGGTCTGGAGTTACATGTAGGTCAAACAAGATAAGGATAGCAGTTTCCCCTCCCTAACGGACATTTGTGAACCAGATTAGTTTTCTCCGAAATGGATTAATAGTCATCAGTAGATTCTTAATTCCAGATGTTTATTGAATTTACATTCCCCCATCTGCCATGGTGGGATTCAAACACAGGTCCCCAGAACATTATGTTGGTCTCCAGATTAATAATCCAGTGATAATACCACTAGCAGAAAGTGAGAACTGCAGATGCTGGATATCAGAGTCAAAGAGTGTGGTGCTCAAAAAGCACAGCCAGTCAGGTAGCATCCGAGGAGCAGGAGAATCGACGTTTCAGGCATAATCCCTTCATAATACCACTAGGCCATCACCTCCTTTCTCCCATGCTCCCCACTAAATAAAGATACAGAGGTCTTTTGATCCAATTTAGTGTTCCCTTCCCTGTTTTAGGCCCTGTTGAAGGCCTTACTGTCGCTGATAAATTGGCTGCAGTTTTCAGTGCACATGAACATGACTTCTGGCTATGGCAATGTTCACAGTTCATCATCTCCAGGGTAAGGATGCCACTAGGAGGTTTCTAATTGTTCATGAGACTGGGTCATGATCAACGTAGGGGTAGGATAATGGAGCTCCCACGCCACTCTAGAAGCTGTGAATCGAACAGTCCAACCCTTGCTGCCTGGTTGTTTGAAAGTATGTTTTGTTTTGACCAGTTGTGGTGGTGGTGGGTTTCAGCTCACTCAATGTGTTTGAGTTTTTTTCCTATTTGCACATGTGCTGTGGGCATCATGGCTCAACCAGCATTCATTGCCCGTCGCTAATTGTTTTGAGAAGGTGGTGATGAGCGGCCTTCTTCAACAGCAGCAGCCCATGTGCTCTAGATACGCCCACAATGACCTCCGGGAGTGAATTTGAGGATTTTGAACCAGTCACACTGAAGGAAAAGGCAACATATTTCCAAGTCAGGATGGTTAGCTGCTTGGAGGGGATGGTATTCCCATGTATGCGCTGCCCGCATAATTCTAGATAATAGTTATTGTGGGTTTGGAAGGTGCTGTCTCAGGGCCTTGATGAATTGCTGCAGTGCATCTTGTAGATGACACACACACTGCTGCTAGTGAATGGATGCCTGTGGATACATCCATTGTTCTGGATGGTGCTGAGCTCTTTGGGTGTTGTTGGGCCTGCATCCATTCAGGTATGTAGGGAGTATTCTATTACACTCCTGAGCTGTGCCTTGTAACTGATGGACAGGCTTTGGGGAAGTTGCTATGGCAACATGCACTTTTTCCCAGGTTTGTTGCGGGGGGGTGGGGGGGCGAGTGTAGTCTGATGGTGGTAAGAGGCTTCAATGTTCTCTCATTACATGGTTGACCAAGAAACTCTCCTGTTCTCACTGACCACTACTGCTTTGTGTTGGAAGCATTTGCAGATTTCCAATCAACCTGTTTGCCTTTTATTATGAATGCCTTGGCCAGTAAGTCCTGGGCTAGGTCTCAAACACAGAGTTCCTGGCTCAGAGGCAGGGTCATCATCCATGCTGTGATAAGGTCCCCACTGTCCACCGTGCAGAATAATTACTCCTCCACTGCTACATCAGAAGGTTACAGTGTAACCTTTTCTTTCCAAGGTGTGTGCTGAGAGAAGCCATCACCAGTGACAACACTTAAAATATCCCTCTGTTTATCAATTACACTGCTGCTTTGTTTTAGTTTTTTGCTTTGGTGGGTTTCTTCCAGACTCGAGAATGCTGTGCTGGCTACTTTGGGAAGCAATGCCAGGCCTGCCCAGGAAAATCCACAAACTGGTGCTTTGGAAACGGTATTTGCCTAGATGGCATTAATGGCACAGGGACATGTGCCTGTGAAGAAGGATTTACTGGAACAGCATGTGAGACCTGTATTGATGGACAATATGGTATACATTGTGATCAAGGTGTGTTCTGCCATTGTTTTTCTTTACTATGTCTTTATCTTAGCTTGGTTATTGGATTCACATTGCCCGCGCCCAAAAGATGCTTAGCTCTCCATTAGAGACGTGCCCCCATTATCTCAGACAACAGTATCATATTAATTTTCCAAGATCGTCTCTGACTCAGAGCTCATCTCCATTTGACTGAATTTACAGCACAGAAAATGGTAATACCACTATTGTATAAAGAGGAGAATGAAAGGTTATCGGGGACAGGCAGGAATGTGGAGCAAACAGAAAAGCCAGTCATATTGAATGATGGGACAAGCATGAGGGGCCAAGTGGCCTATTCCTGCTCTTAATTCATAAATTGGCAAGGTCCCTGTTAATTGTGCTTCTTACGTGGTTCCACAAACCATTTTTCATCTCATCCTATCTGCACATCTTCCTAATTGTATCTTCCTGTCTTAGAAAAATCTATAATACATTAATATGCATTATTATCCTAACAGGAAAATCTTCCATTTCCCATTTTTGAAGAAATTACAAATGGGTTACTAAAGAGCTAGCAATCCATCGCTGTGGTCCCATGGTGCTGACCTATAGTGGCTGCTGGTCAAACAGAGCCTCAATTTGAAAATTCTCTACCTCTCCTCAGTCTTAAACCCCTCCTACCTCAGGCAATCTCTTACAGCCCTACAAGCCCCAATAACTGTAGCATTTCTCCAATTCCTGAGTCTTGCACATCTTCCTCAACTTTAATCATCATGCCTTTAACTACCAAAGACCTATTCACTGGAACTGCCCGTTTACAGCATTCATCCTTTCCCACTATCATTCCTCCTTCAAAATAACTTTTGACCAAGCTTTTGGAGATGTGCCTTGGAATGTTAGACCACATTAAAGGTACTGAGTAAATGCAGGTTGTTGTTATAACACTGAGCATCTAGAGGAAATTGCCCTCCTCACTATTTTGAATAAGGTAGAGGAATCCAGGAGGTAGAGTTGCATGAGCCTCAGCCCTTGTCCTTATCCAACAGATTCAAGAGATTTGCTCCCTATGTAGACAGGAATGGGGACTGCAAGAAGGATGAGCCGACTGATCGCAGCACTGTGGCGCAGGGAACCATTCAAGTGGTGGGGAGAGAAGAGAAATGTTGTTGTAATTGGGGATAGTATAGTTAGAGGCAGAGACACTGTTCTCTGTGACCAGGGTTGAGAGTCCTGAAGGTTGTGTTGCCTGCCTGGTGCTTGGCTTCGGGATATCTCATCTGGGCTGCACAGGAACTTGGAGTGGGAGGGTAAAGATCCAGTGATTGTGGTTCACATAGTTACCAATGACATCGATAAAACTAGGGCGGATATTCTGCTAAGGGAGTATGAACAACTAGGAACTAAATTCAAAAGCAGAACAGAAAAGGTAATAATCTCTAGATTACTATCTGATCCATGAGCTAATTGGCGCAGGGTCAATAAGATTAAGCAGATAAACGCATGGCTCAAAGATTGGTGTGAGAGAAATGGGTTCGAATTCATGGAGTAATTTAGGAGACACAGCAGAGATTCATCCCGAGGAAAAGAACCATGGTACAAGGAGGAGGAGGCAACCATGGCTGAGTAGGGAAGTCAGGGACAGTATAAAAGCAAAAGAGAAAGCATATAATGTGGGGAAGGGCAGTGGGAGACCAGAGGATCGGGAAGCTTACAAACACCAACACAGGGCAACAAAAAAAAATAAGGAGGGAGGAGATTAAATATGAGGGAAAGCTAGCCAGTAATATAAAGGAAGACTGTAAGAGTTTCTTTAGATATATGAAAGGAAAAAGAGAGGCAAAAGTGGACATTAGGCCACAGGAAAATGATGCTGGAGAGATAGTCGTGGGGGACAAGGAAATGGCTGAGGAACTGAATAATTACATCGCATCAGTCTTCACAGTGGAAGACACAAGTAATATTGCAAAATTTCAAGAGTGTGAGGGGGCAGAGCTGAGTCTGGTGGCAATCACCAAGGAGAAGGTGCTAGAAAAACTGAATGGCCTGAAGGTGGATAAATCACCTGGACCAGATGGACTACACCCAGAGTTCTAAGGGAGATATCTGAAGAGATAGTGAAGGTGTTAGTGGTGATATTTCAGGAATCACAAGAATTGGGATGGGGGGGACAAGGGACTGGAAAATCGCTAATATAACACCCCTGTTTAAAAAGGGAGTAAGGCAAAAGGTGGAAAATTACAGACTGATTAGCCTAACTTCAGACAAGGGTAAGATCCTGGAATCCAATATGAAGGATGAGATTTCTAAATACTTGGAAGTGCATGGCAAAATAGGGCAAATTCAGCATGGTTTCATCAAGGGGAGGTCATGCCTGACAAATGTGCTAGAATTCTTTGAGGAGAATCTAATCTAATCTAATCTAATCTAAACGTAATGAGCAGGTTAGACCAAGGAGAGCCAATGGATGTTATCTACGTGGACTTCAAGAAGGCCTTTGATAAGGTGCCACACAGGATGCTACTGAGTAAGATAAGGGCCCATGGTGTTAGAGGCAAGGTGCTAGCACGGTGGCACAGTGGGGGGGTGGCACGGTGGTACAGTGGTTAGCACTGCTGCCTCACAGCGCCAGAGACCTGGGTTCAATTCCCGCCTC
>NC_057728.1:54735518-54743856 GCF_004010195.1 Chiloscyllium plagiosum
CTGAACCTCCTTCCATCTATCACATTTCCAATGCCCCTCCCCCAAGTCCCTCCTCCCTACCTTTTATCTTAGCCTGCTGGGCACACTTTCCTCATTCCTGAGGAAGGGCTCATGCCCGAAACGTCGATTCTCCTGCTCCTTGGATGCTGCCTGGCCTGCTGCGCTTTTCCAGCAACACATTTTCAGCTCTATAAGGCTCTGGTCAGACCACATTTGGATTTTTTTTGCCACTTTGGGCTCCATTTCTCAGGAAGGATATATTGGCCTGGGGCATGTTCAGAGGAGGTTCACGAGAATGGTCCCAGGACTGAAAGGCTCAACAAATGAGGAACATTTGAGGACTCTGGGTTTATACTTGATGGAGTTTAGAAGGATGAGGGGGGATCTAATTGAAACATACAGAATACTGAATGACCTGGACAGAGTAGATATTGGGAAGAGACTAGGTGGGAGAGACTAGGACCTGAGGGCATAGGCTTAGAGTCAGGGGAAGACCTTTTAGAACAGGGATAAGGAGAAATTTTTTTCAGCCAGAGAGTGGTGAATCTGTGGAATTCATTGCCACAGAAGGCTGTGGAGGCCAGGTCTTTGTGTATATTTAAGACTGAGATAGATGGCTTCTTGAGTACCAAGGGTGTCAAGGGTTAGGAGAAGAAAGTGGAAGAATGTGGTTAAGAAACTTATCAGCCATGATTGAATGGTGGAGCAAACTCGATGGGCTGAATGGCTTAATTTCTGCTCCTATGTTTTATAGTCTTATGGTCTAATCTCTATGAATTGTGCATGATATATTATGGAAAATTATTTATGTCCTTAATTTGCCATTAAGCACTGCAGAATTGATAAGCTAATATCATTATACAGACTAATGACTGTAGTCTTCAGTGTAATATCAGTTAGGGTTAAGTACATACAGAGGAAGGGCATTGATTTGATGGTTACTTAAGCTCATATAAAGAGACACTCACAGAAACAGGAGTAGACTGGAGTCAGGAGATAGATATCTGTCTGTCTGGTTTAGTGAATAAATTCATTACAAGGAAAGACTCACTCTGATTTCTTCCTTCGGTCAAGAATACACCATTCTATGGGCAAAAACTGTGGGTGGCACGGTGGCACAGTGATTAGCACTGCTGCCGCATAGTGCCAGAGACCCAGGTTCAATTCCCACCTCAGGCAACTGTGTGGAGTTTGCACATTCTCCCCGTGTCTGCATGGGTTTCCTCCAGGTGCTCCGGTTTCCTCCCACAGTCTAAAAATGAGCAGATTAGGTGAATTGGCCATGGTAAATTGCCTGTAGTGTTAGGTGTAGGGGAATGGGTCTGAGTGGGTTGTTCTTCGGAGGGTTGGTGTGGACTTGTTGAGCCGAAGGGCCTGTTTCCACAGTGTAAGTAATCTAATGCTGGTTTCAATACTAAGGCTGGATTTTAAATTCCCCTATAAAATATGAGGATAGCAAACAAACTGAATGGGTATTTTGCACCATGTGTGGTGATCCACAAAGATCATTGCTGGAGCTGCTACCTTTTACAACTTGCATGAATAATTTTAAGAAGAGACTGACATTATTACTGCTAAATTTGCTGATGATTGAAAGGATAAAAATAAAAATCATGTGGATTATCTAAATGTCAAACGATTGCAGAGGTCCGAGATGCAGAAGAAATTGGTGTTCCCAATGTACCATTGCAACTACTACAAATAGTTCGGAAAACTAATGGGACATCATCACAGGTTGTGAGTGGAATTGAACATAAAAGTAGAGACATTATACTTCAGTTATATAGGACACCGGTGAGACTAGAACTGGAGTAGTGTGTCAGTATTGGTCTCCTTATTGAAGGAAGGATGTAAGTACATTGGAAGCAATTCGGCAATTACTAGATAAACACCTGGAAGAGGGTGTTGTCTTGTGAGGAAAGGATGGATAGGTTAGGTTTGGATATCCCTGGAGCTTAGAAGAGTGAGAGATGACTTGATTGAAACATGTATGACCCTGATGGGCCTTGACAAGGTCAATGTGGAGAAGATGTTTCCTCTTAGGCAAAATCTAGAATTGGGGTCACTGATTAAAATAAAGGGTCACCCTTTTTTAACCTCATGGAGGGTCATTGAGTCTTTGGAGTCCTCTCAAAAGTCATTGACTCAGATTATTTTAATATTTTTAAGGCAGAGGTAGATAGGTTTTTGATAAGCCTGGGGGTAGGCAGGAATATAGCATTACCAGGTCAGCCCTGATCTTATTGATTGGGAGAGCACGCTCAAGGTGCTGAGTGCCCTACTCTTGTTCTTATTTCTTATGATCCTAGTTCTCATGAAATCAGCCTGGTATCGCTTATGTCCACTTTTCTACATTTTCAATATAACCCTTGATTCTCCCACTGATCAAGAATCTATCTATCTTAGGTGAAAGTGAGGATTGCATATGCTGAAGTTCAGAGTCGAAGAGTGTGGGTGCTGGAAAAGCACGGCAGGTCAGGCAGCATCCGAGGAACAGGAGAATGAACGTTTTGGACATAAGCTCTTTGGCAGAGTTGATCTAGGGTCATATGATAGAGGGTAGGCTGTTTTGGACTGAGCTAAGGAGACGTTTCTTCACTCAGGGAGCCTGTGAAAGCGGTTGGGGCTAACACATTGAATATTTTCAAGAAGATGTCAGTATTGTTGCAAGGGCTAACGGGATCAAAGGGTATAGGGAGACAGTAGGAACAGGCTACTGAATTGGATGATTAGCCATGATCCTATTGAACGGAGGAGCAGGCTCAAGGGGCCAAATGGTCTACTCCTGCTCCTGTTTTCTGTGCTGTCTATGTTGCTATGCAGTGTTTCAAAGAAAAAGATTCCCTTCATCTTCTAGAAGTAGCCTTGCCAAGAAAAGTCATTTTAAAAATTATGTTTGTTGCTATGCTACAGGGTGTTTCTTAACTTCTGTTGCAATTATCAACATGTTATTCTTAATCACTTTCTAGAATGTAGGTGTGTTAATGGTAAATGCAACGAAGGAATCGATGGGGATGGAACTTGTGAATGTGATCTGGGATGGAAAGGAATCAACTGTGATGTTCGTAAGTTGGAATTAACTCTGTTAAGCAACAATGAGCTCGTTTGTAACAGAGACAATAGCTATCCAGCACAATTAAGGAGTCAAAGGCAACGATATTTTCTCCTGAGAGCTGAAGGGAGAATGAAAATTATCGTTATCCTAGAAGATCATAGATTGCTTTCTTATGAGATAGAGAGAAAGAGGGAGAGAAAGAGAGAGAGAGAGAAACAGCTGGTGATGAATTTAACCTGATGGTCCCCACACTTCAGGTGAGATGTGAAGTTGAGATGGTGGGACTTTCATTGTGACCTCAGCTGGCATAGGAACATTGCTGTTGGCATCACTGACAAACCACTTGTCCAGCCAACCGAGCAAACTGACCCCCATTTCTTATAGCTACTGCCCTGTTAAAATGGTAAATAAACAGTTTTCTTCTGGTTGCTGAAGGTGTCAAACAAAGTGGTGATCCCAAATTGTCTTCGAACAAATAACACATCGCTTCTAATGTCTGTGCTGCCTCATTGAAAGAAATTATATAATTAATCCCACTCCTCTGCCTTTTATGTAAACCTCTGAAAATATTTCTCTTTCAAGTATTTTTCCCCATCAAGAGCTGAATGTTTATCACTTCATTGGTGTATCTGAAACCAGTGAATGGTTGTAAGTATGACATTTCGAAAGTGGGAGGAAAGTGATATTCTGTTCTGGACCCTCTGTGTACAGATTACATATAAGTTTAGTCCTAGTTGTGCAGGTGAGGAAAGGATCAGGAAAATACATGGTAGCCAACTACAGGGTTCATTGCAATAGTCCAGGGTTTCATGATGCAGCCTCTTTGGTTATGCCTCTACCAATCAGAGTCCACTTGCCAACTAATCAGCATCCTTTCATCATGCAGAATAAGTTGTTATTCCTATTGAGATATTCTATTCTTGCAATTCTGCCTTGATGAATATAAGGTGAAAATTTTCAACAGCGCATCTCTTTGTCAGCCAAACCAAAAATAAATGAAGATTTAGAAAGTATCACCTTCATTTTGAAATTGGCAGCAAAATGATGTTGCCTAATTTTGGAATGTATTTAGCATGGCACCTTATCTCAAGACAGACCATGATGAACGATGAATTAATGATATAATTTTCAATTGCATAGCTTCCACAACTTGTGAAACCATCTGTCATTTCTTGATATCACGTCAAATGTAGAGCAATAGGTTAGGGGATTGGGTCTGGGTGGGATACTCTTCGGAGGGTCGGTGTGGATTTGTTGGGCCAAATGGCCTGTTGCCACACTGTAGGGATTCTATGATTCTAAAGAAAATGAGCATTTCAGAATGATGTCCAACAAGACCATGAGTACGAGATGAAAATTGAATAAAGGTGAAGATAAAGTTGCCATTGGCCCACTCTCCCATTACAAAGAGAAACAATTAGTAATGGTTTCACCTGAGGGTTACCACACCTCAGGCAAGGGGAGAGGTTGACAAGGAGAGTCCTTCATGGTCACCTCAGCAGATGTGGGAACTGAACCCATGCTGTCAGCATCACTCTGTACTGAAACCTAACCAGCCAGAGAACTAAGCTAACCTAGAATTAGAATTTGAATTAGGTTTACTATCATGTGTACTCAAGTATAGGAGTACAGTAAAACATTTACAATTTCGTTCCCACATGGCTCCATCTTAGGTACGTAGTTATGTAGGTACAAATATTAGATCCAAAATAAGAAAAAAAAAGTGATGTTACCTTACAGTTATTCATTGTATAAGTTAGATAAATAAGATAAATAAGATAAAGTTCAAAAGATAAACATTACAGTCTTTCTATAAAGGGCCACCTATTGATTGGATACATCCTTTCCAATTGTTTTTGGCTATGATATCAGAGGACGATGTGTTGCCCTGATTTTTTAACAATTTTTCTCAAAATAGTAATCCACATATCTATGCACTTTTAATATAAAACACTTTTAAAATGTTTTTAATGATTGTTTTTAAAATTATAGCATCAGGTCTCAGACCTGCCATAATTATGGGGTTATATGTCAGATCTGGCATAATTTCAGCAAATTCTCGAACAGGTTTGAGGGATTAAAAGGCTTGCTCCAGTTCCTATGTTCCTGTGACTTGTGAGATTAAAGCCATCTCAGTTAGATTTAAAATACCCCACAACAGTATTTTGAAGAGCAGTGGGCAAGTTCTCCCCACTGACCTGGCCAATATTAATCCCTTGAGCTAAGGTTTGGAAATAGATTCTCTGATCATTATCACATTATTGTCTGTGGGACTGTGTTTTGTGAAAACGGTTGCCCACGATTTCAATATTACATTCCCCCAGAAAATTCCAATTTGGCTACAAAGTGCTTTGTGATGCCCTAAGGCCAAGAAAAATGTATTTGTTTTATAAACTAGTGTTACCAAACATGACATGTGATTCTCTCCTATGTTTATTCGTATCACATGTCAGGATATCCCAGTATACATCACAATGAATTATATTTTCCCAAGTGCTATAGCAGCAATGGGTTAGTCAATTTGTGCTCAGCAAAGCCCAAGTAACACCATTTCCTCCTTTAGCTGGTAGCAAGGAGCATCAGTCAGTACATGCTTCTCAGCTTCCAGTATTGCCAAAGTGAAGAATAAACAGCGGGTCTTGGTTTAATCCCTCAGCTAAGAGATGGCACATTTGCCAATGCAGCCGTCCCATGGCACCGTAAAGGTAAAGCCGCCATACTCCCAGAGGATTGTTGTCGTACTAGTGACAGACAACTGGTAGTGGGGTTAACATGAGGGTCACTGAAATAACTTCACAGAGGCTGGTATCCTGTCACCAAGTCATCCTTTATTTACGCGTGGAGAGTCCTTGACACTGCTGGAGCTCCCTCAGAGCCAGCTCTCAGAATCTCAGACACTCCTATTTATATCAGTGAGCCAGCACTCCCTGATCCAGACAGGACACTCCTATTCCCTGAGGTCCACCAGACTGACCTTGTTAATATCACTACAGTCACGCGTCTCCTGGCAAGGGGCGAGGTTGAGAAGGTAGGAACTTCATGTTAACTTCAGCCGCTCCAGGAATTGAATGCACACTGTTGGTGTCACTGTACATCATAAACCAGCCGTCTAGCTAATGGGGTTAACCCGCCCAGTGTCAGCTGTGTGTGTGTGTGTGTGTGTGTGTGTGTCCCTACTGGGTCTTGCAGCCAGAACTGTTTGACTCAAAAATGATAATATCAAGATTTTGATATATTCTTTCTATAATAAGATTTCTAATATTTAGTATGACATGAGTTAGAATGCTAAATGTGAACATCTGCATTGTGCCTTTGATTTTTATTTGCAGAAATCACTGACGACCTGTGCAACATGACCTGCCATTCGAGTGCTAAGTACGTGCCCCTCCACCATTTTCCTTTGGGTAACAGAACAGTTTCAACCTTAATCAGATTCATAGGTAGCCAACTTATTTGGTGTTAACATTTTGAACTTTTAATCCTCTTCACAGCTGCATCTCTGAAATATCTGGCAACCCATACTGTAAATGTGTAACTGGCTTCAAAGGCAATGGCACATTCTGTGAAGGTAAGGTAGGACTCTGAGCTCTTACTGTTGGAACCTCTTTCCCCACAGATGAACTATAGTTGATAAATACTTTATTTGAAGAGGTGCATTATAATGGAATGGAAAAAGGAATAATTGAGCACAGTACGCTGATATAGTGAGATTAAACTGAATGAGCAAAGTGCCTGTGGATGATAAATACAGCAGCGACCAGTTAAGACATAAATTCAGGCAGTAAATTCTTTATAATTTTATAAGTCATGTCAATATTTCCATTCCATCAGTTCATTCAAACTCCTAAAAAGAGAGGCAGGTTCTGGTTTCCATTCTGTCTAGCAATTAATCTTTGAGCTAATTCATCAGTGTTTAATCAATATCAGCTCAAAGCCTTAAAGTGGGCCATGTTTACATTAGTACAGGGAACAACATGTTAGATGGTACCATCTTCACTTCTACAACACAGCACACCCTCTGACTTAATTATAAATCACAAATAGGACATACACACCATTCATTTTCTACTCCAAAGTGATACATTTTGAAAGTGCAAAATAATTTTAAATAAAAATAAACTATTTAATTTCCCTCACTGAAACTTTAAATTTATAAGAAATTTGTAATCTGTAAAGTTTCTGCTTTCCCACACAGCAGTTGCATTCTGGCTGACCCAAGGCTGCATTCACTCAGTGGCAGCAGATTATTGCATAATGCTTGTTCTGGCTGGTGTTCCCATTGCTGTGCAAAAGCACATCATCTGACTTAGTGTGAGTGTAGTAAACCTCTTCCTACTGCTCCCTCGACCATGACCCCCCCCCCCTTCACCAAACCATCATCTCCTTATCACAGAACCTTATCACCTCAGGAGATCTCCCACCCACAGCTTCCAACCTCATAGTCCAGGAACCCCGCACTGCCCTGTTCTACCTCCTTCCCAAGATCCACAAGCCTGACCACCCCGGCCGACCCATTGTCTCAGCATGCTCCTGCCCCACTGAACTCATCTCTACCTACCTCGACACTGTCCTATCCCCCCTAGTCCAGGAACTCCCCACATACGTTCGAGACACCACCCACGCCCTCCACCTCCTCCAAGACTCCCGTTTCCCCGGCCCCCAACGCCTCATCTTCACCATGGATATCCAATCCCCCTACACCTCCATCCGCCATGACCAGGGCCTCCAAGCCCTCAGTTTTTTCCTCTCCAGACGTCCCCAACAGTACCCTTCCACCGACACTCTCATTCGCTTGGCCGAACTGGTCCTCACCCTTAACAAATTCTCCTTTGAATCCTCCCACTTCCTCCAGACCAAAAGGGTAGCCATGGGCACACGTATGGGCCCCAGCTATGCCTGTATCTTTGTTGGCTACGTAGAACAGTTGATCTTCCGTAATTACACAGGCACCACTCCCCACCTCTTCCTCCGCAACATTGATGACTGCATTGGCGCCACCTCGTGCTCCCACGAGGAGTTGGGCAATTCATTAATTTCACCAACACATTCCACCCTGACCTTAAAATTTACCTGGACCATCTCTGACACCTCCCTCCCCTTCCTGGACCTCTCCATCTCCATCAGTGACGACCGACTTGACACTGACATCTTCTACAAACCCACCAACTCCCACAGCTACCTGGATTACACCTCTTCCCACCCTACCTCTTGCAAAAATGCCATCCCGTATCCCCAATTCCTCCGCCTCCGCCGTATCTGCTCCCAGGAGGACCAATTCCACCA
>NC_057728.1:54744396-54747251 GCF_004010195.1 Chiloscyllium plagiosum
CTACTCTATGCTACTTTCTCCCCACCCCCACCCCCCTCTCACTTATCTCTCCACCCTTCAGGCTCTCTACCTGTATTCCTGATGAAGGGCTTTTGCCCGAAACGTTGATTTTACTGCTCCTTGGATGCTGCCTGAACTGCTGTGCTCTTCCAGCACCACTAATCCAGAATTAGTGTGAGTGTGATCCACTTGTATGGTTAAAAGGTATTGTTAACTATCGCACAATGGCACCCTCAGAATAGATTTCACTGAATGCCTGTCTCTAGCAATCCCTTAATCTATTGTGCAAGTTAAGAGTGGGTTGAGAGTTGTCAAATTAAGGAGCAGGAGTTGGCAATTCAGCCCCTCGATCTTGCTGCACTATTTAATGAAATTGTGACTGATCTCATCTCAGCCTCAACTCCATTCCCTGGAACCCTTTCACCGTTAATAATTTAACCTATTCCTCTTTAAATTTATTCATTGATCCTTGTGCTATTGAACAAAAGTTAACAATATTGAGTGTACCTTAGTGATGTTACTATTAGTTTACAATGACAATTCTGATCTATAATGTGTATCACAGCTGTTAATGCCTGTGAGATAAATAATGGAGGTTGCTCACCAAATGCCGACTGCAAGATAACGCTCCCTGGGAGACGGGATTGCCTTTGTCAGACAGGATACACCGGTGATGGGCTTATATGCATTGGTAAGAACAATGTACATCTTTTTTATATAGCCGCCCATTCAATAAGATTCACATTTCAAATATGGACAAATATGGTCCAAAATTGACTAAAGAGTTGAATTCCAGAGGTGGGGTGATAGTGACTGCTTCCACACTGTAGGGATTCTACGAAATTATCATCATTAAATACTTCACCTTCAATATCCCAGGGTTACCATTGGCTGGACACTTATATCCACCATATAACCGCAGTGGTAACAACACCAGATTTAGGGTGTTTTGAGTGTAACTCATTCTTGTCCTCCCAAAGACTTGTCCACTATTCACTTGCCTGGATGAGTGCAGCTCCAAATCCACTCAAGAAAGTCAACACCATTCACCACAAAGCAGCCCACGTGGTTGTGAATTACCTTAGACATCTACTACCAGTGCACAGTGGCAGCTGTATATACTATCTTTAAGATCCTTTGCAATAATTTTCAAAGCCTCTATCAAGGGTACCTTCCTAACCCACAACCTCCATTGCCTGGAATGACACAGCCAACATGGCAAAAGCACCACCTGCAAGTTCCCCTAAATCACACACCATTCTGACTTGGAATTGTATCACTGACTTCACTGTTGCTGGTGTTGTAATCAATACTGCCTGCCTGCAGTGATCTTTGGTTGGAGGTCATCCAACTCTAGTCTAGCTCATAGAGATGTCAAGAATCAGGTAAAGTTTACAATAAGATGTTCATTACTGCAGTTTATATCAATTACACAAGAACTTCTGTATCTTTTTCTCAGCTGTCAGTGTCTCAATCTTTCTAAGACTGTCCATGTGACTCTCTGCATGCCAATCACACACTTTCAGATATTAACCCTTTCAGGCCCATTAACAATAGCAAGGTCAAAATCCTGGAACTATGTTCCCATCAGTTCATTTCTGACTATTTCTCATGGACTACAGTAGTCTAATAAGGCAGCTGTCAAAGATGATTAGGGATGGATAATAAATGCTGAGAAATTCATATTTCATGTGCAATTTTAATGTTTTTGTTTATATAACTACCTATGCAAGTTGTTATATAAACAAAAACTCACAGTGACAAAATTAATTTATAAAAGGCATAATTTCACTTTTTTATTAAAACTAAAGGAATCAACCCTTGCTTGGAGAATAATGGAGGATGCCATACAAATGCTGAATGCACTCAAACTGGGCCAAACCAGGTCAGTAAAGCTAATTCTCCACACTTCAGGTCAAGCTCAATTCACCACTTTTGTAGCTCCTCATAACATGGGGTTCATTGTACGTTGTTCTGACCCCTAGGAATTTGCTCCTGTCCACGGCCAGCACTGTGGTTACCCTACCTGTTAGCCCATAACCAGTAAGGGGCAATAGAGAGCCAACAATTACAGAAATCAGGCAATTGGTCTACTTGCATTCTCTGGAGGGAACTCAATGAAACATCAAGAGCATTTAGACAATAGACAATAGGTGCAGGAGTAGGCCATTCTGCCCTTGAGCCTGCACCACCATTCAATATGATCATGGCTATCATCCTTAATCAGTATCCTGTTCCTGCATAATCTCCATAACCCTTGATTCCACAATCCTTGGGAGCTCTATCCAACTCTTTCTTAAATGAATCCAGAGACTGGGCCTCCACTGCCCTCTGGGGCAGAGCATTCCACACAGCCACCACTCTCTGGGTGAAGAAATTTCTCCTCATCTCTGTCCTAAATGGTCTACCCTGTATTTTTAAGCTGTGTTCTCTGGTTCGGCACTCACCCATTAGCGGAAACATGTTTCCTGTCGCCAGAGTGTCCAATCCTTTAATAATCTTATATGTCTCAATCAGATCCCCTCTCAATCTTCTAAACTCAAGGGTATACAAGCCCAGTCGCTCCAGTCTTTCAGTGTAAGGTATTCCCGCCATTCCAGGAATTGACCTCGTGAACCTACACTGCACTCCCTCAACAGCCATTTAATAATCTTATATGTCTCAATCAGATCCCCTCTCAATCTTCTAAACTCAAGGGTATACAAGCCCAGTCGCTCCAGTCTTTCAGTGTAAGGTATTCCCGCCATTCCAGGAATTGACCTCGTGAACCCACACTGCACTCCCTCAACAGCCAGGATGTCTTTCCTCAAATTTGGAGACCAGAACTGCACACAATACTCCAGGTGTGGTCTCAC
>NC_057728.1:54748495-54775393 GCF_004010195.1 Chiloscyllium plagiosum
AGGTCCTTCAGCCATTGTTACCTCAGGGAGATTGCTTGTGTCTTCCCCAGTGAACACAGATCTGAAGTACCAATTCAATTTTCTGCCATTTCTTTGTTCCCCGTAATATATTCCCCTGTTTCTGTCTTCAAGGGCCCAATTTTTGTCCTAACCATTTTTTTGCCTTGCACATACTTAAAAAAGCTTTTACTATCCTCCTTAATATTATTGGCCAGTTTACCTTCATACCTCATTTTTTCTCTGCATATTTCCTTCTTAGTAATCCTCTGTTGTTCTTTAAAAGCTTCCCAGTCCTCCGTTTTCCCACTTATCTTTGCTTTGTTATAATTTTTCTCTTTTAACTTTATATGTTTCTTAACTTCCCTTGTCAGCCATGGCCACCCATGACTCTTCCTAGGATCTTTCTTCCATTTTGGAATGAACTGATCCTGCAACTTCTGCATTATACACAGAAATATCCGCCATTGTTCCTCCACTGTCATCCCTGCTAAGGTATTGCACCATTGAACTTTGGCCAGCTCCTCCCTCATAACTCCATAGTTCCCTTTATTCAACTGAAAAATTGTCACATCCGATTGTACCCTCTCCCTCTCAAATTGCAGATTGAAGCTTATTGTATTATGGTCACTACTTCCCAATGGCTCCTTCACTTCGAGGTGCCTGACCAATTCTGATTCGTTGCACAATACCAGATCCAGAATTGCCTTCTCCCTGGCAATTCTCTATACTGTTAAAACTTGAGCAAATATTCTATGAGTTAATAGTTAATAATAAGTGTTCAAGTCAGGACTTTAGAAATTCCTGAGAGCTTTGGAGAAGAGGAGACAAGAAGCCAGAGCAGTTTATCACAGCTGAGAGTGGGTGTTGAAAAACCCTCAAGCAGCATTTGCTTGATGCAACTGAGTCAACGTAGAGCACAGAAAACCAAGAGTAGCTCTAGCATGGTGAAGCTAGCTGTCTGTCATTGAAAAGTTGATGTTGTGCCTGGTCAATGGTACATTTTCTGATGTCCAGGGAGCACAGACCCAGGAAAAGAGAATGACATTCCAAAACAAGAACCTTTCATAACAGAATGGCTATTGAGAGGAAATTTCAAGATCAAGTTAGCAAATATCAGGGATTGTAATCCCTTGTGAAGTTTAATGAGATTTGATGACCCACCATTTATTAATGTCTCAGGAGACTTACTGAAAAATCTATGGCATTTACCTTGATCACACTTGACATTTGACATGAGCTATCTGATCATAGTCTATTACCCAAATTTATCAGATGTTAATTGGGGGTATTAAAATATAAATTGCACATGTATTGTACAGTGTTGTACTGCTGTAATGTGTATAATAAAGTTTATTGTTGTTTGCTTTATTCTCTTAGTAAGTCCCCTGGATCTCACACTTTTCCACTTCAAAATAATGTTACCAATTCCTAGCCAGCTCATAACATCAATTTGACAGAATTGCAACATCCTTGATTATCTTTTAGACTTAACTTTTTAAAACTTTCATTTGTGATTTTAGGCAGCATGCAACTGTTTGACTGGATATCAAGGTGATGGAAAGACCTGTGAACCAGTGAACCCTTGTCGAGTGGTAAGCACAAAATCGGTTGTTGTACAAAACTTCATGAATACAAATTAGTTAGTAATAACTCAGATTCAAAGTTAGAATGAGGTGTGATTTTTAAAAAACTTCTCCTTTTACCTTATTACAGGACAATGGAGGCTGCAGTGATTTTGCTACTTGCAATCACACTGGGCCAAATGAGCGAGTGTGTAGCTGTTTGACGAGTTACATTGGTGATGGGTTTACCTGTAAGGGGACTATATACAAGGTGTGTTTTCTGATGTTATTGCTACGGATCAGTGCTTCAACAAGAGTCATGTTTCCATTCAGTGTTCTCTGCAGATCAACCACTAAGGAATAATTTTTCACTCTTTCTTTCCAGGAGATGACAAGAAGCACAGCATATTCCCGGTTTTTCTATCATCTTCAGGTAACATTTTCTTAGCAATTGGTGTAATAGTGCATAAATATTTTTTATTCTTTCATGTAATGTATGCATTGCTGGCAGCACTTGTTGCCCACCCCTACTTGCCCTTGAGCTTTCTGGGTCATTTGAGAGCATAGTGGCTTGGATGGCAATGTGGCTCAGTGGTTAGTACTGAATGCCTGCTAGCACGAGGGACCCAGGTTCAATTCCAGCCTTGGGTGACTGTCTGTGTGGAGTTTGCACGTTCTCCCTGTGTCTGTGTGGGTTTCCTCCCACAGTCCAAAAATGTGCAGGTTAGGTGAATTGGCCATGCTAAATTGCCCATAGTGTTAGGTGAAGGGGTAAATGTAGGGGAATGGGTCTGAGTGGGTTGCTCTTCAGAGGGTCGGTGTGGACTTGTTGGGCCAAAGGGCCTGTTTCCACGCTGTAAGTATTCTAATATAATCTAAATTACTCCATAGTGTCCAGGGATGTGGAGTAGCAATGGGGAATGCAGGGTTATGGGGATGGGTGGTGTTCCCTTTCAAGAGTAGGTGGTGCCAAATGGTCTGCTTCCAAGCCATAGGGATTTTTTTAGAAAAAAGCAATTAAGTATCGACCACATTCCTGCAGGTCTGGAGACACATATCGGCCAGTCTCAGTAAGGATAGCAGATTTCAGTGGTGGCACAGTGGTTAGCACTGCTGCCTCACAGCGCCAGAGACCCGGGTTCAATTCCCGCCTCAGGCGACTGACTGTGTGGAGTTTGCACATTCTCCCCGTGTCAGCATGGGTTTCCTCTGGGTGCTCCGGTTTCCTCCCACAGTCCAAAGATGTGCAGGTTAGGTGAATATGCCATGCTAAATTGTCCGTAGTGTTAGGTAAGGGGTAAATGTAGGGGTATGGGTGTGTTGCGCTTCAGCGGGTCGGTGTGGACTTGTTGGGCCGAAGGGCCTGTTTCCACACTGTAAAGTAATCTAATCTAATCTAAAAAAATCTAATTTCCTCCTCTCAATGGGATTAGTATATCAGTTGGTGACATTCTCGCCATCAATGGAAGTTAAAATTAATTCAAACAGTTTTACAGTTCAGCGAGTGCAAGGCAGCACCGTAAGGAAAATTACAATCATGACCCAGAAACACAATCTCATAAGTAGTTGAAGTAAGGGTAATTCACCAGTCCCCTCATCTCAGTCAGTATCTTCACTTGGAGGAAACGTGGGTTGGAGATAAAGCTACAATAATTGCAGCATCAGCATGTCAGGTCACACTCCCCATGTGCCTGAATCGCTGCTCCAGTTGAGGATGGAAACATTGGATTTGCCCTGTCATGTTCTCTGAAATAGAATGGATGCCACATTAGGTTGTAGTTCTGGATAAGGAGTGATGGTTGAGGTTCTGACCAAGTGAGCTGCTTTGTCCTCAATATGATAGGGTTAGGGTTACAATTAAACTGTTGAGCTTCTGAAATGTCGTTGGAACAGCAGGCATGGACCACTGATCAATTCTGAGCTTTTGTGTCGAACAGACAGTGGCAAACTGGGGGTATATATTTTTTCATTACTCATTCATGGGATGTGAGGGTTGCTGGCTTGGCCAACATTTATTATCTATCCCTAGCTGCCCCTGAGTGGGTAGTGGTGAGCGACTTTCATGAACTGCTGGAGTCCATTTGACGTAGTTATACATGAGGCACCCCAGCCCTTGGCAATCATGAACAGCTCAGTCCTCTTTGTCTTTCTGTCTGTCTCCCTTGCTAGTTTATTCCATTTCAATTGTAGGTTTTGGAGAGGCACAATTCATTAGAGTTTTTGCCTCATTGATGTATAACGCAGTACATGAAAGATCCATTCATTCCTGTGTGTGAGGGATTGTGCAAATGAATGGAAATGTGGATTAAGCATTTCTATATGCAGTCTCTCCAGCTGGGCAGCCTTACAAGGAAGTGGGTCTAAACAGGAACTTGCAGATTGGCTGTGATGCCGTTTTATGTATGCCTCAATCACCATCAGCAAAGCAAATGATCTGGTATTATCTATCCATCAGGACCTGAAATGGGTCATTAATCTGGTATTATCCATCTATTAGGACCTGGAGTAGGTCATTAATCTGGTACTATCTATCGATTAGGATCCACAGTAGGCTATTCAACCCGTCGAGCCTGCTCTACCTTTCAATAAGATGAGATCAGATTAGCTCTTGGCCTTCCACTCTCCTATACACCCTCGATAACATTGAACCCTTGTTTGTCAATACTCTATTTATCTCTTCCATAAAAATGACCTCCCCCTCCCTGTCTGCGGAAGAGAGCTTCACAGACTCAGAGTCCTAAGGGGAAATAAATTCTCCTCATCTCTACCTTAAATGTGAGATCCCCTTATTTTTAAACTGTGTTGGGTAGTTCAAGTCTCCCCCACAATGGGAACCACCCTTTTAGCCTCCATATAAAATGAAAATTTTAACTGGAACTGGATGTTTCAAAGTAAGATCTTCCTTTCTTTCCGTACAGCTTAATGGTGTCACTGAACTGGGTGGTTCGGGCCCTTTCACTGTGTTCGTTCCAAGCAATGAAGCATTTAAGAATGAAGCTAAGGTAGGTGCAGGTGGGCTTTTGAGCTGTGTGCAGGTGGTTTGAGTAATTTTGCATGAATGTTCAATCATCTCCATGTTCTCTTTAACATTTAGATACAGGACTGGACAGCGAATGGACAAATGGCGCAGGTCCTCCGTTATCACATTGTGGCATGTAATCAAGTATTGTATAATCAGCTAATCTCTGGGAAAAGTCTTATCACTGTTCATGGAGAAACTATAAAGTTTTCCTACGTAAAGGTGAGAAGCTGAGCTGCAATATTGCACAAGCATTGGATGATGTAAAGTGTAATTCAAGTTAATTTATGCTTAATGAGTTTTGAGAAGATTTTGTAGCTCAGCTACAATTAAGCTCAGCTATGATTGATGCTTAGATTGTAAATTAATAAGGTGAGGAGGGAGAGAAAACTGAAGCAACAAAGGGATACTTTTAGCTCAGTTGGTAGCAGAAGGTTGTGAGTTCAAGCCCCTTCCCAAGACTTAAGTCCACATGATATGCTGGCAATCCAATTAGTTATTACCTATGAGTCAAAGCTACTACCTGTTGAATGAAGTGTTAACCTGAGGACCTATCCACTCTCTCGGGAAGATCCCACATTCAAAGAAGAGTTCTGTCTGTTCTCTGGGCCTCATATTCATCCTTCAACCAACATCACTAAAACCAATCACTTGGTCATTCATTTGAGTATCTGTTCATTGCAACTTGCTGTGCATAAATTGAGTTCTAAAGAGAGTTCTAAAAATTTAAAATCCTCTGTCAGAAGAATAATTCTTTTTATCTCTTCTTAAAGGGATTACCCTTGTTTGTAAACCATGTGTCCCTGTCGCCCCCCCCCCAGTTCTAGATTCTGTCGCAAGAGGAAACATCCTTTCCATATTCACCCTGTCAGCGCACTCAAGATCTTGTTGAATATGGTTCAGTCAAGTTATTTCTCACTATTCTAAACCCCCAGTGGATACATGCCTGACCTGTCCAACGTTTCATCAAGACATAATTTGCCCATTGCAAGTATTAGTCGAATAAACTTTCTCTGAATTCCCTCAGTGCATTTACATTGAATCATAGATTCCCTACAGTGTGGAAACAGGCCATTTGACCCAACACAAGCCCTCTGAAGAGTAAATCTCCCAAACCCATTCCCCTACCCTATTATTCTACATTTCCCCTGACTAATGCACCTAATCTACATATCCCTGACTACTATGGGCAATTTAGCATGGCCCATTCACCTAACCTGTACATCTTTAGATTGTGGGAGGAAACCGGAGCACCAGGAGGAAACCTATATAGACACAGAGAGAGTGTGCAAACTTCACACAGACAGTCACCCGAGGCTAGAATCAAAAGCAGATCCCTGGTTCAGTGAGGCAGCAGTGCTAACCTCTGAGCCACCATGCTGCCAGGATAATAAACAGGGATATTATCAATGCCAACAGTGTGGTTCATTTCATCGACAAGCTCTTCTCACCTCAAAATATGCAGATCAATCCAAAGAATGGTGGGGGCTACACATATGTAAGGATGTCAATGTTCTTTATATAAAGAGTTCAATATTGTATTATATAATTCGTGCAGTGCAAGTTACTCAGAACCGTTCTGTTATGGGGCCAGTACTGTCTTTAATCGATGCAAAATTACTGCCCTGTATTTCTCCAATCAGCTATGATTTCATTGCATGGTGAAGCAGACTCAATGGGCTGAAAGGCCGACTTATACTCCCACCTCTTATGGTCTCCTAGTAACAGCAAGTTTCTGTGAATGTTCCTACAATAATCTGAGTTTCAAATTCACAATCTTTGTTGTTGAATCCATACCTTCCCTTTTTCCAACCTTTGAGACCTCCAGCAGTCACACAACCCACTAGATTCCCCCAACCCCTGATGCCATGTGGAATTCCCTGCTTCCATATCCTGTCAGAAGAGGGAATGCCTTCAGCTTTCCAGGCCCCAAGTTCTCTCTTTCTCTCTCTCTCTCTCTCTCTTTCTCTCTCTCTTTCTCCCCCTTTCTCTTTCTCTCTCTCTCTTTCCCTCTCTCTTTTTCTCTTTCTCTTTTTGTCTCCCTTTCTTTCTCTTTCTCTCTGTCTCTCTTCTTTTAAGATTCTACATAAAGCCTACCCCTTCGACTAAACTTGTCCTTTCTGGCTCAGTATCTGATTACACTCCTGTGAAGCCTCTTGAGTTGAGGGTGCTACATAGATGCAAGTTGGGTTGCTGCTACCAGGTAGATTTCTGCCTTCACGACATAGAGTGTCACTGGGCAGAGTGGGTTGCTCCCTGCTTGAGAGTAATAAAAACTGGCAGATTCTATAAATGGCATTGAATCTATCCCACCAGATAATCATTGAGATCCTGAAAGTGAAAATTTGTCACCACCAGTTGTTAATGATAGATTTGATTGGAATTTATTTTGACATGTATTCCATGTTATTTTTGACGGCATTCTAATAGAGACTTTTCCATGCCTTTTCATTCACAGAACACCTTGTATCTAAACAACAATGCCAGGATAATAAACAGTGATATTATCAATGCCAATGGTGTGGTTCATTTCATCGACAAGCTCCTCTCACCTCAAAACATGCAGACCATTCCAAAGGAAGATGGAGGCTACAAATATGTAAGGATGTCAATGTTCAGAAAATTAAAAGTCATGTTAATTCTGGAAACTGCTTGTTAAATTAATATAATCCTGTACAGTAGAATGCGAACAAATATATTAATGAAGATGATGATGTGCAGGACAATGCCTCTGTGATGTCGAAACACAGAAAAGAGAAGAATGGAAACTGTCTTTAAGAGCTGTATTCAGTATTCTGTATATTAGAATGTAGATGAAGAGTTTATAGGGCTTAAAGAAAGTAAAGAGAGAGTTACACTTAGTTAAAGTAAAGGTAGAGATGTTGTCAGAGCAGGAGCAAGCTACAGAGGTAGAACAGCCTCAAGATTACAGTGCTGATATCCAATGACAGGTCCCATGGTATTAGAATCCATGAGGGTATAATGTCGCGAGGGTATAATGGCCTCGTGGTATTATTGTTGGAGTATTAATTCAGAGAGGCAGGAAATGTTCTAGGGACCCAGGTTTGCATCTTGTCATGGCATATATTGGAATTTGAATTCAGTAAAAATCTGGAATTAAGAGTCTCAGGATGACCATGAAACCATTGTCGATTGTTGTGAAAACCCATCTGGTTCACTAATATCCTCCAGGGAAATAAATCTGCCATCCTTGCCTTCTCTGGCCTACATGTAACTTGAGATCAACAGCAATGTGGTTGATTCTTAGATGCCTTCTGGGCAATTAGGGATGAGCAGTAAATGCTGGCCCAACCATCAATTCTCACATCGCATGAATGAATAAAATCAAAATGCAGTGTGGTCAGCACAAGCAGGAAGACTAAGTGATGACATTGCAAATAATTGGTAGGATTATATTAGAGAATGAATCAAAATCATGATATTTGTTTTTTCTGATCTTGCCAATTTCTGGAAAGCTGTGTTGGATTTGAATAAGCACGGCAGCCTTTATACGAAATGGGCTCTGATTTGCAATTACTTCATGTGATAAGTTTTTGAAATAAGACTTTGGGTTTCAGCACCACTGGATTATTGAACAATGTATAATTGTCACAGAATCAATTGACACTGAAACCTTAACCTAAACAGTTTCTGTGGGTTGTTAATAGTCCTTGGTGGCTGTAAATAGCAGTTTTTAGTTTTAATTCATTTAACAAACCTAAATGAAGAATTCTGTTAAAATAGAACACAGGATAAATCTGTTAAACTGAAAGACATCTGATGTTGACACAGTCAGGTATATACATTTCAAACTGTAATTGCACGGTGACAAATTGTAACTTTCTTTAATATTTAATTGAGAAGGTGGTGTTGAACCACCTCCTTGAACTGCTGTAGTCCATGTTGGTGTCAGTACACCCAAAGTGAAGATAGGTCACAAGTTTCAGCTATTTGACCCAGTGGTGATGAGGGAAAGGCAATGGACATCTTTATCAGGATGGTGTATGTCAGGGTGGGATACTTCCAGATTTTCCACATATTTGCTGTCCTTGCTCTTTAGGCTTTTGCACATCTTGTGTTTGGGTAATTCTAAACTCTTTCAAAATGCCAAATGTAAAGCAACCAGTTAAACAATTAACAAACAAAGTTCACTACAAGCAGTGTAATAATAACAAAATCAGAAAAGGGAGATGGGGTGTCAAGGGAAGAACTAAATGTAAAGGGTGTTAGTAAGGAAGGTACTGCAACCCAGTCCCCGTGGGGTTCACCTATCTCTCAAGCGTTGAGATTACAGATAGACACTGCAGGGACAAAGGCATGGACATTGCCGTGAAAGAGAGAGAGGCAGTTGGGAATTATGATCCCCTCCACGGCTCACAGCCTGGACCTGTTCATGCAAGGATCTAGCTCTTTTTGCTTTTATTACGTTCAGAGGAGAAGACATAAACTGAAATTCCCAATTCTCTTCGCTTACTTTTGCAGTCCTGTTTTTTTTTGAGAAGAGAAATGTGTTTCTAAGTCAGTTTTTTCTGTGGTTAGTTTAACAAACCAACAGCAGACTTTGGGGTCAAAAATAAAATTTATTTCTTTATCCGGGTCTGAATCCTATGCCACAGAATCACACGCTGAAGGTGGATCCAACTAAAGAAGATGGTCTGCTTTTACACTTCTGCTTTGGGGCAACTAAATGTGTGAATGAAGACAGATGGGGGATCAAAGCGAAGGATTGTAGAATCCTGGTGTTTAACTGAGGCCTCTGCATTGCTTTAAGACTGAACATCACAAGACTGTTTTTTTAATGTATATTTTCTAATAAGAACCTAGCTCCTAAATACTAAATCCAATGAATATCACCTTCTCTCAGTCAACTCTGGAACTGTTTTAATTTACTCTAAAAAGGACCTGCATTTTTAACCTTATCGAACTTTTTTCTCTCTTCAGCCGAATCTCACAACTCTAGCAGCAGAGAATGGATATTCCATCTTCACCAATCTATTACAGGTAAGCAACATTTGTTTACCATAACCGAACAAACATTGCTTACTGTTTTGGGAGACATGGCATTATGGAACCATGCAGCAAGGATGGAGGTCGTTTCGTACCTATGCTAACTCCATGATAGAGGCGTCCATTTTGCCTTATATTTTTACCTTCACTCTGCAAATATTTTCTCCAATGACCTTTCTCAAATTCCCTCCTGGATCTCCAATTGAAAAAGCTACCAGCGCTTTTTGAAGCAGTAATTTCCAGATTGTATCGGCTTGTTTTGAAGTGCACTGGAGTTATGCCATAAAGTGCCAGTGTACCACTATATCATATGGGATGGTGTGTATCAGTATGCATTAACTGGGGTTGAGGTGATGGTGGGTTGTGGTAATGTCACTGGATCATTGATCTCTAAACCCAGGATAAAGCTCTGGGCACAAAGGATAAATTCCACAATAGCAGCTGAATCAAAATTAGTCCAAAGAAAAAGAACTGGCAGGAAAACTACTATCACTACACAGTAGTTTTGAAAAATTATCATCAGTTGTAGCAAAACCCATCCTTGAGGGAAGGAAATCCTCACATGGCCTACATGTGACTCCAGACCCACAGCAATGTGGTTGACCTGCAACTGCCCTTTGGACAATTAGAGATGGAAAACAAATGTTGGCCATGCCAGGCACACTCACATCCTATGAAAAAATAAATATATTTTAAAAAAGGGGTGCACGTTAAGTTTGTCCTTTGTATTGAGCATCTCTGGGTTTCTCTGAAGATTGTTGAACCCAATGCCTGTCACAATGATCACAGCACATTCTGAATTTTTTTAAAACATTGCTCCTCCATACATTCTCTCTGTTTGATACAAATCTGCCATTTAGTTGCTTCCAAATACTGTGTCTTAGCTGCAGCATAACAGCCTTTTTGCTTGCACATCTTTACCATAAAACTGCATCAACCTCCTTTCGAGGGACTATTGGACATACATATTTCTGAATATTGTTATTGCGTGCCACTGCATGCAATGTTATCTGAAGTTGAATTCTAATCTGATTATCTGTTTCTTAGGAGGTACATCAACTGAGTGGAAGTGTTCATCAAAGGTGCATTGGCTCAGTTGATATAGGTTAGATCTTTACAGACAAAGGCTGCACTTGAGTACTGTAGCTATTATCGCAAAGTGAACAGCTGATCATTGAGAGTAATAGAGTTAGATTTAAATTTTATGTGTACTCAAGTGCGGGGTACAAGACTACAGTGAAAAGTGTACAATGTCACCACACATCTTAGGTACAAAGTGCCTCGATACAAAATCTTAGTTACAGAAATAAAGAAATAAGTTAAAAAGTAATAATGCAATAAAGAGTGGGGAAAAAAACACACACGTAGGTGCTTGTTAACTTGCAATTCAAGAAGAAAGGAATTTATTCACCATGTTTATTAAAATTAGATCTGCTGTAGGTTCATTTAAAAATTGTAGCCTTCCAAAGAAAAGGTGATAAGAATTTTGACCTTTCCATCTGAATATTGTAATTAACAAGACATTGAAAAAGCAGAAACTAAGAGTGGTGAAAGTCAATGGGAAAATGTGATTCATCAGGAATGCATCATTACATTTTTTATTGAGAACCTGGTTTGAGCACTTTCCTTTACCCCCAATTTAAAGGGTCACTCTTTAGAAAGAACAATTAACCGTGAAAATTCAAGGTCAGATAAGTAGTAAGTGTGGATGCTTTGGTTTTATTATGTACTTGAGCATCACAGGGAAGGTAGTAGTTTTTCATTCACAAGAGCAGTAAATGGGGGAGAATGTCCTACATACAGATGCAGAAATGAAAGGTAAAGTCGCAATAGTCTTACCTGACCATAGGCTGCTCTCTAATTAGAGAGAGGCATCTGGTAGTGATTTAACCTGAGGGCCACTACGCCTCTGGTGAGAGGAGAGGTTGAGAAGGAGAGTCCTCAGCCCAGTGTGGGAATTGGCATCATTTTCCAGTGCAAACCAGTCATCCAGCCAACTGATCTAGCATTTCCCCAAGAAATGTGGAAGTAACATATTAGAGGAGATAAATTATATTGGTCAAGACAGTCAGAATTTATTTTAGTTTATTGCAACTAAACATTAATACACTTTCAAAGAGCCAGCATCAGCACAATAAACCAAATGTTTCTGTGCTGTACGTTCCTATGATTCTATCGTAGTAAATGCATACAAAGGTTGATAGTGAACCTGCTGTTTAATGTATCCAATTCTGTACCTGGAGCACATGGCTCTGCAAAGAATTTTCAATTCATTGATTAATCCCAGTCCAGGAATACAATGGGATGAAATGCATGTGGGTTCTGTAATAGATAGCTTATAAGTGATGCAATTAACCTAACAATGTGCTGAGTGAGCAAAGCATAGGGTTTTAACTCTAATCCCTAGATTTACTCAACTATATTTGCCCCAATCAGTATTTACTAGTGTTTCTGCTCCACACAAGCCTCATTGGCTGTATAGTTGACTAGTGATGTTAGTGTAATAGTTTTTATGACACATTGCAAAATCTTGCCGCAATTAATCAATGAAGTTTATTGTATTTATTTCTATCATTCCAGGAGACAAATCTACTGAGTATGATAAACGATCCATTGCACAAACCAGTCACCCTGTTCTTACCAAAAGACACTGTCATGAAATACTTACCAAAAACTCGAAAGAACTACTTATATAATAAGGACAACCGAAATATTCTGATTGAATACCTTAAGTTTCATATTATCAGAGATGCCAAGGTAATCTCCTCATTTCCAGACAGAGTTCAGACATTGTGTGATGTAATATACATAAAATGTTTGCTTTATTTTGCAATGCATGTTGTTATGGATCTAACTGCGGTTTTGGAAATGTGATATTGTTTACATTGAATAATTAAAGAAGACTATGTTTGATGCAAGTGCTTGTAAATCCTTTATACTACACTCCAAAACAGTTTTATTGCACTGACATATGAGCTAGAAATCCAACATGGAATACATTCATGTGAACTTCCCTTATCAGCTCCTGACTCTTTTATTGTGTGTTTTGTTGCCACACTGGGTTCAAGAAAGACTGATTGAGGTGAAGGCAAGGTCAACAACTGTCTCTTGGATTAGACTTCAAAGTGACAATATTTGTTATGCATTGATATTAAATACTGCTGTACATGGTAATCATAGATATATTAAGTAAGGACTAATGTATCTACTTTGTGCTCTTAAGGTGCTATTAAGTTCTAGTCTAGTGTATCGTATGCACGCGGAATGTGCTATTTATGCTCAGCGATGTGCAGCTCTGTGAAATCATTAACAAAAAAAAGTAAATAATGTAAATCATTGTAAGTTTTCTCCAAGTTTCTAAAGATCTTACACACTATTAAATTAAAATATTATGTTAAATTTATCCTAAATGGATTCACACTGTTAAAATAGCAGACAAAATGGAATTTTATGATTATAATATATTGAATTTATACAGTGTCTTTAACATAGACAATGTTCAGAAGTTGTTACAGAGTGACATTAGTTTCATCTTTGATACTAGAGTTTACAGAGTTCAATTCTGAGGGCAGGTTGCACAAATTTGGAATGGATTCCTTTTGCATTTGAAAAATTGAGAGATGATTTGATTAAGATATTTAAAACATTAAAAACATTCAGTCAATAGACAGAGGAAAAACTATTCCCTCTGGTAGAGTGATCAAGAATGATGGGGCACAGTCTTAAAATTAGAAATCAATATAGAAAACATTTGTGAAAAGAGAAGTTGAGCTCACATTTTCACCTTTCTTTGGAACTTAATAAAATCTTAACATTTTTCTGATGCTACTAGATCTGCCAAGGTTTCCCCCAGTTGGTCACGTAGACGTGAAATCAGGGTACACTTTGAAACAAAGGGAAATTGGAATGAGGAACTCTTTGCCCATAAAGCTGTGGATACTGGAGAATAAATGAGATTTCGCCTGAAGACTGAGTGTAATAAACATTAATGATGTAGGACATCAGGGAAAAGGAGCAAAAGTGGTAAAATAAACTGAGGTACTAATCAGCCAAAATCTGGATGGATAGGCAGACCCTATTTTGATAATGATACAAATAAAAGAATTATAATAGACATAGACAATAATTATTACAAAAATGTACAAAATAATAAAAAGATTGTACAATTGTGATCATTTCAGCATATGAATAATTATCATAAATTTCTAAATCTAACTCCCTTTCATTTACTGAATATAAATGTCTGCAGCAGTTCAGCATGTTCTATTAAAGTTTGTTAAAGATTTGTCATCAGGAGTTCATTAAATCCCCAATCTTTTGTGGATTTTGATAAAGTCAGTGACTGAGCTTTCTGTTTGTTCTATTTACTATTCCCGAAATGGTGTATTCTGTCTTTAATTGCATCGCTCATTTACTGTTGTTCAGCGGGCTGAGAGATAGCAGTGTTGGGATTCAAGAGGTTTGTAAGAGTAGTTGAACATTGGAACAGGCCTGAGGAGCTAAATGGTCTTTCCCTGCTCCTAAAGCTCCTCTGGGCTCTCCAGTGAGGCCAAGGTATCCAGATTGTCATTGTGTTGGATAATGGGTTTCATCAGCAGTTTGCTGGCCTCAAAATAACTGCAAAATCTTGTGATAAGGGTGAGGCAAAGTTGCAATATGTGTTGTCTATTCCTCGTTGTCTTTGAGATTATTGTTCAAAGGATTTATTGCATACCATTATCTCTCCAGATTTTGGCAGCGGCTCTTCCTAAAGTCGACTCATTGAAGACGCTACAAGGCTCTGATGTCCGAGTATCATGTGCTAAACGAAGAAATAAAGTGAGTATAAAATAATCTTTCTGTTGGTCATGGATATATTCCAGCCATTTCGACAGCAAATGCAAGTCGTTTCCAAGTGAAACTTTGAGGTGAATTTGTGAAGCCGCATTTTCAGTGGAGAGTGTTATTGTCAGGCAGAGGGGTGAACAATAAGAAACCTTTTCATTCAAAGGTTCATGAATCTTTGGAATTCTCTACTGGTTGTGTATGTTGAGACTAAGATCAATAGATTCTCAGTATCTAAATTAATCCTGAGACATGGGATTGGGTGGAGTTGAAGGCTAAACTTTGCCACATTGAACAGTGGATTTCTAAGAAGGAGTATTAACACTTGTGAAGCCAAGGTGTACAAGGCTGTGGCCCAAGTGCGACTCTCGCTCTTGCTCTCTCCTTCCCTCTCTTTTTCTCTCCCTTTCTCTCGAAGACTGTAAAGAACTCAATCAAACAACAAGACGCAGCCCCTTGAACTCCATTGGTGCAGTTCATGTGATCAGGGTGATGGTGTGATAGAGAATGGAAATGACAAGCACATGAAAGACCCACCTAGAAGGCTTCCCACACTGAGAGACACTGTTTATTTTTCCCAGAGCAAGTTACGCTCCTGAAGCCATAATTTGAGAGGGCTTAATTTCTATCAAATATGGCTGACCAGGGGTCTTTCCCACTCCTCTCTTACTTGCTTAGATGTGCTCGAAGGGTTTGAAGGTTGATACTTTAGCCATTTTATGAACTCACCTATCATGCCCTTCATGTGCCCAGCACTTCTGGCTCAAAAGCAAAGACACTACTCATAAAACACCCTGATTGGAAGCTCAGGGTTTCAATAATTTAATCAGCCAATCACCTATAAGGTCAATGCACAAAAACCAAAAGCATATCTTTCTAGTTTGATGAAATCCATGAGCTATTGTTTCCCCACGTTTTGCCACATCTATTTATTACGTGCTGTGCTTGTTGCCCACAGGGTCAATTGTACTTAAACAGAAGGAATTGTAAGATTACACAGAGGTACCTGGAGTTTGATGCTGGCGTGGTCTACGGCATTGGCTGTCTCCTGACACCTCAAAATATTGGAGCTCGTTGCGATGAGCTGTCACTAGTTGACGTTTTGGTTTGTATATGCATGAAGTTGACACCATTTTTAAAATGATTCATTTTTGGGGAAAAAGAAATCAGGGGTGGCTTGGAGGAGAATGGTATTTGTCCATTATAGCAGACTGGAAGGATGTGCTGTTGGGTCAACACCCGCAGGTTCCTACACCCGAATCATCTGAAGATGGATCCCTGAAAGTTGGCCTCAGAACCCTTGAGACTGTTAACTCTTAGCACCCTTACAGGAGCCATTTCTTCTGCAGAGGTCATAGTGGAGCTGTGGGCCATACCACAGAAGGTCCTTCTTCCACAGTGCTGCCCTCATAGTCTCATATCTGCCACAATCAACTGTGTGAGTGACACATACTGATCTATGTTGGTGTTTTATTTTCTCCATCTGGGTACCTGTCCTGTCGGAGCTGCCAGTTGGGAATCACTTTGAGTTCCCCCACCGCCCCAGCCAAATGTTGCTTCACCCATTGTTCTTAAATGGACAGTGATCCCACAACAGCCTCATAGTTGGCCATGTCCAATAACACCGCAAGGCACCTTGGGAGTCTGGGGGTGGGGGGGTGGCCAAGACACAGGGGCAATCAACCATCACCAAGGGGGTTGGAGACAGTTTTTATTTGATCTCCACCTCAGAACATCTTCAAAGGCATTCGGATTCCACTCCTTACCTTTCATTTAATGAAGTCTTTTTGTGAGTAATATGCAAGACACCAAAAGCAATATTCCGCCAAATCAATGTTACAAAAAAAGAAATTGCTGGAGAAACTCAGCAGGTCAGCTGTACCTGTGGAGAGAAAGCAGGGATGACGTTTCTAGGAGGGTCACTGGACTTGGAACGTCAACTCGGTTTTCTCTCTCCACAGATGGTGCCAGAAACCTGCTGAGTTTCTCCAGCACTTTCTGTTTTTGTTTCTAATCTTTAGCATCTGTAATTCTTTGTTTTATTTTGATTCAGTGGCCCTAGCGATAGCAACCGGGGCTATGTTTCAAAGACTCGCGATAGGTGTGCTAGGCCACCCGACATAAGCTCATTTGTTCTTGTTTGAAGCAGCTGTACAAGGACAATGCAAGGTATTTGTTTGTCTTTCACACAGGGAGAATGCGACAGCTGTATAAACACTCCAGCCTGTCCTTCTGGAAGCCGGCCAAAGGTAAAGCAGCTCATTTCTCAGTCAATTCTCAGCCCTCAGATGTCAGTCTCTGCTAGTCTATAAACTCCGGATCTTCGATTCGATCAAATAATGGAAGTCACCAGACTAATTACTTCAGCATCGCTGCAGAGTTCTGTAGTGGAGTGTCTTATGCCCAACCACCTTCAACTGTGTCACCAGTCACCTTCATAAGGTCAGAGTGGGGACTTCCACTGATGATTGGGTGATGTACAGCACCATTCACAACGCCTCAGATACCGAAGCAACTTGTGTCCAAATGCAGGAAGACCTGCAATATGTCAACAATATGTCCAAATGCCAAACAGCGACCTTGGAGTGCAGGTTCATAATTCCTTGAAAGTGAAGTCACAGGTAGACAGGGTGGTGAACATGACATTTGATACACTTGCCTATATTGGTCAGTGCATTGAATATAGGAGTTTGGATGTCAAGTTGCAGCTGTACAGGACATTAGTTAGGCCACTTATGGAATAATGCGTTCAATTCTGGTCTTCAAGTTATAGGAAAGATGTTGTGAAACTTGAAAGGATTCAGAAAAGATTTGCAAGGATGTTGCCAGGATGGGATGCTTGAGTTACAGGGAGAGGCTAAATAGGCTGAAACTACTTTCCGTGGAGCATCAGAGCCTGAGGGATGACCTTATAGAGGTTTATAAAAATTACGCGGGCCAGATAGGGTGAATAGCCAAGGTCTTTTCCCCAGGGTAGAGGAGTCCGAAACTAGAGAGCCTTGGTTAAATGTGAGATGGGCAAGATATAAAAGCCCCAAAATGTACTTCCAAATAAGAATGGTTTGCAGCGGCCTATGCTGGAGTCGACTTGTAACATTTAGGAGGAAGTTTAGTCACGTAGCTACCTAAAGACCAACAACTCACAGCATAGAGATGCAGAAGACCACTCATTCCACTTGTGCAAATGACTCCTTTCCCAACAATTGGCGCAGAGTAGCATGTTCCCCTCCCCCCCCACACACATCTTCCCTGTTTTCCGACATGGATTTTACTGCTCAGAAAGGAGGTCATCTGACCCATTGTTCCAGTGCTGGCCCTCTGAAAATCTTATTCAAATTGCTTAATGACCCTTGCAGCTTTCAGAAATCCAGAATATTTATCCAATCCACCAGCAGGTCTCTCCTTGGCAAAATAGTGTTGTTGATCACTTATTTTTAAAATTTAGTTAGTCACCTTTAGCACTTGAGAAATACAATGGTGGATTAACTCTTTATCTTGCAATGCTCAGGAAGAGAAGAAGTGTACCTACCAGAACCTTTTCCACGCAGATATCGATGGTTGTCAATATGAATGTACCTTTGTGATCTGGAAACCTAAATGCTGCAGTAATTATTTTGGAAAAAACTGTAAAGGTGGGTGACAAATTAAAATTGCTGCTTTTGATTTCTTCCATTGATTCCTGGGTTACAGGTGACATGGGCAAGGAGGGTATATTTATTGCCCATCCCTTGTTTCCATATCCTCCTGTGGCTTTGCTTACCTCCAATCTCTGTAGCCTTCTCCAGATCAATGCTTTTAGACAGTGTTCTTCCAGTTCGGGTTTCTTAAAACATAGAAACGAGGAGCAGGGGGAGACCATTCACCCTTCAAGCCTGCTCTGCCAATCAATATGATCATGGCTGTTCCTTCATATCAACACCATATTCCTGCAATCTTCATACCCCTGTGGTAGTGAATGATCACCCTCTGAGTGAAGAAATGTTTCCTCATCTCAGTCCTGATTGGCCTTCTCCATATCCTGAGTCTTTATTTACCAACCCCCCTCCCCCAACCTTACCCCCCACAGGTTCTGGACTGTCCAACCAGGGAAAACCATCCTTCCTGCATCTAGTCTGTCTCTCCCGTTTGAATTTTTTTTGTATTTCAATCAGATCTCCTCTCATGCTTTTAAACGCTAATGAATACAGGCCCAGTCGAACTAATCGCACTTCATGGTACTACTAACCCCAATGCCAGCCATGTGAACATCCAACTCATTCCTCTATGGCAAATATATACTTTCATAGGTAGGGAGATCATCACTGCAGGTGTGGCCTCACCAAAGCCCTGTATAATGGCAGTAAGACAACAGTGGACACATGTACTCCCCCTGACTTTCATCACTCCACCGTTGATAGCCACTGAGTCTCTACACTCTGCAATTTCAGCCAAGTATCTCTGTCATTCTGTCTTCCCTTCCTTCTTTAAGATGCCCTTTAAAAACCGACCTCTCAGTTCTTTTTCACAATATGTGGCTCAGTGTCAGGGCCTTGTCCTATAAAACACCTTTTGGAAAATTTTAACAATGTTCTGAGGTCTGTATAAATGCAACTCATTGTTAGCCTGAGCAGGTGATGATGTGGAGGTGCCAATGTTGGACTGGAGTAGACAAAGTTAAAAATCACACAGCACCAGGTTATAGTCCAACAGGTTTATTTGGAAGTACAAGCTTTCAGAGCGTTGCTCCTTCATCAGGTAGCTAGTGGGGCAGAATCATAGGACACAGAATTTATAGTAAAAGATCAAAGTGTCATACAACTGAAGTGATGTATTGAACAAACCTAGATTGCTGCTTAGTCTTTAATCACTTAGAATGGGGATGCAGGTTTCAATTCATTAAATCCCAGAATTTCTTTCAAGTCACATTCCTGAGATAACTTAAGGTTATATATTTAAAAAATGACATCTCCGTTCAGACAATGCATTAAAGATGTGAGGTTGGAGTCAGTCTGTATCCCAATGTTGAGTGGGACTGGTTCTATTTCCAAAATAGGAATTGATAAAAGGTCACATGGACTGACTGCCTACCTACAGATTGTGTGCTTTTTGAATAGGTGATGTTAATCTTTACTTTTTGAATCCATTGCTGTTTCTTATGGCGAAGATGTTCCTGCAATGGCTGTTATCAACTTGAATGTTGACCCAATGACAATGAATGAACAGCAATAAAGGTCCAAGGTGGGATGGTATGTCACTGGAAGGGGAACACAACAGGAATGGTGTTCCCTTAGCAATCCTGCTCCTGACCTTCTCAGTCATAGATGCCACAATGTACCCATGTAAGTCTTCTACGGGTCTACACATATTTAACAATACACATGGCCTTCTTACAAAAATAACTTCAGCAGTTAGGCCCATTTTTTTTATGACATGAAATCAGCAAATGACTCTTCCATTTTGTATTAGCATTCAAAGCTCTTTATCCCTTCGCTAGTTGTCACTGCATATTCGAATCTCAGCAAGGTGTCAACACAAACAAATGTCTTGCAAGATCTAATTTTGTATGAAGTTTTGTACAGGATGACATAATGTATTGTTTTAGTCATTTCCATACAACACAGAAAAAGACCCGTCAGCCCATCAAGTCTGCAACAGTCAAAAACGGTCATCTAACTATTCTAATTCTATCTTCCAGCACTTGGCCTACAGCCTGGTATGTCTTGAGCACATCTAAATACTACTTAAAAGTGATGAGGTTACTGCCTGTACCACCCTTACAGGCAGTGAGTCCCGGATTGCCATTAACCTCTGGCTAAAATTGTGTTTCATCACATCTCCTCCAAGCCTTCTGACCCTGACCTTAAATCTCTGCCACTGATCTTTGATTCCCTCCACTAAGGGAAAGTGTTCCTTCCTGACCATGCCCCTCATAAGTTTATACATCTCAGTTGTATACTCCCCTCAGTCTCCTCTGCTGCACGGAAAGCAAACCCAATCTATCCAAACTCTCTTCATAACTGAAACTTTCCAGGCCAGGCAACATTCTAAAATAGGATCATAGAATCCCTGTAGTGTGGAAGAAGGCCATTTGGCCCACTGAGTCCATACCAACCCTCCGAAGAGCAGCCCACCCCAATTCAAACATTTCTCATGGCTAATCCACCTAACCTGCACATCCCTGAACACTGTGGGCAATTTCCCATGGCTAATCCACCCTGACCTGCACATCTTTGGACTGTGCGGGTCCAAAACACATGAAAAACACCTTTTCCGTGAGGTGTTGCTGGCATCATTTGCTATCCATTATTAACTGCCCTTATTGTCTTGCTTTGCCATTTCAGAGAGCAGTTCAGAGTCAATTACATTGTTGTGTGTTTGGAATTACCTGTCGGCTATAGAGGGTAATTACAGCAGATTTGTCTCCCTGAAGGACTTCCATGAACGAGAGTTTTCAACAGCAATAGATAATGGCTTCCTGATCACTGTTAGTAAGACTAGCCTTCAATCCAGATTTTATTCAGTGCATTTAAACTCTCCCCAGCTGCTTTGAATCTGCATCCCCAGCCTGTGTCCTCAGTTCTCAGGAAGGCTCTCTCAACCGGAAACATCAACTCTGCTTTCTTTCCACGGATGCTGCCAGACCTGCTGAGTTTTTCCAGCAATTGCTGTTTGTTTTCCCCCAATAGTTTGTGCCCCATAATTACTGGGGCAGTGATGTTACCGCCACATCTCTACCTCTGGTACATCAAACTGAGGCCCTCAGTGACACCTCCGATAGATATAAAAAAATCCCAAAGCATTATTTTTAAGGTGAGCAAGAGTCTCCTCCTTGCATGCTGCCCAATATACACCAGCTGAAGCAGGAGAGACAATGGTAAAGCAGGTGGGGCAATAGGACCAATGTTGGATTAGGTGATTAGGGCACTATCTTCTCAAGAACTGACAATTTCACTGCCAAAATCACAGGATTCACACCACAAACTAGAAGATATATGGTTAGTGAAGAAACAAAGCAAGTACGTGTGTAAAAAAAAACCAACCTGTATTTATATAGTATCTTTCACAAACACGCTATCCTTTGGATAAAAAAGTTCCAGGTTTCCACCATAAATTTCATGGTTATCCCTGATCTCCCTTTCAAAGTGCTTAATCCTAATTTTGAGAACAAGTCCCTCACTCCTGAATTCCAACTCCATCTCCATATCTACCTTATCGAATCCTTTAAACATTTCAAATCGCTTGATCAGACCATCCTCATTTCTCTCAAGAGAATGCTAGCCAGTCATACAGGATTCCATTGTCTGTGGCTTACTAAAATGTGGCAAAGCACAATTCTGGTAGGAAATAAATATAAACACAAACATTTTTATTTGGCCCATTTGAGTATAGAGAATGCATCTGGAAATATATATATTCAAGTGTAGAGCCTTGTCTTTTGCAAATAGAAAGGATGTGCCTGCGTATTTCACTTTTTAATTTTGATGGATGGCCATTCAGTAGACCAATCCCTTTGGCATTGGGCTTTGATCATTCAAAGTCAATTTGTTTATTTACATTTAAACAAAATCTTGGCATGTAACAGTTCTCTGGTGCACTCTCTGTAACAACGCTCTGCCAGTCAGAGTCTAACTTACAAGCCATTCAACATAATCTTCTCACGCTGTGTAAGCTGTTGTTCCCGTTGGTAGTTGGTATTCTTGTGATTCTGTCCTGATGCGTGCAAGATGAAAAGCTTCAACAGCATGGCTCTTCGTTCAGAAATATTCAACTCTTCCCTGAAGCATCAGAGACTGAGGGCTCACCCTATAAACGTTTATAAAATCATAAGGGGCATGGAGAGAGTGAATAGCCATAGTCTTTTCCCTAGGATAGGGGAGTCCAAAACTAGAGGGCATAGGTTTAAGGTGAGAGAAGAAATATTTAATAAAGGAGCTGAGGGGCATGCAGAAGGTGGTGAGTGTATGGAACAATCTGCCCGAGGAAGTGGTGGAGGCTGGTATAATTACAACATTTGAAAGCCATCTGGATGAGCATATGAATAGGAAGGGTTTAAAGGGTAAATGCTGGTAAATGGGAAGAGATCAGTTAAGGATACCTGGTCAGTGCAGACGAGTTGGACTGAAGGGTCTGTTTCATGCTGTATGTTTCCGTATTACCAGGTGACTAATAGATCCGATAGCTTGTTTTGTCCATTCTGGAGAATAATTTCAGAAAACGTGTACTTTATCATTTTAACAATTATAGGTGATGCAAATGTTGTAAAAGATTGCTGTTTTGTTTCAGCTTGCCCAGGAGGTCCTGAAACCCCGTGCAACTCCCACGGTGAATGTGACGATCAATACACAGGGACCGGTAACTGCACCTGTTCAGCTGGTTTCAGTGGCACAGCGTGTGAGCTCTGTTTGCCTGGGCGATGGGGATCAGAGTGTGCAGGTACGAGGATGTTTAACAAGCTACAGTTTCATCACATCTGCCTCATGCACACAATATTTATTCTAGTTCTTGTCCCTACCTCATAATGTGCAGTAGTTGTCCCTTAACTTTCACACTCTGCTGTTGTTTTGCTGGGGCAGGTGTAGAGAAGACACTTCTACTGACAGGTAAGACCAAAACCAAGGGGCCATAAAACCACAGGATGGTGAAAGCACAGACGTAGGCCATTTATCTCATTGTGAACAGGTATCTGTAAGAATATCTCAGCTGACCTTGTTCCACCTCCTTTTTGTCATTGACCTGTAAATGTGTTTGCCTCAGATTTGGACCCCCCCGCCCCTTTTGTAAATCATGATTTAATCCACCTCCACGATACTCCCAAGCAGTGCATTCCAGATCCTAACCACTCGCTGCAGAAAATAGGTTTCCCCTCATGTCACCATTGGTTGTTTTGCCACTTTATAAATTGGTGCTTGTCGGTTCTTCATCCTTCCACCAACATAACCAGTTTCACCCTGATCTATCTGTACGGACCTCTCACTGTTTTGAACATTTTGACCAAATCTCTTCTTAATGTCCTCCTCTTTGAAGAACTGTCACAGTTTTGTCAGTCTGTCCACTTATTGTTGTGCAACCCTCATAAATTCTACCTGCACCCACTACAGTGTGTTCACAAATCACGAATAAATCCAATAGGGATTTCAGGAGAAACTTCTTTACCTCCCTCTGCCATGAAGAGTAGTTGAGTTGAATTGCACAAATGCACTTAAGTTGAAGCTAGAAAAACACAGGGGATGAGTAAACAGAAGGTTATGGTTGGATTTGAGTGAAAAGAGATGGAGGAGGTTTGTGTGGAACATAAGTTTCGAACATTGGGCCAAATGACCCACCTCTATCATTAAATCTGGGTTTCTCAAACAGCTGCTCCTAACTTCCAGTGGGTAAAAAATGAGTTCGCAAATTCCAAAGCAGAAATTATTGCAGTGGACTGATTTTTCCACATGCGAAGCCATTTTAAATACTGTTATTGTTGTTGGTGGCCAATTGCTGCATCCTAAGAAGCCTCTGGATATGTAAATGTGCTTATTCTTAGAGAAACCCTCCTGCTTTGTCATCATCCCTCTTTGGGACCCAAAATTTTGCTTTGTATTTGTACAAGCATCCAAGTTGATATCATTGTGCACACAAGCACTTAGATGCCCTGACATTTTCATACATCACCACACGTCCTGTGCACACACAACTCACAAAGCAGTTTTCTTAGAAACTGAAGCATATTCAAACCCTTGGGCCTATTTTGCTACTTAATCTGATCCTGGCCAATCTATGAATGCTGCCTGACCTGCTACGCTTTTCCAGCAACACATTTTTCAGCTCTGATCTCCAGCATCTCCAGCATCTGCAGTCCTCACTTTCTCCTAGTTGATTTTAATCTACTGCGAATCCTCTTGCAAGGATGCCTTCCTTGAAGAAGCTCTTTTCCTCCCTCTTCAAGGATTTCAGTGAGTCCTTCTCTCACTGCACCCCCAGGTCATCTCCTCTGCCCTGAAGTTCTTCAGCCATCTCCATTTCCATTTTCCCCACATTTGCTCCATATCTCGTGCACAACATAAATTCACCAATCTGTAACTTGACAAATTCAATTGCCTTGCAGCATCTACAGCTTTTTGGGCTTTTTGTTCTTGATTGACATAATTTTTAGCTTGGCGAAAGTGAAGACTGCAAATGCTGGAGATCAGAGTAAAGATTAGAGTGGTGCTGGAAAAGCACAGCAGGTCAGGCAGTATCCAAGGAGCAGGAAAATCATTCTTAAATGGCCTAACTTTAACTTAAAATGATAAGATCCTTATTCCAGACTGATGCACCATAGGAAATAGTTACTCTGTTATTAAATCCTTTTCAATATTTGAGTGGGTTTAATTCTCAAAACTCTAAACTCAACTGAACATAAACGAAGATGACTAAAAACAACCAAATGCTGGAGATCACAGCGAGTCAGGCAGCATCCTGAGAGAGAGCAAACTAATGTTTTGAGTCTAGTTGACTCTTCATCAGAGCTGATGTGAATTGTGGAGGGGACAGCATTTATTCAGTGGTGGGGGAGGGAGTGAGCTGGACTGCTGGGGGAGAAAGGATGTTGATTGGAATGTAAAACTGACAGAACAATGGTGTGTCTAACTACCGGACTGGAAAGAACAGACAATCCCACTAGGGTGGGGGAAGGAGCAGAGAGAGGGTGACAGAGAATGTAATAAGAGATGCTAAAAGAAAGGGAAGGAATGGGTTCACAATCTGAAGGTATTGAACTCAATATTGAGCCCAGGAGGTTGTAAAGTGCCTCGTTTGAAGATGAGACATTATTCCTCCAGTTTGTGCTGTGATTCACCGGAACATGCCCAAGACAGACCAATGGACATGCGAGCAGGACGCTGTGTTAAAATGACTGGAAGGTCGGGGTCATGCTTGTACACGGACCGGAGGTATTCAGCAAAATGATCACCCAGTCTTCATTTGGTTTCTTCAATGTAGAGTTAGCCACATTGGGTGAAGCAAATGCAAAACACAAGATTGAAGGAGGTACAGGTGAAATGCTGCTTCACCTGGAAAGACAGTTTAGGTCCTTGGATGGTGAGCAGGGAGGAGGTAAAGGAGCATGTATTGCACATTCTGCAGTTATATGGCAAGGTGACGTGGAAAGGGAAGGAGGTGTTGGTGGTTGTGAAATGGACTAGGCTGTCCCAGAAGGAACAACCCCTGTGAGATGCAGACAGGGGAGAGAGGGGAAGATGTGTTTGGTGGTGGCGTTCAGCTGAAGTTGGTGGAGAATGATCCTTTGAATGCAGAGGCCGGTGGGATGAGAAGTGAGAACAAGGGGGCACCGATCACACTGTTGTGACTGATGGGAAGGGGCAAGGGCAGAAGCACGGGTGATTGGTCGGATGCGGTTGAGGGACCTGTCAACACAGTTATACAGGGAATAAAACTGGTCCTTGAACCAATCATGAGTTTTCTAAAGCAAGGCAGTCAGGTTTAATTTACCTCCAACTGTACTGCAACCACTGGAACTATCATTAAACATTTTTAAGCTGGAGAATTGAAACTTGATTCCAATCCAACAAACATATGACCATAAGAAATAAGAAAAGCATTAGAACCTTTGAGACTGCTCTGCATTAAATCACATGCCTGATCTTCTAACTAACTCCACTTTCACCCCAAATCTTTTAATCCCAAAACTGTACTGATTTTTATTCTCCATGTACTCAGTGATCGAGCATTCACTGCTCTATAAACTGGCGAATTCCAAAGCTTCACAACTTTCTCAGCGAAAGATCAGTCAGAGCCCTATCCTGTCAAACCCTTTAGGAAATGTATGTGTGCCAATTACATTTTCTCTCAATTTACTGAAATGTTCCCTCAGCCTGCGATTGCACTGAAAATGGAGTCTGTGAAGATGGCATCAATGGCCAAGGGATATGTTTCTGCAACGAGGGCTGGACTGGAGATCGATGTGAAACACAGCTAGGTAAGGCATAGTGAGTGAGCTGCACTGTGGATTGTAAGTAAATCTGTGCACCACCAGCTCTCGTTAAATTGTAACTGCCCAGTTCTCCTTTGAAATAGTCCACTTTGAGGGAGCAAGCCGGGCCTCTGTTTATATCTCATCTGAAGGACAGCATCTTACCAATGCACTACTCCCCCCGGACTGCTCTGGGAGTTTTAGTCCAGAGTTTTGTCTTTTGAGGAGGTGACCAAGCATGTGGATGAGGGTAGAGCAGTGGATGTCGTATACATGGATTTTAGTAAGGCATTTGATAAGGTTCCCCATGGTAGGCTTATGCGGAAAGTCAGGAGGCATGGGATAGAGGGAAATTTGGCCAGTTGGATAGAAAACTGGCTAACCGGTCAAAGTCAGAGAGTGGTGGTAGATGGTAAATATTCAGCCTGGAGCCCAGTTACAAGTGGAGTTCCGCAGCAATCAGTTCTAGGTCCTCTGCTGTTTGTAATTTTTATTAATGACTTAGATGAGGGAGTCGAAGGGTGGGTCAGTAAATTTGCAGATGATACGAAAAT
>NC_057728.1:54776322-54784659 GCF_004010195.1 Chiloscyllium plagiosum
GCTGCCTGTGGGAGTGGCAGAGTCAGAATCATTGGCGCACTTTAAGTGGCAATTGGATAGGTATATGGGTGGGTGCTTAAGCTAGGACAAATGTTCGGCACAACATCGTGGGCCGAAGGGCCTGTTCTGTGCTGTATTGTTCTATGTTCTATGTTCTATGGTGTTGAACATGCCCCTTGTGAGACAGAGTTGAGAAAGCTATCAGTTGAGACATGGTGGAAAAGTCTCCACACCTGCATTGTGCCCGTGCCTGAACTGAATTTGCTTTTTAGTGGAAAATATTTCCTCGCCTATTCTCAAGCTGGTCTTGATCCTACAAAAAAAATGTTGTCCCCCTTTATGCCTTACGTCATCCATGTAACGAACAAACTCTAATGACTGTAAGACTTTGGATTTTTAGAGCATGAAAGCTTTAATTTGATAATTGGTTTGTTATTCTGCTCTGTTCCTTACTACTATTTATTCTGCTTGCAATGATTGTAAAATTTGTCTCATCTGGACCCGTGGCCATGATGCAAGTTGATCTTTAGGTAAATAAATCTTTGAATTGACAATTTGAAATTGGGAACTCGCCAACCAACCAGCAGCTCTCTCAGCAGTTTAACTGGAAACGGTTATCTTTATTTATCCTCCAATGGGATGTGGTCATATCATTTGTCCTCCATTTCTAATTGCCTTTGTACTGAATGGCTTGATATTTCAGAGTGTCACTGAGAGACAACCAGAATGCTGTGCCTCTGACTCACATGCAAATTAGCCCTGAGTTTATTTCCCAAGTTTTATTCATTGGATGTTGGCAGCGTGAGCTAGGCCATCATTTATTGTTCATCTCTGATTGGACAATGGCAATTAGGAGTCAACTGCGTTGCTGTGGGTCTGGAGTTGTGCGTAGGCCAAAGTTTATTCATCATCAAAGGAACAGGAGAATCGACGATTCGGGCATAAAAACGTCGATTCTCCTGTTCCTTTGATGCTGCTTGACCTGCTGCACTTTTCCAGCAACACATTTTTAAGCTCTGATCTCCAGCATCTGCAGTCCTCACTTTCTCAAAGTTTATTCATGTCCATTATAGAAAGAAATATCAAATTTTTACAACAAACAGTGGTTACATGGTCAGATGTTATCCCAATTGCAATTGATTTCCCTCCAAAGAGACAAATAGATATGTTTTTAAATAACAATTGATGATTAGTTTCTTCGTTATCTTTACTGAGACTAGCTTTCGATTCCAAATTCCAACTACTGTGGTCTGACCTGAACTCGTGCCCCCAGAACATTCATCTTGATCATTAGTCCTGTGACATGACCACATACCATCACCCCCAAGTTGAACTGTACAATGGTGGGAGAGTCCAAAATTAAAGGTGACAGGTTTAAGTGAAAGGGGCCTGAGGGAAACCTTTTCATGCAGAGGGCGGTGCTTGTATTGTTATGAAGGTGTAAGGGGTACCGTACCTTTAAGATTGTTAAAAGCTAGCAGAATGACCTGACAGCACCAAGTGTTCTGAATAAAATATAATGTGACGTGTGGTCCAGCAGCTAGGGTAGATGGTTGCCTGGAGACAAAAACAAACTTGAATTAGGCCAATCAGTTTAAATTATGCCCCCTCCCAAAAAAAAACCAAACTCCAATCAAGTTTGAATTTAGTATATTGACAATATTAAAAGCCAATGACACAATCCGATGCTTTGGGGTTATAAGACCGGGAAAACTTGAACAGTTGGGGAAGAACTGCCAATTGACCAACAGATATAGGCTGCTAGTCAGAACTCTCTGGGAGGTATCTGTCTAGAGAAGGAGTTTACACAGAAAAAAACATTAACATCAACCTGGAGAGCAAACCTGCAAAGAGAAGATTTGACAGCTGGCTGGTTTTGAAATTTGGATTTTTCAGTAAATCTTAAACAAGGAGTTTTATCGGACTAGTATTATGGAAGGGAAAGTAAAAGATAGGCTAGAGGAAGGACTTATAAATAGTTGTTAGTTAATTATTCTCTGTTATACTTTAAGAAATAAAGTGGATAATTTTTACTTTAAAAAGTTCTTGGCCTCTCGAATTTTCACAGATTATTGCACGGGATAAATCTTCTGTGTTTCTGATCTAAATTAAGCAGGAGGGTTTACCCCATGACGTAACAGTATGGAGGAGATGATGGAGGCTGGTACAATTATAACATTTAAAAGGGAATTAGATGGGTAAATGAATAGAAAGGGTTTAGAGGGATATGGGACTAGATCAGTTTAGGATATCTTGTCAGCATGGACGAGTTGGACCGAAGGGTCTGTTTCAATGCTGTATAGCTCTATGACTCTAATTGATCTTATCGTTCTAACAGTGACATCATTTCACCTTATGTTAGCCACACTATGTAAGGATTGTCATTTTTGCTGTTGGTATTCAATTGTGTGTCTCACCTGTCCTTCTCATCTATTCTTCTCCCCTTCATTCTTTGACCCTCTCATCCCCCACTGCAAATTGGCACAACTCTTGGACCGACTACTTCATTGACCAAAGATGGCCTCTTGCTTGGCTGTCTCTGGGATGTCACAGACTTTCAGCCAGAATTAGCAAGGGCCATACCAAATCTCCATGGTTAGTTAGCAGTATGGTATTGTCATGTTATTAAAATGGTTCTCTTCATTTGTTGGGCAGCCACGAAGCCAGTGTGTTCACCTCCTTGCTCTAAAGATGCAATCTGCAAGAGCAACAACACGTGCGAGTGTAAACTGTACTACGAAGGTGATGGAAGGACTTGTGACGGTGCGTTAAGGTGTTCTTTTTGCATTTCCAGCAGGGGTATGCATATATGTAGTGTCGTGAGCGAATTACTATAAAAAGGCCTAAGAAAGCAGCTAACATAAGAGGGAACATAAGAACTGGGTGGATTTAGCTGTGATAACCTAACTCTCATTTAAATAAGGTCTTGGCTGAGCTTCACACTCTGTGTAACCCAATAACCCTCTCACACCATCAATTAGAACTCTTTTTGCTTTTACCCTAATGAATGGTTTAGTCACCTCTACAGGCCACATGTACAGTTTCATAGGATCCCTACTGTGTGGAAACAGGCCATTCGGCCCAACAAATGCACACCAACTCTCCAAAGAATAACCCACCCAAACCCATTCCCCTACCCTATATTTACCGCTGACTCAGGCACCTAACCTACACATCCCTGGACACTATGGGCAACTTAGCATGGCCAATCCTCCTAACTTGCACATCTTTGGACTGTGGGAGGAAACCCACGTAGACACAGGGAGAATGTGCAAACTCCATAAAGACAGTCGCCCAAGGCTGGAATTGAACCTGGGTCCCTGGCGCAGTGAGGCTAACCACTGAGCCACCATAGTTTGACTCCATGTTCCAATCAGATTCATCTCAAGCTCATGACAGTGATGAGTTCTGAGATTTCTGATTCAGGATTAACCAACCAAGGAGAAACAGAGTTCAGCCAACCAACATGTAGCTACTAAATATTGAGTTGTCTGGATTTTCTGGGCTACGTTTGACCAGCCTGTGGATTGCTATCCTGAGTATGGTACATGTGGATGTTGAGCTCCCCACAGGTTTCAACTCCAGACTCTGAGGTTTTTGAGTCAGCTCTTCAATCACAGAAGTCTCTTTGTTAAGTATGAGTTGATTCATTCAGGTTCCAGCAAAATAAAAACATAGAAAATTAGCTTTGTTTGGTATATAAACATGATTAGTGATCTCCTGCAAGATTGTTCGGGTATGTCATGAAACACATTTCTGAAGCCATCACATCCAAGATGGAATTTGCACCCTGCCCTATTGGTCCAGAGGTGGGGACACTTCACACAGCACCACACGACCCTTCAATATTACTGTATTTTTAGATGTGTAAGACCATACAACCTCGAAGCAGAAGTAGACCATTCAACCCTTCGAGCCTGCTCTGCCACTCAGTGAGATCATGGCTGATCTGATAACCCTCAACTCCACCTTTCTGCTTTTCCCTGTTGTCCTTGATTCTTTTACAAATTAAAAATCTGTCTATTTCAGCCTTGAATATGCTTAATGACCAAACCCTGGCACCCCTCTGCGATATCCACTATCCTCTGAGATAACAAATTCCTCTTCTCCGTCTTGGATATGTATTCCCTTATTCCGAGATTATGCCCTCCAGTCCTGGACTGTCCCACAAGGGGAAACAACACACTGCATCTACCCTGTCAAGTCCTCTAAGTCCCACATTATATATTTCAATAAGGTCACCACTCATTCTCCTAGATTCCAATGAATACAGGCCCAACCTACTCAATCTCTCCATGTAAGAAAACCCCTCCATACCCAGGATCAGCTTAATGAACCTTCTCTGGACTTCCTCTAATGCCAGAATATTTTTCTGGAGATGAGGTCCCCAAAACTGTTCACAGTATTCCAGTGTGGGTTGACTAGACTTCCTTTTTTTAATGTTCTATTTCCTACCTACCCTATTTTTATACTGCATAACCCATCAGTATACAGGACATTAATGAGGCCTGAAATTACTGGCCAGCTCCTTTCTCGGGCTGGACAATTTTATCCCAACCCATGAAGTACTTGTTGAATAACTACTGTATCATGTACATCTGTTGGAATATTGGGAAAGAATCAAAGGATTGGGAAAGTTTAATCAGGTCCTAGTTTGGGATTGTCCAATGTGAGTATAAAGAGGAACCTCAATTATTCAAAGGACATGGGTGGGGAATATTTCGTTCAGTTAATCGAAGGTCGGATAGTCGAATGGTGGATAACATAGTTTAGCCAAGCATCGGGACCTTGCGATCTTGTTCAGATAATCCAATCTTCGGATAATCGAGGTTCCTCTGTAGTTGATGGAGACACAGTGCTAATAGGGATGTTAATCTCTAGGCTCAACTAATCCATGACTATCAGCATAAAAGTACTTAGTACTTATTCTGAAATATAATTGCATTTGATATTTGTTTTCTTTGACCTTCCTGTATTTTAAGAAATGATTTAACCCAATGTTTTGTTTGATTGTGGAATTGCTAGAAAGGCCAGTGTTTCTTGTCAAATTCTCAACATCCACTACCAGCTCTCTTTAGGCTTCAATTTAGACTGGAATGGAGTGACCCCTTCCCCCAAGGTCAAACTCAGGCCACGCCCATATCTGATTGTCTAGCTTGGCCCACAGCCATTGATTTTAGCGCCTTGTGGCAGACCTTTTCCCAGCCCACCCCAAGGAAGGAGCTGGCCAATCTGCTCTTCCTTTAGCCCTGTGTGGGATGTGGGCATTGTCAACAGCGCCAGCATTTGTTGCTGTTGAACTGATTGGCTGTTTAGTACGTTACAGAAAACAGTTAAGGGTCAACTATGTTGCAGTGAGACTGAAGTCACCTGTAGGCCAGACAGGGTAAAGATGGTAGATTCCCTTCCATGAAGGGCATGAATGAACTGGATGGATTTTGACAACAGTTGGCACAAGGTCACCATTAGACTACTTTTCTTTAATTCCAAACCTTTTTTTTTCCAATTGATCTCAAATTTCATCATGGTGGGTTTGGAACCCATAACCCCGGACAATTAACCTCGGGCTCTGGATTACTAGGCCAGTGATATTAACATAGCAACCACCATCCCCTCATCAAATGGTTGGTAGTTCTCTGTCCCCAGGGCGCCACCAGCAGTGGTGACCACTGCTGGAACTGCAGCTTCCAGTCAATGGGCTGTGGTGGAGTTCAGGTTTACATTAGATCCATGTGATAAACCCCTGTGAGGCAGGAGTGCTTAAGGACTGGAGTGGACAGGACCTGGGGACATGTATAGGCCCTAAAAGGAGATGCACCCCTAGCCCAGCTACCAGTCCCCACCAGGTTTCACTCACAAGGGGTGCTGGAGACTTGAATGTTGGCCCCCACCCCCCGAACAAATTCCAGAGGAGGTAAAAGGAGGATCAAATGGGGCAGTAACTGACCACTTGAACACCTCAATTGATTTATGCTGCTGCCTCTGTACCATTTGTAACTTGCAGCAGAAGCAAAAGGTAGTGTGAAGGCAGCTAGAATGGCATGGTGCCCAATTTTATTCCCTTACATCATTGCCCTACAGAGCTGTAAAACTCTGGCCTTTGTTAATGTCTGCTTAGTTTGCTTCTGTTTATTCAAGGCGAGGAGAAATAGCGGTAGCCATTACAAAAGCAAAGTACCTCTGGTACCAGAGGTCTTGAAGTAAAAACAGAAATTGCTGGCAGCAACTGTGGAGAGTGAAGCAGAGTTCACGTTTGAGTCCAGTGTGACCCCTGTTTGGAGCTCGTCCGAAGAAGGGTGATATTGGACTCAAAGCATAAACTCTGTTTCTCTCTCCACAGATGCTGCCAGACCTGCTAAGTTTCTCCTACTTTTTATTTTAAGCAGTAGCTATTAATCTTCCGAGTATGTACACATGGGAGCAGCTATTGGCGCTGGATGTGGGCTGGGAGTGGTAAGACTGAGGAGGTCAGTAAATTCTCTCAATGGAATGTAATGATATATATGTCCTGTTTTCAATCTTCCCAACTGACATGGAATCGGTTCATGGGTATTTGACACTGATCTGGAGCATGTCTGGAGCAGTGAATTTTGTCCTGTCTGCCAGGATAATAGTTTGCTATTTGCCACATTCTCTGATACTGTTGGGTTTATTTTGAATGTGTGATAGCGCAAACATAATCGATCAGCTCGCCAGGGAAATACATTACGGCAATATCAATTAATGGTCTATATGAAATGGACACTGTCACATTTTGACTCAATATGTTTCATGTTTTGCAATGCAGTTGCCGATCAGTGTGCCCAGGATAATGGCGGCTGTTCAGAATTCGCCAAGTGCTCTCAAAATGGGGTGAAAGTCCAATGCAGCTGTGAGAAGGAATATTCTGGAGATGGCTACACGTGTGATCCAATAGACCCGTGTGCAGACGGGATCAATGGAGGCTGTCATGAGCATGCCATCTGCACAGTGACGGGAGCAGTAAGTGAAAACATCTTCTCCTTGAATTCTTTGCAGTTCTTACCCATGGTGCCATGCCCTCTACCACAGATGACGCAGGAGGTGGGTCCCCAAATCCAACTCAGCTGGAGCAGCGATCAACCCCCACGCTGTTGGAACCAATCTGATCCATGCCAACTGATTCTCCCGATCCAACCAGGAATCCAGGTTGCTATGGCAACAAATATTTTGACATGCATTTTGTAGCCTGGGGCTATGGACAGTGATAGTAGAGGCACCACATCATCGCACAGCTGACCAGGCATCTCTCCCACTCTTACTGCTTCCCACTGGCATGTGTCAGGAGGATTTACAAACTTATACTTGGTCTACTCGGTTCATTAGGAGCAAATTGGGCATCAAACCCTGGACAGAGACTTGAACCTGTGGTGCCTGGCTTAGAGACAAGGATGTTACCTATTGAGTCACAAGAGCTCCAAGTAAAATTATTCCTGGGTAAAATTCAACAATGAAGTTTAACAGCCAGAGTGTACATAGCAAAGGCATCTAAGTCATATGTTATGATGGGCTATAAAGTACTGGTACTTATCGCAGGGCTTTAACTTCTAATGTAACAGACTGGACCTTCCAAGCACTAAACAATGCTGAATCCAAGCGTGTCATGGCGTGGCACATTAGCGGTTTTCTTAGACTTGAAAGCTTCTTCTCCCAAATTCTCAACCTCATCTAACTGTTAGGAGGAGGGCATAGGAACATCAGCATCATCTACAAGTGTCCCCTCCAAGTCACACACCATCCTGCCTGGACAGTGACCGGTCCCTTCATGGTCTTCGATTAAAATCAAGGGAAGACATATATGGGCACACCCACACACATGGGCACACATGCACACACCTTATAGAAAGATTAAGGTCATCACATTGTCACCCAATAATGTTGACCTGGGGCAACTCAGCCAGGATCTTGATGAATGGCAAAGCAGGCTTGAGGGACTGAATGGCCTGATCTTGCTCCTAGTTTGTAAATTCTTATGTACAATCAATCATACCTGAGAAGCTTGTGCCTGGGAGGTGGATATATGTAGCAGGGGCACATTAACGATCTGTTCCTTTTGACCCTGTGAGATTAGAGGTTAACTTTTTTTATTTGGAGAAATTATGGAAGGAGACATTAGCAAGAATTTTAAGTTTAATCTTTACAGCAGTATAATGGACAGTGTTTAGCATTGCTGCCTCACAGAGTCAGGGACCTGGGTTCAATTCCAGCGTTGGTAATTGCCTGCATGGAGTTTGCACGTTCTCTGTCTGTGTGGGTTTGCTCTGGGTGCTCCACTTTCCTCCTACAGTCCAAAGATGTGCCGGGTAGGTGGATTGGCCC
>NC_057728.1:54785294-54787958 GCF_004010195.1 Chiloscyllium plagiosum
TGGTTAGCACTGCTGCCTCACAGCGCTAGAGACCCGGGTTCAATTCCCGCCTCAGGCGACTGACTGTGTGGAGTTTGTACGTTCTCCCCGTGTCTGCGTGGGTTTCCTCCGGGTGCTCCGGTTTCCTCTCACAGTCCAAAGATGTGCAGGTCAGGTGAATTGGCCATGTTAAATTGCCCATAGCATTAGGTAAGGGGTAAATGTAGGGGTATGGGTGGGTTGCGCTTCGGCGGGGTGGTGTGGACTTGTTGGGCCGAAGGGCCTGTTTCCACACTGTAAGTAATCTAATCTAATCTAATCTTTTGAGAGAAGTAATTCCTCCTCACCTCTGTTTGAAATCTGCTGTCCCTTAACCTAAAACTAAGACCTCTTGTTCTAGTTGATGAAACATTTGCTCTAGTCCATTTTGTCAATCCCCTTCACAAGGGGACAATCACAAAGGCCAACCTCCCATCTATAGAATCCATCTATCAGGCCCACTGTCAAGGAAAGGCCGTCAGCATTCTTAAAGATCCATCCCACCCTGGCAATGTTTTATTACAATCTCTACCATTGGGGAGAAGGTACAGAAGCCTGAACACACGCACCAGCTGGTTTTGTAAGAATTTCTACCCTATTGTTGTTAGAATACTGAATAGACTTACAAACTCTTAACATTTGCCTGTACCTGTGTTTTTGTTTTTGCCGCTGTTTACCTATTATTTGCTTATCTATGCTACTTAACTCTGTGATCTGCCTGTATTGCTCACAAGACAAAGCTTTTCACTGTGCCTCGGTACACGTGACAATAAATTCAATTCAATTCAATTCAATTCCCTTCAGGATCTAGTATACTTCAATCAAATCTCTCATTTCCCCTGGTGTGGTCTCTCCAAAATCCTCTTCAATTGTAGCCAGATTTCCTTATCTTTGTACCCCTATCTCTTACACCATCTGCCTTTCTAATTCCTTGTCGTACCCGCATGCTAACTTTCTGCATTCTTTGTACAAATACAGCCAAATCTCTCTGAGCATCAACAATAAATTTAGAAAATATTCTGTTTTATGTTTCTTACTATCAAAATGAATAAACTGACACCTTCTCACATTACACTCCATCTGCCAATTGTTTAACCCATCTATATCTCATTGCAGTCTCTTTCTATCCCTTCTGAAATATTTATATTACAGGCCTTTTGGGTCCAACTTGTTTATGCTGCATAAGAGCATCTTTAGCCCTATTTCACCTCACCCTTCTCCCTCATGTATTTACCTAGCCTCCACTTAAAAACATACTATTCTACAGGCAAGGGAGCTTTTGTCTGAACTCGTTATACAGTTGTATAACACGGAAACAGGCTTTTCGGTCCATCCCGATCAGATAGCCTAAATTAATCTAATCCATTTGCCAGCACTTGGCCCATATCCCACTAAACCCTTCTTATTCATATACCCATCCAGATGCCTTTTAAATGTTGTAATTTAAACAGTAGATTTGGATCAGTGCAGGTTTGGATTGTTGAAGGGCCTGTTCCTGGGCTGTAAATTTTCTTTGTTTTTTTGTACCAGCAGCTTCCCCTGGCAGCTGATTCCACACACGCACCACTCTCTGTGTGAAAAAAGTTACCCCTTGGGTCCCTTTTATCCCTCTTGATTGTATTTACTGGTGTAAATTTAGAGCAAAGTGTAAATTTTTCTTTTCTCCACTTACTCTGTTAAACCCCATTCATCACCTTAAAGGCCTCTGTCAAGCCACATCAAGCCTAAGAGATCCATCTATCCTTGTTTCCTGATCATGTCTAATGTCTCAGTTCTGGTGTCATTCATATAAAACATTTAATGAGCTCTTTGATGTATGCCAAGCATGTGTATCCACCTGAAATGGGTTAGATATTGCTAGTGCGTGCTGTGGTTAATTAATGACTAACCTAGAATACTGTTGCAACAGAATAAGCGGAAATGTGCATGCAAGGACAATTATATTGGAGACGGAACTAATTGCACTGTAAAAGAGCTCCTTGTGAATCGATGTCTGCAAGACAATGGCAAATGTCATGCGGATGCCAACTGTGCTGACCTGCATTACGAGGGTAGGTATTGTTCATGTTTTAATGTACACATCTGTTGCAGAACAAGAGTTACCAGTAGAACGGTGACCATTTCTATAGAGGACTGTTAGTTACACTATATTCTGCATTGTTTTAATCTATAATTCCAAACAGCCTTTAAATGTACTGAGAAGCAGGCACATTGTGTCAGATTATAGATCATATGATGGGGGTTACACTGCAACCTATTTTGAAATAATGGATTTTTGGGAAGGGCATCATGCTGTCCAACCCTGCAGCCAAAATGTTGAGAATGCCGAACTCCCAGTGACTCCCGCAGCAATTCCTCATTCTTGCATGGGATGTGGGCATTGCTGACAGGGCCAACATGTGTTACACATCCCTAATTGCCCTGGAACTGAATGTCCTGCTAGGCTATTTCAGAGGGCAGTTGAGAGGCAACCATGTTGCTGTGGATCCGGAGTCACATGTAGGCCAGACCAGGTAAAGACGGCAGGCAAAAACAATGACTGCAGATGCTGGAAACCAGATTCTGGATTAGTGGAAGAGCACAGCAGTTCAGGCAGCATCCGAGGAGCAGTAAAATTGACGTTTCGGGCAAAAGTCCTTCATCAGA
>NC_057728.1:54790587-54868038 GCF_004010195.1 Chiloscyllium plagiosum
GCTCAGCACTGTCCCCATGACTTGTCCAGACTTGTCCTACCTGCCTATCTTCTTTTCCACCTATCCATGCCACCCTCCCCTCCTGACCTATCACCTTCATCCCCTCCCCCACTCACCTATTGTACTCTATGCTACTTTCTCCCTACCCCCACCCTCCTCTCATTTATCTCTCTACCCTTCAGGCTCTCTGCCTGTATTCCTGATGAAGGGCTTTTGCCCGAAACATCGGTTTTACTGCTCCTCGGATGCTGCCTGTACTGCTGTGCTCTTCCAGCACCACTAATCCAGGTAAAGACGGCAGACCTCCTTTCCTAAAGGACATCAGTGAACCAGATGGATTTATACAACAACGGTGACATGGTTGTCATTAGACATAGGAGCAGAATTAAGCCATTCAGCCCTTTGTGACTGTTTCACATTTGATCGTGGCTGATATGTTTCTTAACTCCATTTTCCTCCCTTCACCCCGTATGCCTTGATCCCCTTATTAATCAAGAAACTATCTACCTCTGTTAAAGACACTCAATGATGTGGCTTTCACAGCCTTCTGTGGTAATAAGTTCCACAGATTCACCTTCCTCTGGCCAAAGAAATTCCTTCTCATCTCAATTCTAAGGGGTTATCCCTTCACTCTGAGGCTGGATCCTTAGGTCCTAGCCTGTCTTACAAGTGGAAACATCTTCACCCCGTCCACTCTCAGTGTTCTGTAAATTTCAATGAGATTCCCCCCTCATCCTTCAAATTCCTTTGAGCAGAGACCCAAAGTCCTCAACTCCTCCTCATATGACATCCCCGGGATCATGAATGCCATCTCCACCTCCTCCAAGGCTAGCACATCATTCCTTCGAATCGGGGTCCAAAACTGCTCACATTATTCCAATTGCAGGCTAAGCAGAGCCTTATCACAGCCTCAACTGTACATCTCTGCTTTTGTATTCTAGCTCTCTTGAAATGGATGCTAACACTGCACTTGCCATTACTGTCATCCAGCCTTTAATTCCAGATTGTATTAAATTCAAATTTTGCCTTCAATCATGATGGGATCGACACCCATGACCCAAGGACATTAATCTAGTCTTCTGTATATTACCAGTTCACTGACACTGTCACCACGCCAATACCTTTCAAATGGGAATAGTGTTAGTTGTTTTGACCCAAGATCTCTGCCCCCATCTCAATTGGAGGTCCCATCTCATCAACTTAGCAAATGGAATATAATGCAGGAAAATGTGAGTTTATGTACTTTGGCAGAGAGAATAGACAGACTGCATATTATTTACAACAAAAACCCATTCTGAGGAAAGATCAATGGACCCAAAACATTAACTCTGCTTTCTCTCCACAGATCTGCTGAGATTTTCCAGCAACTTCTGTTTATATTTCAGATTCTCATTGGTACTTTTGTTTTTTTTTGTCTACTGAATATTATTTAAATGTTGAAAGACTGCAGAAAGCTAAGGAACAGAGAGATTTGGGAGTCTTCTGTCTATGAATCACAAAAAGCTAGCATCCAGGTTCAACACGTAATAGGGAAGGAAAATGGACTATTGGTCTTGATTTCATAAGGATTGCAGTATAAAAGTGGGAAGAGTTTGCTGAAATTGTGGTAGATACTTGTCAGACCACAACTGGAATAGTTAAACCATTTTAGGCCCTTTTTCTAAAGAAAGATATACTGTGTGTGTGTGCCATTGTGTTCAGTCAAGAGAAGGTTTACTCGACTGATACCAGGAATATCTTATGGGAAGAGATGTTAGGGTGTAAATGCATGCTGATAAAACTTTTCTTTTTCCTTCAGATAAAACAGTAGGAGTGTTCCATCTACGATCTAAGAAGGGACAATACAAACTGAACTATTTAGCAGCACAGAAACTGTGCAAAGCAGAGGAAGCTGTATTGGCCACCTATAATCAGCTTGCCTACGCTCAGCAGGTCTGTGTTTTTTAAAAATACTTTAATGAAAAAGTTTTCTTCACAAAATTAGAAAGTTACAAAAATATGAAAACATAGCATCATAACAACAATAAACATTAAGCCAACTACTATACCACTCTACAAAAGAAATCAAAACTACATTTATTACAAATCAGTAAATAAACAAGTAGCACCGCTCAGCGCAACAAGGCCATAGCTCTCAGCCTTCGAGAGCATCAATTATTGTCCGAAATTCTTCCTCTCATGGCATTAGGTTTATCAGACCAAACCATCATGGCTAGACAAAAGCCCGATTCAAAATGGCGAATGAATCTGCTTCCAAATAATTCAAAAAGGGTTGCCACGTCTTGTAAAGGCTCTCCTTTCTCTGGTGCACCATATTTGTAAGAAAGTCGAAAGAAATGTGTTCCATAATGAACTTAGGCCACCCCGACAAACCTGGGACACCCAGCACATCAGAATGTTCTACCCCGCACAAAAAGTGAGAATGTTAAAAACCTTTTTCCCCTGTACATCTAAGGGAGGTAAATCCAGGAGCAAAGAGACTGGGACCACTTTGACTCCAGTACCTGAGGCTCTCTCTATTACTCCTGCCACAGCACTCCAATACGCATGGAGCCTGTGGCAGAACCACAGAAAATGAGTGAGGGTACCGGTATCTATTTTACATTTGGGGCACATTGAAGATGCACCCTGCTTAAATTTTGCAAAATGATCTGGGGCCAGATGAGCCCTATGAAGAATCTTTAACTGTATAGCATGGGTCCTATTGTTGGTGTGTATTTTGTTCCACAAATCCAGACGACACGTTTCTGTACAATAGTAGATGCTTTATTATTAGACAGCCGGCAAGAGATTCAAAATGTCCCCAAAGTAGCCGTGTGTCTACTTGTGGTGACACTTCACTACGAATCTCTGCCCTACACACACAGACAGTATATTTTATAGGAATTAAATTATCGTCGTCACTTGGTTTAAAGTAGGTAATTATGAATTTACAAAGCCCGATGAATGTCGATGTCCTGTGATCACGTGTAAATGGATTACAAAAACTGATTATTGTATTCTTCATGATTATGTGGTGATGGGAAAAGATTAAGGCAGAAGGGTTTGCTTGCTGTAAATGGGGGATTCACATACCCATGCTAATATGGAGGGGAAGTAAGACAATGGGAGCAGGAGGCAGTTTAACAGGGTTGTGGCCAAGGCTATCAGTCTTGCCTGGAAAGGGCAAATACCTCTGTCTGGGGCTATTGGGGAATCAACATGTATGGCTCCACTCGACTCCTCTTCTGGGATACAGTTAGCCTCCCCCCTACTGAGATGTTCTGTCTGTATTGTAAGAGTACAGACTCTCTGTTGATATTGCGATAAGTCCTTTGGTAGTGAAATGTTTAACCCTTGAGTCCCCAATGTGTCCAGAAAACAGAAGCAAAGCATGGAACTGACCCCTCTGTGGCATTTTAAAAACCTCACTATTACATATTGAAATTCTTCTCACATTCTCACAAATGTCTTCCCATGTTTCTGAAGTGACCTCAACTCCTAACTCTCTCTCCCAGACCTCACATGGACACTCAATGTCACCCGAGGGATCACCTCGCGCCCTCCCCCGCGCCCTCCCCCCTCACCACCACCCACCACCACCAAGTGATACTCACTGAAAGAGTGCTTTTAGCCTGAAGCACCCTCTTTTCCATATCAGATCTTTAACACTCAGTCAAGAGCATGCTCTCTTTTCGGATAAAATCTTGAATCTGAAAGAAATGAAAGAGGCCCCCTACTCGACAACCCGTATTTCCAAGTTAAGCAGGACTGTTTAATCTTGGCACATGTTGTCAGATAGGTCATTCACCATTGCTCACAAAGAGCAGGGACAATTGGTTATGTGGTTTGAGGAACATCACTCTGCAGGGGACAGGGCTATCGTGAGCTACCACAGTGAGTACACAGATTGACCCCACAATGTTGGTGTGTCCCCACTAGAATAGCATCATTACATTGAATAGCTTATATTTACATAGATTACGTTCGATTTTTTGAACACAAACAGGCCATTTGGATAAGTTGTCTGTGCTTCACACAAGCCAATATCCACCCCTCTTTATCTAACGCTTATATATCCTTCTATTCCTTTCACATGTACTTATCTAGCATCTCCAGAAATTTATCAATGCTGTTTCTCTCATTCACTACTTCTGCTATTACTCATTACATATGTTTATTACAACAGTGATATTAATATAAAGTAACTTACCATTAAGAACACTTTGCATAAAACTGGACCTTTTGAGAAATTGTACCATTGATTTCTGGTTTTAGGCGGGTTACCATTTGTGTTCGGCTGGTTGGCTGGATGGCCAGAGAGTGTCCTATCCAACCAGTTTCTCCAATTCAAACTGTGGCTCTGGGCACGTGGGAATAGTGGACTATGGCCCCCGAGTCAATATTAGTGAAACATGGGATGCTTTCTGCTACCGAATGAAAGGTAACAAACACACTTGTTTTGCCACCATTGAAGTCTTTTGTTTCAATGATTAAAACTCCAATGTTTTTGCACACAGATGTACAGTGCACATGTAAGAAAGGTTATGTGGGCAATGGCTATTCATGCAATGGGAACCTGCTGCAAGTTCTGACCAGCATTGACAAGTTTTCTACTTTCCTTACAGTGAGTAGCTATGTTTTACCCTTTGAGGAGAATATACAGGTGTACAGCATAGAAACAAGTTAATTGGTCTAACTGGAACCATAGGCAGAATCCTCATACACTGTTTGTCAAAAGTCTTATAAAAAAAACACAGCTTATCTTTTTATACAAGTTTTCTCTGTGAAACACAGTGAAGCTCTCCCTGTCTATCATGTTCTCCCATCATTGCTTCACGTGAGCATCTTAATTCATTTAGCTCGATTAGTATATTCTCCTGTCAATTTTCCTGATGTACTTGTCTAGCGTCCCAACCCTGTTCAATCGAGCAGAACTCGAATATTACTGAAAATTCACAATTTGTTGAAACCTTTTCATCTTGTGATCATCAGAACAATTCACACGAACACCAATATTTTTATTGAAGGAGCTGTCCCACTTTAAATTGGTATTCTTGCAAATTGGCCTAATGTTTTTAATGTTTCTATCAAATTGTCCTGATGAGCCAATGATTGATATCTCCGTAGGTCATAACCTGAACAAACTTTTCCAAAACACTTCATTCAATCACTTTGGGATGACCTGCGGTTGTGAAAGACACCATGTAATTGGAAGCTCGTTCTTTCTTTTATTTGAAGCAAAGCACTATTGTTACATTGTCAATGGCTAACACAATAATCCTTCAAAAGGGAATCAGATATGTACTCTCAAAGAAAACATCCTGACTATGGGACAAGAGCAGGGAAGTAGGAATAATTGGATAACTCTTTAAAAGGGCCAGCACAGATGAGATGGAGTGATTAACCTCATTCTATTATTCTTGATGCTATGATGTAAGAGATCTAACCAGAATAGGATGAAAATGTATCAGTATTAAATATACAAATGTAGAATCCCTTCCTTTAATTAATGTGCTTTAAATTTCTGTTCCTTCATTAAAGAGCAAATTATATACCAGCAATGCAGCGTATCCAAGCTTATAATTAATGTTATATACTTTTCACTTTCTTGACAAATATAGTTGAAGGATTTGAGGCAATTGCACTGTTAGATAATCATCAGTAACCAATTAAAGGTAATTATCGGACACAAGCTTTAGTTGTACTTTAGATTTGAAATGGTCTAAAGCTGACAAGGTGAAGACTGGAGATTGAGGCTTAAGTGTCATTTTTCTATTTCCAGAAACTTCTCAATTATTCAAACACCACAGAGAATGGCAGAAGGTTTGTGGAAGTCCTCACAGATCTGTCAGTCAAAGGCACGCTATTCGTCCCGGTGAACTCTGGATTCCATGAAAATGTGGTAAATGTCAGACATGTTTTCATATCCAGCCACAATGAATTGATTTCTCTTGAGAATCGAGCAGAATCTACACTCTTTTAACCATTCAAGTTTTGATTTGATTCGGATTGCAACAGACTTGATTTGAAAACTAAGGTTACAGTCCCAACCAATTAAAACATCCACACTTAACACTGCTGGCCTTATACACTGACCAAGAACAAAATCAATAATCCACATAATCAATAATCAGCGTTGATGCTGATTTTTTGAATGCTGCCAGTAATGACATTCCAGAAGTGCTACATTTAGTTTGGGCTGAAGAAGGTTGTCATATTCCCTTGTTGGTTAAGGCATCCTAGGTAAAAACAATGACTGCAGATGCTGGTTAAGGCATCCTGTATACTCAACGAATGAGAATGTTCAATATGCCTTGAGACACTTGGGAATTGCAAATGGGATAGAATTCCCTCAGGAACTACATGCAAACAGCCATTTACATGACTTTTCTAAGTATTCCAGCAGATGCTGGAGATTAGAGTCCAGAGTGTGATGCTGGAAAAGCGCAGCAGGTCAGGCAGCATCAGAGGAGCAGGAGAATCGGCGTTTCGGACAAAAGCCCTTCATCAAGTCTGACCTACTGTTCTTTTCCAGCACCACACTCTGAACTCTCCACTATCTCCCAAGGAAGAAAGAAAAAGCATCAAAAATTCCAGTTGACTATATATATGTCACACTCCACCTGTTGTATAAGGTAATGGACATTAAAGAGTCCATCTGAAACATTGCCCATTCTGAGAGATTACACAGCTACTGCATGGAGTATTGTAGAGTTAGAGACCGTTCAGGCAGTTATCAGACTGACTAGGTCTATATGTTCTACCTATCATTTGTTCGTGATAGTCAATATGCTTAAGAGTTCATGTAACCCATGTACACAGTTGCTCAGATGTAATAAACAATATTCTATTATCAAAAATAAGAGCATCATCTGCTAACTCTGATTCATGGTCTGTCACCCAACACCGAATACATTATCTTTGGGCTGGGGACTGGGGGAGTTGATAGCGAATCTATCCAGGCTTCACTTCGTATTACATCACGACAGGCTTTCACATTACTGTAATAAAACCAACCTGAGGTCAAATCCAGATAGGATCAAAGATACGCTTCCACTGACTGAAAAGTAGATTTTTTTTTCCCTAGTGAATCACAGCAGATGGATGACTGCAACTCCAAACTGGCTAATACATGGCAGTAATTGCTCAAAGAATGGTTTGTTTCCACAGTACCTCAATGCCATCAGTGTCTGTTCAGGAACTCATTTACCAGTAATTATCAGGTCTTTGGATTTTCACATGGAACATGTATGTTGCTGCCTAAACCAGCATAGGTCAGCCCATCTGCTGTTACCCAGACACAGTTACAAGTCAGCCACATTGCAGGTAGGTCTGGAGTGTCAAGTAGGCCAGATCAGGCAAGATTTCCTTCCCGAAAGAGCAGTGGTGAACCCAGATGGGCTTTTTAACCAACAGTGGGAACATGGTCATCATTGGAGGGACTGAGAGATTGTCTATATGATATCCCCAGAAAACGAGAGATTTATGATAGCTGATTAAGCTTTACTAGCCAATTGCAGAAGTAGCCTATATAATAATAATTTTATTCTGTCTCACTTGCACTCTATTATGGCTTTTACAGTGTTCAATGGGAGTGTTGTCTAGTTAGTGAAAAGAGAATTTTAATCCAAGCTATTAACATTGTGACTCAAATGAACAAATCAGTATGTCAGGAGAAGGAATTCTTTGTTCAGCCATTGATCTTGCCTGACAATTGGATCAATCTTAGTTTGAATTTAAAAATGGAAAATCTCAATTCTCTTTTCAAGAACATTTTTTCAAGATGTTTTAGAGTCCATCCTGTCACTTTCCAAATAATCTCCTTCCTCTTCCTGACTTCTTCCTGGGGAGAATATAAATGAAGTTCTCATGGTACCAATGTCTGCCTTGGCTTTTCGGGTCACTCCCTGGTACAACAGCCAATCCAGTCACATTAGCAACATGTCCCCTGTGGCGACTGGTCCTGACCTTGCCCTGCAGGGGGCAGTGTGTAGGGGCAGTGCACCTCTGTAGCTGCCCCTCTATTTTCACTTGCCTCTTCATTGGGATTTACCCTGATTAGTTCCATCTTTCCAGCCTTCCTGGACTTGGCTGTTTCTGAGTACTGGTCATCCTTTTCCTACGCATGGGCTTTTCTCTGGAGTACCCATGATTCCATGTGTGTATCGTTGGCGAGGTCAAAATTATCACAATACTTACCATTCTGGTCATGTGTAAACCTATGGTCCTAGTGCAATTGGCCTTATTCTGTACCGTAAGCTGGTATCTATCCAGCTGCCTGAACACAGCAGTGAAGAGCTTCTAGATATAAGTGCCTGGTAAATGTGGTTAAGTATTCCATTTTCTTTTGTCAGCAGTTAATTAGCCCGTCCATAGGGTCCTCTCTCGTGTAACCAACCACAGTTTTCATGTCCTCGGGTTCCCCTCTGCCCACATTTTATTGATGGGGCAAAGCGATGAAGACTGCGTGAAGCACATTAATATCAGCTTGATTTTCTTGGGGTTGCTCAATGCGTGCAAAGTTCTGTGTTGGTGGGAGTTGTGGTAGAATTCACAGGGGTCAGTGGTGGGTTGGCAGACAAGGAATTTTTTGGCTATCTCTGCTAGTGAATGGGATGGCATGGATGACATTGGCAGCCCCTTGCCTATCTTGGTGACTGGTGGGTTCATCAGCACCAGAAGGTGAAGTGGGGCTGGGGGAGCTGATGGTGTGGGGGTGAGGGAGCGTGCTACCAGGGATAGAGGCTCCTCCAGGAAGGGAGGTGGGCTCCGGATCCCTCATGGTTCACAGCATACCACTGTGTTTCCTCCTCTATGCTCCCCCCACCACCATGGCTCTTCTCATCTTGTGCCCCTCAGCCCTAAAGCTGCATTTTATCCCTTTCTGGACCACAAGGTGGCACTTTGATCTAGCAATCTTGTGCTGGCCCTTTGATCTGTAGCGCTGGCCTGCGCTCTCTGTTTAACTTCATAGAGAGCCATGACCACTGTCTGCAATTGTCCCCATTTCTCAGCTAGCTTGGTCACAGCTTTCCCAGCCAAGACATGATCCAGGATCACACGTTGTTCCCCTTCATGGGCTTCTCTCTCTGAAACTGCCCCTTGTGCAGTAAATTCTCCTGCTTCCTCTGTTAGTCTTCTTGAATTTTGACCTGGATTCACTTGATTCTGTCCTTTTTATTAACTTTTCTTTGCATTTAAGCTTTTTCAACTTCTCTCCTTTTTGGCTTGTGCCATGTATTACTGTACCCTTACTTTATTTTGGGGCTTACCTATCTCTTTATGGCCCCCTCCCAACTATTTTGCCCTTCAGATCCCAGACCTGAAACTAATGTAGTGCAGTATTTAGGCCACTTCTTATTCAGGTATTTCCTCAGAGCTTACACTCACTCTGAGCAGTCTCCCATTGCTTTCATCTCTCGTTCCTCTCAAGTTTGTCCGAGCAGCTGAGAAGTGACGGGGTATAACGCTAAATTCCCTGTGAGTGCCACTTACAAGAGGCGAGACATACCATATCCCCGCAGCAGCAACCTCCCCCCACTCAAAGCTGACATGCAGACTGTACCATTCCTCCTTGACTAACCTAGCTTTGAAACCATGCTGTCATCTCACTGCACAGACCCTGTGCTGTCAAGTGGGGCAGCTGCCTCTTAAATCAGGCTCAGGCTGGATGTTCAGATTTTCCATTCATTGTCTGTGACACCAGCTGTTCAGCTCTCCAGGCAACTGAATTAGAATTCCTCACAAATAGTTCGCTGCGTATGTACTGCTCACCGGAAACCTCCACCGTTCAAATCTTCAGTACAAGTTGCTATGTTTCCACTATTTAGTTTTTTGGACATGGGCATTGCTGGCAAGACCTGCATTTATTACCCGTTCCAGTGTATCCAGTGTGCGTTTTGATCCAACCGGTTGGCTTGCTAACATCGGTCAGCCATGTTAGTTTGGGGGACTGGAGTCACATAAGCGAGACCATGAAGGGTTTCCCTTCCTCAAGGGTCATGTGAAGTAGTGGCATTTTTTTTTAGAAGTTTGCCGTCACTTTTTACTGAGAACAGTGTTTCATAAATAGAATTTATTCCAAACCGATTGTAAATTCTCAAACTGCTGTTGGTTGGAATTTTAACTCTCCAATAATTAATTCAGATTATCAGCAACAAAGCACTTACTAAACTCTCCGATGTAATATAAAAAAGTTGATTAAACACTAGTATTGTTTTTATTCGCAGACGCTATCTGGACGGGACATTGAATACCACTTTTCTAATCTCAGTACCTACATCTACCACAAAATGGAGAATGGAACCCTCATCCGGAGTACAATTGGTCACACACTGCTCATCACGATGGCGAAAAATACCCACCCTCCAAGCCCTGAGTTCAATCAGCAGGTTGGAAAGTTGGTGAATGACCGGCCAATTGTGGCGTGGGACATTGTTGCATCAAACGGGATAATTCATGCCATTGATAAGCCTTTACAGGCACCCCTTGAACCAGTAAGTGAATGCACAATGTAGTAATATTACAATGAAGGATCTCATTTACAATTAGAATGCGGTTTTTTTTTTATTCATTCATGTGTTGCAGGCAAGGCTGGTGTTTTATTGCCTATCCCATTTTCCTTGAGAAAACAGCAGTAAGGTCCTTCCTTGAATGACTGCTGTCTGTGTGGTGTTGGTGCACCCCAGGTGATGTTTGATTTGGAGTTCTAGGGGATTGGCCCAGCTACTGGAAAGAAACAGCAACACAGATCCACGCCACTCAGAGGGGTGCCTGGAGTTGGTGGTCTTCCCTTGTCCTTCCAGGAAGTGCTGATTGCTGGTTTGGAAAGGGATACCAAAGATGCACCAGCAACTCACTGTATTTATACACACACCATGCTAAAATTGCGCTATTTATCACTCAAGGCTGTCAAAACCGCAGCTAGCAGTCACTTATGCACAGTGAGCCCCAACAATCCAGCTCACGAACCTCAGACCCAGCTGCAGGAATATTTTTTATGCGTTATCTAATAACACCGCAGGTCCCAGCCAAAACCGATGGTTATCCCTGTCTGGGATCAGCAGAAAGGATTCATTGGGGTGGGGGGGGGGGGGGGTCCCATTAGGTTATCTTGCTCAGGCCTTAGTTTGGACATGGGCATTACTGACAAGGCCTGTATTTGTTACCCATCCCAGTGTATCCAGTGCGCATTTTGATCCAACTGGGTGGCTTGCTTTACTACTTGAGTGCAGCTTAGGGAAGGGTGGGTGATCTGGAGCTTCTCTATTACTTGGCTTTTTTTCCAAATTATCCCATCCTATAGTTTGCACCTGCAAGTCCTCCGCTCCCCATCTGCCCCTCAAATCACAATGCAAACTACCCTCAGCCACACTTCCCCGGGATTTCCCTCCCCTTCAGGACATCAGACACTAGATTGCCAGTCTCCAGGGCCTCCAGCACTTTCACTCTGGGAACTGCTTGCAGTCCCAGCAGTCACCACCACTCCCACTGGCGCTAGCTTCCTAAGGCAGAACTTCTGACTAATTGATGCCTATGGGGGTATTACTGACCAGCAGGAGGTGCAGTCCCCATCTATTTCACTGACAGAGGAGTGGAGAAGTAACTGGCACAGAAGGAGACCATTCAGCCTATCTAGTCCATGTTGGTAATCTGTAGAGCAATCCAGCATGTCCTATTCTCCTGGCACCCTGCAAGATCATCTCCATTTCCCCCACTGTACTACACAACAAAGTTTGAGGTCATTATCATTCATTGCAAGAACAGGCTGTCTTCTCAATCCCCCAATGCATCTCTTGCCCAGAACTTCAATTCTGTTTTCTTTGTGGTTTGTACCATCAATTTATAGAAACAGATTTGTTTCGCTACTTGGCATCATCTTGTACCCCATCATCAAATCTCTGTTTAACCTCTTCTGCTCCAAAGACAGCTTTTTCAGCCTAACCACATATCTATAATCCCTCATACTTGGAACTATTCTGCTGCGTCTCCTCTGCACCTTCTTGAGAACCCTTACATCCTTCCTAATATGTGGTGACCAGAATGGTCACTAAGACACAATGCCCTAGTTGTGGTCTAACCAGAACTTTCAGTATACATCCCCCTTCCTTTTATACTCAGGACCTCTCTTTACAAAGGAGAAAGTGAGGACTGCAGATGTTGGAGACCAGAGGCGAGAGTGTGGTGCTGGAAAAGCAAAACAGGCTAGGTAGCATCTGAGGAGCAGGAGAATCGATGTTTCTTGTAGCAATGATAACCTCTGGTGAGCTTTCATATCATTAGCTGATCAGCTTTGATGAGAAACATGTAAAAATACATCTTTACAAGAACCTGTTTGAACAACCTGGGTTTGATGATAAGGGCAGTTCTGGTCTCTGGTTGCTAAGTTCTGAATTGGAGTGCCATGGTAATAGCTGCACATAAACACGAAGATGGGTTTAAACTTTACATCTGCAGTCCCATGATTCAAACCTGGCAGGCCAATGAAGGCAAGAACTTCAAAACTGAGTTATGTTTGAGTATACGGAGGAAAAGTCAAATTTTGTCAAAAACTTTTCATCTTGCTCTCATCAGGACATTTTGAAAGGATACAAACTTGTGGGGAAAGCCAACATTTAAACAGCATGGGTTCCAACCAATCAGCACTCTCATCTCACGTCGTATATATGTTAGGTTTCTCCTTGAATTTGCACTCTTGTGAAATATCCTGATGAGTGGGAGACAAAAAGCTTCAATCATGTGTCCTTTTTCAGCAATGAACTCAATTTATTACTAGATCGATCGATTGATTTGATTTGATCATTGTTACATTCTGCTCCTTCCTTATTAACTTATGAACATGTAAACTGGGGGACCTTGTGGTGGCTCAGGGGTTAGCACTGCTGCCTCACAGCACCAGGGACCCAGGCTCAATTCCACCCTCGGGTGACTGTCTGTGTGAAGTTTGCGTATTGTCCCCATGTCTACATGGGTTTCCTCAGAGTGCTCTGACTTCCTCCCACAATCCAAAGACGTGCAGATTAGGTGGATTGCCTGTGCTAAATTGCCCATTGTGTTCAGGGATGTGTGGGCTAGGTGGATTAGCCATGGGAAAAACAGGGATGGGATGGGGGGGTTAGGTCTGGATGGGATGATCTTCAGAGGGTCAGTGTGGAATTGATGGGCCAAATAGCCCTGTTTCCTCACTATAGGGATTCTATTACTGAGATAGAGTGAAAAATGTTGTTTTGTGTGCTATACCGGAAGATTGTACCATACAAAGTGCATTAGGGCAGCAGAACAGAGTGTAGAATACAGTGTTACAGCTGCAGAGAAGGTGCAGAGAGAGAGATAGAGAGAGAGAGATCAGGTTAACACTTGAGAGATCCATTCAAAAGTCTGATAACAGCAGGGAAGATGCAGTTCTTGAATCTATTTATGTAACTGAATTATATCATTGAATGCTCATTTCTTTTATGCTGCAGTTGGACAGGCAGTTATAGTCTTCTCATCTCTCTCTCAAGATCATGACTGATCTCTGGTTCAGGAAAGAAAATGATAAGAGAACCACAAAAAGTCTATATTTTTCTCATCTGCAGCCACACTCTAGCTGTCACTGCTCTCTCCTTTAAAAGTCTCCATAGTCGGTCAGTACTGGGACTCACACTAGGTTGAGCCTTAGAGTCGCACACAGAATGCACACCAACTTTCATTGTGCCACTAATGGGATAACCTATTATCATGCTCAACTTCCTTCAGTCTAGAGTGTGAAATTCCATCTCTCAACTTCTCTTACCTCCTGTGAGTGACTCCTCCTTACAAACCCACCTTCCTGATCAATGTTTGGGTGATCCAATCAAATATTTCCTTTCGTGGCTAACCTAATCTGATGACACATCCGAGGACATAGTTTTATTATGATTAAGACTACGGTATAAATCCAAGTTGATGTCACTGTTCACTCGATGTGGAAATCTAACTTTTTCTTGTCCATTATCTATTAGGTTAAACCACATGCTGTTCACACAGGAGCAGGAGTGGGAATTTTCTTTGCCTGCGCCCTGGTAATAGCTGCTTTGGCCGTGGCTATGTATTTTTACCACAAGCATCGAAGGGGACCCTTCAGCTTCCAGTATTTCAAGGTAACAATCTACTGTCTGAAGACATTTGAAAATGATGCTTTTCTCATCTTGTTTTTATAGTCTGCATCTATCATATTATCAACTGCTACAGTCTAATTTTTAAAACTCTTTATCAACTGTGACTCGTTTTCACTGGGTGAGTTGCACCCTCACTCCTGAACGTTAACTGATATGAAAGCAAGGGGCATGAACAAGCCATTCAGTCTTTCAAGCCTGCTGGGCCATTGAATGAAATTGTGACTGATCTGATTGTAACCACAAATGCACATTCCTGCCCACCCCTGCTATCTACCTACTCACCTCTGCCTTAAAAATATTCAGAGACTCTATTTCCACCACCTTTTTAGGAAGAGAGTTCCAAGGGCACTCAACACTTTGAGAGGGAAGAAATGCCTAATTTTGTTAAAAATGATGATTCCTTATTAGATTAGATTACCTACAGTGTGGAAACAGACCCTTCGGCCCAACAAGTCCACACTGACACTCCGAAGAGTAACGTACCCAGACCCATTCCCCTACCCTATATTTACTCGACTAATGTACCTAATACTATGGGCAATTTAGCATGGCCAATTCACCTGGCCAGCGCATCTGGAAGCCAGAGCACCTAGAGGAAACCCATGCAGACACTGGGAGAACAAGCAAACTCCACACAGACAGTCGCCCAAGGCTGGAATCAAACTCTAGTCCCTGGCACTGTGAGGCAGCAGTGCTAACCACTGAGCCACAGTGTCACCCCTAGATCACATTTTGCAATCAAGTGACCACTTACTCTTCTGAACTCCAGTGGATACAGACATTGCCTCTCCAACTCTTCCTCATTAGACAACCCTGTCATTCTGGTGAACATCTGAATATGTCCGAAGCATCCCTGTCCTTCCATAAATAAAGTCACCAATACTTTACACAGTACTCCAGATTTGGCTTCACAAATTCCCTGTATTAGAAGCATAAGCTCACTACATGTGTATTCAATTCCCTTCAATAAATTATAACATTCCATTAGCTTTCCTAATTACTTGTTATAGCTGTTGAGTAGTATTTTGCAATTCATGCATTAGGATCCCAGTCCCCTATGCATCTCATTGCTGTGTAATATCGCACCTTTTAGAAAATATGCTTTTTTAAAATTCTTCCTGCCAAAATGAGGCAGGAAGACACCTTTGTGATGACACCCATTTGAGCAAAGTACAATCTGATCTCTCAGCTGGAAATTTTCACCAGAGAGCAAACAAGGCTTGGAGAATTGCAACTATAATGTTCTTGCTATTTTATTCGACCTGTTCAGGAGACCCTCTGGGGCAAGTGGAATCTGAACCTGGACTTTCTGGCTCAGCGATAGGGATACCACCACTACACCACAGACCCTGACTACATTTTTATATCACCATCTTCATCCATGGTTGCAGCAAGTGGCAGAACAACCCCTTTCGATGAAAAAATAAAAATGGTAACGCACCAAACTCAAATATCATTCTGCTGGGAGTTACTGGACAGCAATACTGTGATCCATCTTGTTCATCCTCTGCCAGCCTGGACACTATAATGAAGGGGTTACTGACTGTTCACAGCAATTAATCCTCATCAATTAGCCGACAGGGAAATGATACAATACTCCCATCCTTCTAAACAGCAAAGTTTTTGAAAATACTTTCTCGTTGGATTTGCAAGTTGTGGTTGGGCCCTGCATTGCTTGTCTATTCTTAATAATCCTTAGGTACTGCAGAGTCAAAGGTAACTCCTGACAACTTTGAATCAGGATATTTGACATGTTTTCCTGTTTATATTTACAGTCTGAAGAAGGAGAAGGTGTGTCCTCATTTGACGACTCCATACCCAACAGGTTCAGTAACCCCATGTACAACAAGTTCACAAATTCCACAGACAGTGACAAAGATCCTTTCTGTGTAAGTTTTCTTCTCACTAACTGTGTGTGTGTGTGTGTGTGGGGTATACCCCATTATCTTTAGTTACCATCTAAATGAAGTTAAAGAAAGCATAAACATTTCCAAAAAAGAAAGCAATTGCATTTTACCACTGGGGAAGTGATGGCCTAGTGGTATTATTGCTGAACTGTTAATCCAGAGACCCAGATAATGTTCCGGGGACCTGGGTTCAAATCCTGCCTCAGTAGGTGGTGAAATTCAAATTCAATAAAAGGAAAAAATCTGGAATTAAGAGTCTAACAATGACCAGGAATCTATTGTTGATGGTCAGAATAATCCATCTGGTTCAATAAAGTCCTTTAGGGAAGGATACTGCCATCCTTACCTGGTCTGAGACCAAACATCTGCAGATGCTGAAATTGAAAGTAGACAGGCAGGAAGTGGTGAAGTCGGCGTTTCAGGTGTAACCCTTCTTCCTGGTTTGGCCTGCATGTGACTCAAGACCCACAGCAATGTTGCTGATGCTTAACTGCCCTTTGGGCAATTAGGGATGGGCAATAAATGCTGCCTAGCCAACGACACCTTCATCCCGTAAATGAAGAAAGAAAAAATCTCGAGCACTTCACAACCAGTGAGTTACTTTCAAAATGCAGTCGCTGCTGGAATGCAGAAAATGTGGCTGTCACTTTATACACTGCGTTACTGTATTTTAGCTTTGTTTGTTGAGAGGCAAATATTTGCCAGGGCGAGGAATAACCTGGCATTCAATGTAGTAATGCCCTGAGGGGGCAAGTGGAGCCCTGAGAACAAAAAGAAAGGAGCACCCTGATGAAATTTGCCTCCCACTGGCACATTGCTTCTATCCTTGATTTTGAGTCAGTGCATTTTAGTGAATAGATTGTTTGAGACTTCGTCAATGTTGTATGTGTCATACACTGCCTGTCCCTAGGGATCTCAAAGTCCTTGGGTCTTTCCAACCTATCCCAACTCTTCCAGCCTCTGGTAAGTGAGGTCTGTCCAAATGTCTATCCCACCGCCCTGTGGCCAAACACTTCTACTCACCCTCCCAATCTGCCGTGGACATGCAAGTTCTGGGCCTCCTCCACTGCCAAATTCTAGCCACCCATCACCTGCAGGAAGAACACCTCATCTTCCACCTTGGGACCCTCCAACCACATGGGATCAATGTCGACTTCACCAGTTTCCTGATCTCCCCTCCTCCCACCTTATTCCAGATCCAACCCTCCAACTCAGCACTGCTCTCTTGAACTGTCCTACCTGTCCATCTTCCGTCCCACCTATCTGCTCCTCCCTCCACTCTGGCCTATCACCTTCAACCCCACTTTCATCTACATATTGCATTCCCAGCTATTTTCCCTTCAGCACACACATCCCCCTCAGCCTACAAGCCTCATTCCTGATGAGGGGCTTATGCTCGATACATCAACTCTCCAGCTCCTCGGATGCTGCCTGACTGGCTGTTCTTTTCCAGTGCCACACTTTTTGACCATGGTGATTTAATCTTATGTTATTGGAGCCAAGAGAAGCGTTGTTGCATCTGGTAAAGCAGCCTCTTGGATGCAAAAATCAATCTCCTCCTCAGTGAATATGATTGAGAATTTTGCAGCTTGTGTAGATTGGACAATTACTTTGGCCTTTTTAACGGGAACTTTCCAACCAATCCGATGGGGTCATTAAACTCTGCCTTTCAGACAGAGACCAATGTCTTATCTGAGGGAGATTACATTACTGCTGCCTAGACTATAAGCTCCAGTCTCTAGAGTCAAAAATCAAACCTAAATTGTCTGTCTAACTCAAAATGTGAGAGTGCTTTACCCACTGTGCCATTCCTGACACCTATTACAGCACAGGTATGATCAAAAACTAAAGACCATAAGTGGAACTAGAACTCTAAGTTGATAAGGCACTTCCAGTAATTACCTGTTTAATTTTCCACAGGATGAATATCACCTAGGAACAAATAATGGTGACCAACAATAGCACGACTGTCAACATTCTGTGTGTACACCATTACCAAAGAAATGTTAAACATTAAACATTTGGTGGTCACTGCAAGTTCTCTTAACTGCAGCATTCCAATCTCTTAACCACAAACGGTGAAACCCACAGAGTCAGGTGGCATCTTTGATTGACCATGAGGAAGGACGAATGAAAATTAAAACCATATTGTATATGCATTATAGCCTTCTTTGGAAAAAAAATTAACTGGAATAGAGACTTTAAGACTGTAATATTTAGCTATTTTAACCTAATGAAGTTGAGACGTCCAAACAAGTGTCTTAAAAAACTGATGCGGGTAAAGAAACCTTTGGGAAATATTGTCTAAAAATAGACTTGGCCAATTATTTTGATCTTGAATTAAAAGTCTAAGATGCACCTTTAAATACAAACATATATTTTTCCTCTGTTTAGAAAATGTAAGATTTTGGAGAGTTATGAAAGACATCAAGTGTTCCCAGCCCTCCAGAAATTCTAAATTGTTCTCCCAACACTGACATTGAGCAACACTTCAGAAAAATCACAGGAGTAGTAAAAAACAATGTTTTGCTCTTCATTTTCTTGGAGGCTTGTTTATTGAAGTGATTAAACAATTACAGGCAGCACATGAACAGCCAAATCAAGAACAGGGCAATTTGATGACAAAGAATCTGCTCATTCTCCAATTGGTGCTGGGGAGGGATGCATTGTGGGATTGACATATCAGGTGACCAGTAGGAGCCAGAGTGAAGTCACGACGACAAAACCTCCAGGAATGCATCCAAGCAGAGTTGGTAACAGGCCTCTGCCTTCAACGCCCACAAACCAGGAGCAGATGGAACAATTCTGAGCGTGCTCTCATGAGTGACTCCCTCAGGCAGCCATGTCATAATCAGCTTTCATTTGTTCAGGATAGATTATTGAAAAAAAAGCATGTCCTTTCAAAAGATTTTCAATTTGTTCCGGAGTGTGCAGGAGGCGCCACAGTAGTAAGAGACTGGTGATAGAAAAAGTAGTTGCAATTCTCTGTTCTAAAGCAGATGGCGGTAGTGAGAAGAACATAGGAATTAGGAGCAGGAGCAGGTAATTCAGCCCTTTGAGCCCACTCTGACATGTCACATAATCATGGCTGATCTTATCCTGGTCTCAACTCCACTTTCCTGCCTGCTCCTCATAGGCTTTTAATGAAAAGCAGAATAAAGGGCTATCTATTTCTTTCTTGAGTCAGTTGATTGATTCTGCCTCTACTGCACTCTGAGGCAGTGACTTCCACAGATTCACAACCCTCTGGGAGAAATAGTTTCTCCTCATCTCAGTTTTGATCCTACTTCCTCTCTCTCTATATCAATGCTCTCTTGTTTGAGACTGTCCTACAGGGGGAAAACATGTGTTGAACGTCTACCTCATTGATCCCTCTTAGCATTTTATATACCTCAATCAGATCCCTGTCCTCTTCGTTCTTCTGAACTCCAGCAAGTACAAAGGCCAAGCTATTCAACTGCTCCTTGTATGACGGGCTTTTCATGCCTGGAGCTAACCTGGTGAACCTTCTCTGAACTGCCTCCAGTGCCACCACAGCCATCCTCAAGTACAGAGGCCAAAACTGGACACAATACTCCAGGTCATCTCACCATTGCCTTACACAATTGTAGCATCACTTCCTTACTTTTATAATCCAGGCCTTTTGGAATGTATGCCAGGATTCCATTGGCTTCCTTATTATACACTGCATCTGCACACCCACTTTGTGTGATTCATGCACAAAGATACCCAGATCCCTCTGCACTGAATCAGTTTGAATCTTCTTCCCATTTAAATAATAATTTCCCCTTTTATTTTTCCGGTCAAAACGGACGACCTCATATATATCCCCATTAAACTCCGTCTGCCAGGTTCTGACCCATTCTCCTAGCCTATCAATATCCATCTGTAAACTCTATCTCGTCATCACTGCCTGCTTTCCCACCTATTTTAGCATCATCTGTGAACTTTGTTATGTTACACTCTGTCTCTGCGTGCAGATAATTTATATAGATTGTTGAGGTCCGAGAGCTGAACCCTGTGGCACTCCTCCAGGTACAGTTCACCATCCAGAGAAGGACCCATTTATCCTGACCCTCTGCTGTCAGTTGGCTAATCCCCTATCTAAGCCAATACTCTACCCTTATGCCTTGGGATCCAACCTTCTGGATCAGTCTTTTATCTGGCACTTTGTCAACTGCCTTCTGAAAGTCTAGTTGTACCAAACCCTTAAAGAACACCAGCAAGTTTGTCAAGCACAACTTGCCCTTCATGAAACCAAGCTGAGACTGGTGAATTGAGCTTTGTTTTTCTAAGTGTCAGGTACCTTCACCTTTACGATTGACTCCAGCAACATCCCCACTACAGAGGTCAAACTAACTGGTCTGTAGCTTCCCACATTTTTGCCCATCTCTTTTTTTGGAGAAGGGTGTCACATGGAGAATTTTGAAGTTACAAATCTGTTAGTTTATAAGAAGGCAATGTAAGCCTAGTCTTAATTAAGCATATTTTTTCAAAGTTTTATTTCCAACTGGATCTTCAAACCTGAAGGATGCTGCAATCAGTATTTTACCGACTGCTAATGAATGGTTAAAATCGATTTGCAAAGGAACTGGAGTCCGCTCCATTGTTCTGGTCCTCCTACAGTTGCTTTATTATTGGCACTGCATACATGAAAGAAACCCCACTACAGATTTATTGTAAAATCGTACATTACATGGACATTCTAAACTTCTCAGTTTACAGAACTCCTTTCTACAGCAAACCTCGGAGTACACTGAAACTACACTAGCCACATGTATTTGAAACAGAGCAACCTTTTGCTGCAATGAAACATTTTGGGGGAAAAAGCAGTTTTAAAATTATCTGCATTTATCTCTTATTGTTAGAGAGGAACCCAACTTACTTGCATGACATTTAAACTAAAACATTTAACACAAAGTGTAGATTCTTAAGATTTCACTGCACAACCACTGCTTAAACGCTTTGAGACTAGCGAGTACTACATAACATGGATTACAATGCAATGGCATGCTGTAATCACCTTAGATTGTACCACTTTTCCCATAAAACACACTTACACCATTAGAAAAATAGAGAACCATAATTACAATTGTCAAAGGATTTTAGTGTTGAATAGTCTGATTTTTGTCTTGCATTTAGAAAACAACTCAGAATTCCTTGAAACAATCATTAATTAAGATCATTTTAATCTCTTCAGATGCATTCTGTTAATGTCAAACACATTCAACTATTCAATTCAGTAGATTATTGAACAATCATTCAAGACCACTTACTCACAAATGGCATTTCAATTCAGTTGGGAAGTAAGTTCGAGTTTTGGGGCAAGATTTTAAATCTGTGGATCTTTAAATTTCCCTGAATTTTTACAAACTGCAATAGTGAGACCAGTTAGAAATCACAAGCAAAATTTTCCCAAGTATGGACATTACAAGTCATCATAAAATAGAAGCTCATTGTTTGCAGTTCTCTGTTCAGGGGTATGAATGAGCAAAAGACTACCGACTGTAGAGAAGGTCTCATTGTTGGAACAGGACACTCAGAAACCAATCAAACACAACCCCACCCAGTACAGCCCAATATAAAGACACACTCATATTTTTAGCAGGCAGGACCAAGCCAGTAATAAACAAAGAAAATTATCAAAAAGCTTTAAAAGGGTAACAAACCACAAACACTCAAATCACAAGCAGCATAAAGTTAACTTAAGAAATTAAATACAGTTGTTTCTCCTACAAACTACCTGCAGTGCTCACAGGGAACAGAAGGCAATAACATTCTTCAAACAGTTACTGCAGTGCCAAGAGTTGTGGATAGATCTAGTTAAAACCGTTTATGTGTTTTGTTCAGATCCAGCCTGAACAATTAGAATGAAGGTCTGTTGCTTCTATGGGATGGAACTGCTCTTTCAACAGCCCAGTCCCTGGAGACTGAGACCAGAAGACAAATTTATGAACTAATTCAACACATAAGACAATGCAAATTCTGGCTGAAGAAGGAACCATGATAAGAAGTGAATATGTGTGAACATCCTTTGATATGGATGGAGTCTTCAGTTAAGTAGCAAGACTAGAGATGTTGAAAACATTCTCCTTACTTAAGAGGAGGCTAGCAAGAGATTTAACAGAGGTGTTCAAAATGAATTTGGGTTTTAACAGAGTAAATAGGGAACGTTTCTAGCAGAAGGGCATTGATTAAGGAACAAGAGGAAATGAGGATTTTTAAAAACATATGTCACAAATTATGATGATGTGGATTACAGTTCACATCAGAATGGTCAATTCAAGAAGATTCAAGAGTAACTTCCAAGAAGGAATTGGAATTAAAGGCCAAATTCAGTTAATGTACAGTATAAGAAAGACTTGAAAGTGCAAAGTTTCCCATGGAGTGAGAGACTGGGATTGGACCTAATTCTTTCAAAGAGTTGCACAGATGGAATGCACCCAAATGGTCTCCCCCTGTATTCAATAATTCTATACAACTATAATCAGCCAGAATTTAGTTCTTGAAGTTTAAATTTGCAAAACATTTCTGTAGATGGTAATGATGCAATTATATTTTAATACTCACTCCAGATCAGTAACAGTGTAAATAAAACATTATGTTCAAGTGTATTTCTGAAGGAATACTATGCACAGCATAAAGCTTGATACTAAAGGGATAACACGAGGAGCCACATTCGAAAATCAGTGGCAAATGTTTCAGCAATCGGGCCACAGAATGACCAAATGCAAGGTCTTACACGGCTAATGTCAAGATGTTAATGATTTTCAAGCCAGCACTTCACATCAGCTTGCTCTCTGACTCTAACTCTGTGCGTATCCCATCAACTTCCCAGCAAGCTCTACTCAGCAACACAGTTTCCAGTGTCGGGACCTTCCCTTCCCTAATCTCCTTCACCTATCACTGCCCTCCTCACTTTTAAATGCCACCTATTTGACCATTTCTCTCAGCGGTGGGCAATCCGTTCTCTTAGATGCTAATTATCATTTTATGCATTTGCTTCAGAAACCTATTGAACAACATTTATCACATATAAATACAGCTTGTGACTTACAGAACAGATCAAGCCAATAATATACAAAACACACAGATGTAAGACAGGAATGATTCTATCAATACTGACTAACTCGGAGTTGGCAAAGATGTCCTTATAAGGGATTTGCCAATACTGCACTTGCTAATCTACGACTAGCACGCTTTAGAGAGACAGCAGAGTTAATATTGCAAGTACATTTTGCGCATGTTCTAACCTTAAGTCAGTCTCTATGTATTTACTTTACGTTTACAGAAACATTTCATAATAAAGCACACTTCCTGGCTGTAAATATTAAGTAACCTCAATTCTCCCACAGTACTAACACTTAGCAATCTGCTTTACAAGCACATCTAGTGAACTCAGAGAGGAGTTCTGGGCCAAGTGAATCCAGGGAATCTTCACTTCCAAACCCCAATCTTTCTACTCCTCTCTCTCGTCTGTATCAGCTAGACTTTGCCTGTATCTCAACAAATATTGAGGCTGTGAGCACTTTCACTCCCATCATCACGTCACACAAATGCGTGCCATGGTGTTACCCAGGCAACCAAAAACCACAGACAGTATGTTATCGCTCTGTGGGAAGAGACATTTTGGCGACGATTTGCCCTCTCGTTGTGGAAAACAACACGAAAGCCTAGTTGACCACACTCTAGCGATGTTTAGCCAGTAGCTTAGCGCTACAGCCACTGAAAGCCCAGATACAATGAGAGACTCACAAAAATAACTAAAGCAAAGTTCTGAACTGTTTTGTGTTGGGCTGAAGTTTATGACTCAGTTAGAAGGGTCCATGCGGCCATCACTTAATCTGAGCCAACCCCTCGATATAGGGGGACTTGGATGGGCTGGCACCAATCTGGTCTGACCAGAGTGAGGCTTCATGCTGCAGTGGCGTTCTCCGAGGGTAGAATGTGTTGTGCAGGTTGTAGCTCAAGATGCAGCTCAGGGATGCCATGTATATATCAGCGAAACGAGAGAGCCGTCGGGAGAAATAGGTGGGATTATGGTGGGTTCTAAAAATGCTCCCAAACTGGGGGTTAAAGATGGTCTTGGTCATTTCCCTGAAACATCAAAAAATAAATGAGTGACCAGTGTTAGCAACACAAAGGAACAGACTTCTTAATACAACTAGTGGGGAGATGGTGGTGTAGCGAAAATGTTTCCGGGTTCGTAACCCAGAAGAGCGCAGCAGGTCAGGCAGCATCCAAGGAACAGGAGAATCGACGTTTCGGGCATAAGCCCTTATGCCTGAAACGTCGATTCTCCTGCTCCTTGGATGCTGCCTGACCTCCTGCGCTTTTCCAGCAACACATTTTCAGCTCTGATCTCCAGCATCTGCAGTCCTCACTTTCTCCTCGTAACCCAGAAGCCCAGGTTAATGTAATCGGGAAATAGGTTCAAAGCCCATCATGGATTTTAAATACAATTAACAAAACCTGGAATTGAAAACTAGTCTCAGTGTGACCTCCAAATCAGGACTTGCTCCTAAGAGGAGGAGTGGCATTCTTACCTTAAACACTTAACTCTGCTCCAGGCACTAAATCGTGGCAGGGATCTGGTGGATTTATAGCACCCCGCACAAAACCAAGCCCCTCATCCCAGTTCCCAACAATATCCTGAAGTGGTATTGACAATTAACAAGTAATTCAGAGACAGAGGCTAATGCTGTGGAGACATGGGTTCAACAAACCAACTGGGGCAACTGGAGGAATTGAAAATCAATCAATAAATTTGTCACAGAATGCTGGCCTCAGTGATGGTGACCACGAAACTGCTATCCACAGATTAACCACACAGATGCATCCATATGGTTCAATATCATTCATCAGGGAAAGAAATTTGTCATCTTTACATGGTCTGCCCTACATGTAACTGCAGACCCACAACAATGTGGCTGACTCTAACTGCCCCCACGAATGGCCAGGGTAACTATACAGCTCAAAGACAATTTGGAATGGATAACAAATGGGTAACGTTCCAGAGAAGGATAAAAAGGAACAGGGATCATAGTAGAATACAAAATGCCTTCGAGCTGACAACATTTAGTGTAAAGGGAACATATCCCAACATGGTCCAACCTTCCTCTTTCTTCTTACTACTACCTCACCCATGTTCAAGTTCCATTCCAGAGAGCCGAGTGCAGAATCGAGGCAGACACTTGTGCTGGGAGTGTCGGTATTGAGGGACCGCTGCACTATTGGAAGTGCCACCTTTGGAACCAGCTGTTAAACTGAAGCTGTGCCTGCCCTCTCAGGTGGATGGAGAAGATCATGTGGCACCATTTCAAAGAGGTGCAGAGAATATAGCCTCAGAGGCCCATGGAGTCACATTGTCTGCAAGTGGCATCAGATTCAGAGCAGGGGAGGTGGAACTAATATTGGGAATGATATACAATTTCTTCTCCAAAACTAATTTAATCGATTTTAGCATACAGTGAGTCTACTAGAAAAGTAAGCGTGTGTAACTGTATTAGAGACACTTTATCTCATGCGTGAATGATGACTTTACATAATCATGTCTTTGGTGGTTATTACAACTCACCGTAACTCATTCCTCTCCTTGATCCATTCTTGTAGCACCATCCGTGACTCTGCATCTTCGTAAATCTAAAATAGTTTCATAAAGGAAGGATAAATGAACACCAAGTGAATCTTACACTTTTGACAATAATTAAAATTCCTTGGAAATGTCAGTTTTGATTAACTTGGACCAAAATGCAGCTATCATCTGAGGAACACAGTATTGATTACGTACAAAAACAGAAATTGCTGGAGAAACTCAGCAGGTCTGCCAACATCTGTGGGAAGAATCAGAGTTAACATTGCGAGTTCAGTGACTTTTCATCCAAACTCGATACTGGACTTTAAACGTTAACTCTGCTTTCTTCCCACAGATGCTGTCAGACCTGCTGAGTTTCTCCAGCAATTTCTGTTTTTGTTTCAGATCTCCAGAATCTGCAGTCTTTTTGTACATGATGAGTAAATAAAACAATGTTTTAAAGACATAGAGATGTACAGCACAAAAACAGACCGTTCAGTCCAACTTGACCATGCCGACCAGATATCCTAAATTAATCTACTCCAATTTGCCAGCATTTGGCCCATATCTTTCAACTGCTCCTAATCATGTACCGTGCACTTGCCTTTTAAAATGTTCTAATTGAATTAGAATCGCTCTGCTAGTATTTCAGTTTTCCCAGTTTGAGCAGTATCGCATTGTTTAAACAACAGAACAATCCCTGTGCAGAAATCAATATTTTAATAAGAAATAGGAAACAGTATTTGTTCTAGATTAAAGAACTATCATTAAGACCACTCTTTTTCAAAACTGATTTTCGGTTGAAATGGATTCTAAAGTTGAAGGGCTAAAACTTACATACACTTTAGATTTAATTTCCTGACCTTATTCCCCACAAACTGCACTTGCATCAGTTTGAGGGAATGAAACGGAATCTCAAACCTATAGAGTGGAGCACTCAAGCTCAAACATCCTATGATCTCTCTCTTAATAATTTCACCACACATCATCATAAGACTATAAGACATAGGAGTGGAAATAAGGCCATTCAGCCCATAGAGTCCACTCCACCATTCAATCATGGCCGATGGGCATTTCAACGCCACTTACCCGCACTCTCCCCGTATCCCTTGATTCCTTGCAAGAGTAAGAATTTATCAATCTCTGCCCTGAAGACATTTAACACGCTGGCCTCCACTGCACTCCATGGCAATGGATTCCACAGACCCACCAGACTCTGGGTGAAGAAATGGCTCATCATTTCCATTTTAAATTGACCCCCTCTAATTTCTAAGGCTGTGCCCACATGTCCTGGTATCCACATCTGACAGAAACAAATTCCCAGCCTTCACCTTTTCTAAACCTTGCATTATCTTGTAAGTTTCTATCAGATCTCCCTCAACCTTCTAAACTCTAGTGAATACAACCTCAGGATCTTGAGACGATCATCGTATGTTAGGCCTTCCATTCCAGGGATCATCCGTGTGAATCTCCACTGGGCATGCCGCAGTGCCAGTATGTCCTTCCTGAGGTGTGGGGCCCAAAATTAGACACCGTATTCTAAATGGGGCCTAACCAGAGTTTTATAAAGTCTGAGTAACACATCGTTGCTTATACATTCCAACCCTCTTGAGATAAATGACAACATTACACTTGCTTTCTTAACCACGGACTCAACCAGCAAGTCAACCTTTACAGAATCCTGGACTAGCGCTCCCAGATCCCTTTGTACTCTGGCTTTATGAATTTTCTTACCATTTAGAAAATATTCCATGTCTGTATTCTTTTTTTCCAAAGTGCAAGACCTCGCATTTGCTCATGTTGAATTTCATCAGCCATTTCTTGGACCACTCTCCTAAACTGTCTAAATCTTTCTGCAGCATCCCCACCTCCTCAGAACTACCTGCTTCTCCACCTAACTTTGTATCATCAGTGAACTTCGCCAGAATGGCCCCAGTCCCTTCATCCAGATCATTATTATATAAAGTGAACAGCTGCAGTCCCAACACTGAACCCTGTGGGACACCACCTGTCACTAGCTGTCATTCCGAAAAAGAACCATTTATCCCAACTCTCTGCCTTCTGTCAGACAGCCAATCCTTAATCCATGCCAGTAGCTCACCTCGAACACCTTGGGCCCTCACCTTACTCAGCAGCCTTCCGTGAGGCACCTTATCAAAGGTCTTTTGGAAGTCTAGGTAGATAACATCCACTGGGTTTCCCTGGTCTAACCTACTTGTTATCTCTTCAAAGAATTAAATCAGAACTTCTTAATTGTTTTATTAAGTCACAGGACATGGGTTTTCCTAGCAAGGTCCGTGTTTATTGCCCATCCCTAATTATTATTCAGATGGTGGTGGTGATCTGTCTTCTTGAATCACTGTACTTCATGTGGTGTTAGCAAGACGATTATAGAATATTGGCCCAGCAATTGTAAAAGATCATACAGCTCACAAGAAATAGAAGCAGAATTAGGCATTCAGCCCATCGAGTCTACTCTGCCATTCGATCATGACTGATACGTTTCTCAACCCCATCCTCCTGTCTTCTTTCAGTACCCTTGATCCCCTGGCCAGTGGAGAACCTATCCATCTCAATCTCAAATACACTCAATGACTTGGCCTCCACAATCCTCTGTAGCAATGAATTCTACAGAATAATCACTGCTGAAAATGTGTTGCTGGAAAAGCGCAGCAGGTCAGGCAGCATCCAAGGAGCAGGAGAATCGATGTTTCGGGCATGAGCCCTTCTTCATTCCTGCTGCGCTTTTCCAGCAACACATTTTCAGCTCTGATCTCCAGCATCTGCAGTCTTCACTTTCTCCTCCACAGAATAATCACCCTCTAGCTGAAGAAATTCCTCTTTATCTGCATTATAAAAGGTTGTCCCTTCACTCTGCAGCTGTGCCTTGGGTCCTAGACTCTACTACTCAGGGAAACATCTTCTCCATGTCCACTCTATTCAGGTCTCTCAGTAACCTGTAAGTTTCAATCAGATCTCCTCTCATCCTTCTAAACTCGGAGTACAAACCCAGACTCCTCAGCCACTCCTCATTTGACAAGCCTTTCGTCCCAGGGATCTGTCTTCAAAACCTCGTCTGAATCCCATCCAATGCCAGCACATCCTTCCTCAGACATGGGGCCCAAAACTGCTTTTCCAGCCTCAGCTGTACACCTCTGCTTACATCTCCTTGCCCTCTTAAAATGAATGCTAACATTACATTTGTCTTCCTAACGGCCAACTAAACCTGCACATTAAACCTTAAGAAAATCCTGAACTAGGACTCCCAAGTCGTTTTATGCTCCAGAATTTCGAAGCCTTTCCCTGTTCAGAAAATAGTGTACGTCTCTATTCTTCCTACCACAGTGCTTAATCTCACACTTTCCCACATTCATACAATCCCAGAATCCCTACAGTATGGAAATAGGCCATTCGGCACAACATCTCCACACCGACTCTCCGCTGACCATAGATCATAGGTTAGGAACCCCTACAGTGTGAAAGCAGGACATTCAGCCCAACGAGTCCACACCCACCCGCCGAAGAGTAACCCATCCAGACCCACCCCCTCTACCCTATTCGTGTAACCCAGCATTATCCATGGCTAATCCACCTAACTTGCACATCCCTGGGCAATTTAGCATGTCCAAACCACCAAACCTGAACATCTTTGGATTGTGGGAGGAAATTGGAGCACACAGGGAGAATGTTCAAATTCCACACTGACAGTTGCCAGAGGCTGGAATTGAACCTGCGTCCTTGGCACTGTGAGGCAGCAGTGTTAGGCAACTGAGCCATCATGCTGCCCCATTGTATTCCATCTGCCACTTCTTTGCTCACTTTCCAAATCCCTCTGTAACCTTCCCACCTCCTCAACACTGCCTGTCCATCTACCTATCTTTGTGTCATCTGTAAATTTAGCATCAATGCCCTCAGTTCCTTCATCCAGATTGTTAATGTGCAACATGTAAGTGTGATTCCAATACAGAACCTTGCAGAACTCCACTAGTCATTGGCTTCCATCCTGAGAAAAACCCCTTTATCCCTACTCTCTGGTTCAACCAAATCTCTATCCAAGCCAGCACCTTGCCCCTGACATCACAGGCTCTTATCTTATTTGGTAGGCGCCTGGGTGGCACCTTGTTAAAGGCCTTCTGGAAATCCAAATAGATCATGTCTACTGGCTTTCCTTTGTCTAACCTGTTTGTTACCTCCTCAAAGAATTCTAACAGATTTATCAGGCATGACTTCCTGTTGACAAAGCTGTGCTGACTCAGCCGAACTTTATCATGCGCTTCCAAGTAATCTGCAATCTCATCCTTAATAATGGACTCCAAAAGCTTACCAACAATTAAGGTCAGGCCTACCAGCCTACACTTTCCTATCTTCTGCCTCACTCCCTTCTTAAACAGAGGTATTACATTAGCCATTTTCCAGTCCTCTAGGACCCCTCCCTGACTCCAGTGATTCCTGAAAGATCACCACCAATGCCTACACACTTTCCTCAGCTATCTCCTTCAGAGTTCTGGAATGTAGCCCATCCGATCTGGGTGATTTATCCACCATCAGCCCTTTCAGCTTCCCCAGCATTTTCTCCTTAGTGATGGTCATTACACTCACCTCTGCCCCTGCCAGTCTTGAAATTCTGGTATGCTGTTGGTGTCTTCCACTGTGATGCAGTTTCAAGTAAGGATGGGGAGTGGCTTGGAGGGGTACGTGCAAGTGCGATGCTCCCATGAACCTTTGTTCTACGTATTAAGGGTAATGGGTCTTGAAGGAGATATCAAAGCAGCCCAGTGAACGTTGAAGGTTTTAAATGGCGTGCCAATGAAGTGGCTGCTTTGTCAAATTTCTTAAATTTTGTTGGAGCAATTATCCAGACGACTGCGGAGTATTCCATCACACTCCTGACCTGTGCCTTGTAGAGATGGATAGGCTTTGGGGAGACAGGAGTTGAGCTACTGACTAAAAAAACTCATGGCCTTTGATCCAGGCTTGCTACCACTATATTTATAGGACAGGCCCAGTTCAGTGTTTTTGTCCCCTAGGTTGTGACAGCAGGGGTGTTCAATGATGCAAAAGAAAGTTAGCTCTGATTGAAGAGCAGACATTGACTAATGGGCTGAAGAACCACTTTCTAGAATTGCTATCATTTAGAAGAGACCAGAGGTATGATTTTTAAACTTATAAAGGGTGTTCAAGTTTTCACATTCTGACAAAAGGATTGAAAGACATTCCTCTGAAGCAGAGATAGCTTTAGAAATATCAGGTTTCTCTTGACAGATGCTGGTATTTTGCTAGAGATGTACATGACAATAAGATTTGAAATTGACCAAGGAGAGCTGTTTCCATTAGCTGATGGTGCAGGCTTTAGGGATTTAAGGTTTTGGACAAGTTATGACTCTAAATGCTGGAGGAGTGAGAGGAAGAAAAGTTTTCACAGTGAATGATAATGGCTTAGAGCTCTTGGCCTGCGAGAGTAGTGGAAGCAGAGAATGTGGAATGATTTGAAAAAAGTAAATCTGGATAAGGACTTGAGAGAAATAAACTTTTCAACCTAAAGAGACAAAGTGGAAGAATGGGACTGATTGGATTGCTCCACAGAGGGCTAGCATGGCATCAATGGGATAAGTGGCCTCCTTCTCTGTTGTAACAGCTCTATCAAAAGGGACACACTTACCTGCATGCGTTCAAGCAGCCCAGTGAGACCCTGCAACCACACAACTACCCGATTGTACTGGTCTGTATTCATGGTTTTAATCTCTGATCGCAGCTCTGGAATAATTGCACCTGTTCTCCAGCCATGCTTCAAGGTCAGATCCTGAATTGACACAAAGCACATCGGTTTGTTACGCTTAACTAATTTACATTTACAGAAGTATAAACTAGATGCCTTTCTTCGGCTTTATTGCATTTTAGTCTTTTCCTAAAATTATTTCTGCAACAGTAAAAACCTGACAGAGAAAAACACTTTAAGAAGAAGCAAAAGCAATTTACAAAAATGGTTCTAGGAATGAGAAACTTCAGATCTGAGCATAGGTTGAAGAAGTTGGGATTGTTCTCCCTGGAGGGAAGAAGGCTGAGAGGAGATCTGATAGAGGTTTCCAAAATTATGAACGAGATGCACTGAAGAGGTAGGGAGAAGCTCGACAAAAGATAAAAAGATTTAAAAGTGATGTGCAAACAACGTTAGAGTGATATGTGAAAATAATGTGAGAAAAAGCATGTGGTTAAGGTATGGAATGCTCAGAAATGTGGTGGAGGCAGGTTCAATTCAAGAGGGTATCAGATGGTTGTTTGATTAGAAGCAATGCCCAGAGATATGGGGAAAAGGCAGGAGATTGGCTCTAGGTCGTAGAACTGATGCAGGCACAATGGACTGAATGGCCTCCTTCTGTGCCATAACTATTCGAAGGGTGCAGCACAGTGGCTCAGTGGTTAGCACTGCTGCCTCTCAGTGCCAGGGACCTGGGTTCAATTCCACTCTCAGGCGACTGCCTGCGTGGAGTTTCACATTCTCCTCATGTCTGTGTGGGTTTCCTCCGGGTGCTCCGGTTTCCTTCCACAGTCCAAAGATGTGCAGGTTAGGTGGATGGCCATGGGAAGTGCAGGGTTACAGGGATAGGGTAAATGGGTGCGTCTGGATGGGATGCTGTTCAGAGGGTCGGTGTGGACTCAATGGGTCGAATGGCCTGCTACCACACTGTAAGGATTCTACGATTCTGTGAAACGAGCTTGGAATATTCGATTTTGGGGGATCCACACATTTGTGGGTTCAGATAAAGCACAAGAGAGCAATGCAGAATCTCCACATACTTAACATTGATCATTTTATAAATTAAACATTCCAGCCTCTTTCTGTCCTTCCCGTTCTCCTACTAATGCCCAGCAGATTTTCTTCCCTAGAGGAAAATAGTGGACCAGAAGATTTTTATGGCAATCAACAATGGCTTCATGGACACCAGTAATTGAGCTTTTAATTCCAGATTTATTGATTGCATTTAGAATTTCACCATCTGTCACGGTGGGATTCGAACCTATGTCTCCAAAGAAATGGCCTGGGTCACTGGCTTACTAGTCTAGTGACAATACCATTACACCAGTGCTTCGTCACAGCACAAATTAAATGTTCCATTATATTTAATATAGTACAGGCTACTTGAATTTAGTTAATTTAATAGTGGCACCATTATACTTACAGCCAGATCACTGTAAATGTGATCCCCAAAATAAAGTACCTTCGAGCCAGTCCATCCAGTGAGCTTTAAAAATTCGTACAGGTTGCCCTGGGTGTAAACAAAGTTTGAGATTAAAATGCCATTCAGACTGAAGTCTAAAGCCTGCAGCTTACCTTTCCCAAAATAAATTTCTGGATGGTAAATAAACATTGATACAAGTGCAAACCCTAACTAAACAAGAACCAAGGAATAGGGAGATGTCCATTAACAGCAGGACTGATAATTGCATCAGTCCAAACTGTTAAGACAGAATCTCATAGGATGCCAGATTATAGTACAACAAGTTTATGTGAAATCAGAAGCTTTTCAGAGTGTGGCTCCTTCATCAAGGTCAAATGCCAGATTGTCCAATTTTCATGGGGCTCAGGAACTTAAAAGCTCGCAAAGTAATCAATAAGCTGTCAATGATTTTCGGTAAAAGGATCATTTAAAAGGATTTTTTAATTTCTTTACGTTTCTATATTTTCTTCCTAAGAACTTGTACTTAAGAATTGGTACCTAGGTATCTTTGTACTCAAGTTGGCACTGTCAGTGATGGCTAATAAACTTTTCACTCATTTGAGTATGTGACAATAAAGATAATTCAATTCAATTCATTTATTACTTCAGTGAAGAAGGGCTCATTCCATCCTAAGAAAAGTCTAAATTAATGTAGGAGGAATTTTTCTGTTTATTTTATATCTATCTACTTTGAACATAGTAATATGCAAAACAAGTGACAAATCAGAAAAAGATACACCATTCCATTAACTGCAAAGAATTATTATTTGTAAATCTCTATGAAATGAATTATGCGCTACATCACCGAAGTCACTTCATTCAAACAATAAGATCATTTAAATATTTTTACACATTACACTACCACCTTGCTGCATTGTTAATTTTGCTTAATTCAAATGATTGGATCATTACATTTAGTACAAAAACACTTCAAACAATCATGAAAAAAAAATTAAACATTTGTCCCTTGTGTCATTAAAATAATTTGACACGCCTTCTATTAAACAAATGTCCTGTTACGGCACAGGGTAAACCCTCCTGCTTAATTTAAAACCAGCAACACAGAAAAGAAAAGTAATCTGCAAAATTTCGAGTGGCCAAAAACTCTCTGAAGTAAAAATTAACAACTTTATTTCTTAAAGTATAACAGAGAATAATTAACTAACAACTACTTACAATTCCTATCGTTTACCTTCCCTTCTATAATACTTGTCCAATAAAACTCCCAATTAGGATTTACCAATACTCAAATTTTTAAAACCAGCCAGCGATCAAATCTTCTCTCTAACTTTGTCAGTAGAGTGCCTCTCCAGGTCAGTGTTGAGGCTTTTCTCTGTGCAAACATCTTCTCTAGACAGGTATCTCTGCTAGACAGAGTTCTGACTAGCAGTCTACAGTGTTGGTCTGGTGACAGTTCACCTCCCAAATGTTCAATTTTCCCCAGTCTTATACTCCAAAGCATCGAATTGTATCATTGACTTTTAAGATTGTCAATATACTCAATTCAAACTTGATTGGAATTTGGTATTTTCCGGGGTATAATTTAAACTGGTTGGCCTATTTTGAATATGTTTTGTCATTTCCTGGCAACTAGTTAACCTAGTAGCTGCAGCACACTTGGTGCTGTCACTGCTAATTTTAACTATCTTCAAGGTATAGGACACCCACATCTTCCTAACAGTACACGAAGGCTGCATGGAAACCACTAGTTATACTGTGGATTATGATATAGTTTATACAGTCATATACTTGACAGAATCCCCAGTGTACTGAGCTTTGAAATTAAGCTTAGTGGCCTTGTTGTCAATTTTAGTAGATGATCCAGAAATTTCAATTATTTGAGGGGCAAAAACAAAAGAATCATTCAGGTAATTTTTTTGTTGATAATAATTCTGATTTATCAACATTTAAATCGATCAGAGGAATTAGAATCATGTAAAAATGATCCTTATTATTCAGAGTCAGAGATATACAGCACAGAAGCAGACCCTTCAGTCCAACTCGTCCATGTCAACCAGATATCCTAAATAAATCTACAGGCCGTTCCGCTATAACACGCGTTTTGTTAACGCAAATTTGCTGTGTAGTGATTGACAAATTGGGGACACTTTTTAAAGTGCGAACTTTTAAAACATGTGTTGGTTGTAACACGATTACATTAGAAACAGTGCTTAAAGTGTTGCCAAAGCACAATTTTTCTATAATGTGGGGTTGCACAAGAACGCAACCATTGCGTTACAGAAGACCTAGCCGTAGTCCCATTTGGCAACATTTGGCCCATATCCCTCTAAACCCTTCCGATTCATCAACCCATCCAGATGCCTTTTAAATGTTATAATTGTACCAGCCTCCACCACTTCCTCTGGCAGCTCATTCCATACATGCATCACCTTCTGCATGAAAAAGTTGCCCCTTCGGTCTCTTTTACATCTTTCCCCTCTCATCTTAAACCCATGCCCTTTAGTTTTTGACTCCCCCACATCAGGGAAAAGACCTTGTCTATTTACTCTATCCACATCTTTCATGATTTTATAAACCTCTCTTAGGTCACCCCTCAGCCTCCGCGCTCCAGGGAAAACAGCCCCACTCTATTCAGCCTCTCCATATGGCTCAAACCCTACAACTGTGGCAACATCTTTGTAAATCTTTTCTGAACCCTTTCAAGTTTCACAACATCCTCCCTATAGCAGGGAGACCGGAATTGCACACAATATTCCAAAATAACATGAAATTAAGATTCTGCACAGTTAACAGTCAGACATAATGAAGGCATTTACCTGTTTGTAGATCTTGCCTTTCTCTAATTTGCTGATTTTGTCCCAATGCAATTTATCTCTCTGATTTGCTCTCCTGAATGGTCTACGGAAAAATCGGAGAACTTTAGAGGTAAGTTTTCAAACAGCACTAAAGATCAATTTTCACTCCCACTGAAAAACACGGCAATGAACCTGTTCCACTGAAATCCTACTGCACTGACCTTCGGTTATCGTTGAAGAAAGCTGGCTTCTCAGCCTGAACAATGATGATGTCAAATAGGTCTCGCCAATCTTTGCCGACCATGTACTGCATTCCTTTATCACTATCACAAGGGGAACACAACCATCAATAATATAACCACTGGGCTCATTTTAAATCACTGCCAGTGCATATTTCTCAAAAAACACATTTTGCTCTACCAAGGCATTTCAAAAAATTATTTTTTCATTCATCAGATGTGGGCATCACTGACCAAGACAGTATTTAATGCCCATTCCTAATTGCCCATGACCAGGTAACAGCAAGCTACCTTCTTGAACCAATGAAATTCATGCATTTCTATTCAGTCAGATTACCATCTTCACATGACATTAGAATCAGGAAAGTCACTTACACAAAACTGAAAGGGCTGTTTGTTATTAGGAAAAGTTTCTTGCCACTGTCAATCAATCTTCCCAAAACAGCACTGGTTTTCTCCTCATGAGATATGTATTTATCTGATTTGAAGGAAAGGTATTGGTAAGTTTTTTTTACACAGCAGTATACCAGACACTACATTTTAATTTCAGCAACACCTTAGAACACAACATGGTACACAAATCAAATCCAGGTAGATAAGCTAGAAGTGAGCTCTATTTTAACTGCAATAGGGTGACAAGCCAAAATGTGTTGGGCTTGTCTAAAATGACTTCCTTTCAGGCAGGAAGTGAGCTGTCTCTGAACACAAGTTCTATTTCACTCCATTGTAGGCAAACTGCACACCACATGGGAAGTCAAGCAGTTTTAACTTTCTGGGCTGATGTTGGGACCCCCTTTTATGCCCTCACAGCCCATAACAGGCATTCATCTCCCCACCTCCCAGCCCTATTCCTATCCTCCAGATCAACCATAAGACTTAGGAACAGAAATAAACCATTTGGCCCATCGAGTCTGCTCCATCATCCAGAGATCATGGCTGATCTGATAATCCTCAACTTCACTTTGCTGCCCTATCTACATAATCCTAGAATCCAAATGTGATTAAAAATCCATCTATCTCAGCCTTGAATGTACTTAATGGCCCAGGCTCGAAAGCGCACTGCAGTAAAGAATTCCACAGATTCACCACCCTCTGGGAGAACAAATTCCTCCTCATTTCTGCCTTAAAATGTATCCTTATTCTGAGATTATGTCTTCTGGTACTTGACACTTCATCCCTCAGGTGCTTTGAAAAGCTGCCTTCAATTGCAAACCCCATCTCTCCAACTCTCATTCCTTAACACACCCCACCCCCACTTCACTGTGACCTTGCACTCAGGAGTCACTCTGGGATCCTCAGCGTTGGGCACAGCCATTGACTCAGCAGCATCTCCCAGTGGTAGGGCTTTTCACCATCTGATTGGTTGGCAGCTCTCCAAGGCAAGATTTCTCCCAAGAAAGGAGTGGCAGGCTCTCAGTAAAGAAATTAATGTCCATTTCCCAGCATTAAATTGCTGGGAGGACACTGTTGGGTGTGCGTGTGTCTGTGTGCGTGTTTGCGTGTGTCCCTGTGTGTGAGTGTGTGTCTCTGTGCCTGTGTGTGTGTGTGTGCTGGGAACCACAGCCCATTATCATGGTGTAAGAAACAAACTCAATGAAATTATACGAGACGACCAAAGCTGGAAACAAGACAATTTATTTTACGATCTTGCAAGAAAGGACCCCAATTGCAGAAAGCAATTGAAGTGATGATTATTCAAACTACTACACAGTTATACTTCTGAGCTGCGTGAGGTCACCTCTCCCGACTCCTGCATTACCCAATCTCTCTTAGTATTTTGCCTCTGCCCATCTATGCTCCACGCCCATTGCCCCCTTCCCCAGGTTAGCAACCTTCCTCTCTAAGTGCTGACACACACATTATTTTGTCGACAGTACATCAAGATCTGGTTAACATTTTGTATCAATTCTGCTGGTACATTCCATCCTCGGACATTTCATTAACTTGTATCATTTTGTATAGCCCAAGCATTTCGGTTATCTCAGCTTTTTGCTGAAAACATAATTTTTAAAAAGAACTTATTTGCTATAATAATTACACTCTACAGTTAATATTTAATTAACCACAATTATACACTGAAAAGTAGAGATACTCTTCCCTAAATACCTGCAGGGTTAATAGTTCTCTTGCTGTACCCCTTTTCTGTATGTTTTCCCTATATCTGCAAAAACAACGCTTTTCCCCATTTCTAACAATAGTTTCCCAAGAAATTGAGAGTACCCCAGGACTAAATTTAGTTTCAGTGTTATTCATTCCACTGATTCCTGACACACTGAGAAAACATGAAAGATATGCTCAATGGAGGGAGATAGTGGTGTAATGATTTTGTCGCTGATCTAATAATCAAGAGATCCAGTCTGATGTCCCAGGAACAAAAGGTTCAAACCCCAATATGGCAAATTCAATGAATAAAAATCGGGAATTAAAAGCCAGTTTCAGTAATGATGACCATGAAACTATCATCAATTCTCATCAAAACCCAGCCATGTGGGCTTTGGCCTATTAAAGTACATTAGTGAACCTAAGGAAGGAAATCTGCCATCCTTACCCAGTCTGGCTTACATGTGACTCCAGATCCACAGGAATGTGACTGACTCATAACTGCCCTCTGAAATGGCATCACAAGCCACTTATTTCCAAAACAAATTGGGAAATCAATGTTTGACTGACCACATCCCATGACAGATAAAAGAAAAAGAAGAGAATTTAGAGGAAACGCTGTAAGTAAGCTCTTGATCAATTGTTTCTACTTTTAACTTGTACTCCAGAATATTGCTGCCAATCTTTGATGCAACATTAAAAACGTTAGAAGAGGGAAGTAAGAAATATTGCTTTAAAGAAAGAAAGAAAGAAAGAAACAAGTATTGAATTGGTCAATATCAAAGAGGAAACTGCAATTTCAGATAGGCACAGAATAATGAGAGCGCACGGGGAAAGAGAGAGAAAGGCTGGCAGCCTGTAGGTGAATCAGAAGCTATTTTGGCCATTTAAAAATAGCTCTCTTTTCAGTTAACCTAGATTCCATTTTCTTCATTTACTCCTGCACTTTATATAAAACAGAGTCAAAATTGTCTAATAGACAAAGCTATCCACTAGCCTACTAAAACAACCACCAACTTGCATTTCCATTGTCCATTGAACATTATAAAATGTTCCCTGAGACACCTCATTGAGATATTATTAAACAAAACTTGACACATAAGGGGATGTTAGGGCAAATGGCTAAAAGCACAGAAACATGTCTTCAGTGATTAACAAAAAGCATGGAAAGGCTTGGACAGAGTATTTTAGTGCCAAGATCTTAGCGACTGAAAGCACAGCTGCCAATGATGATGTGATGGAAATCAGGGATCACGTAACACTGAGTCCATCTCAATTCCTCTTTGTGCGATAAACAACTTAAATGGAAAATAAAATAATGGGGAGAGTTTGAACTTTTTAGGTGGTTTCTGATGCAATCACAAAGTATTATAATTTAAAGTTGTTCTGGGTACATGAACATCATTAGCCTTGGTCCATTCGCAAATGCCTTTGAGAAGGTGAGTGGTGAGCTACCTCCTTGAACCACTACATTCTATTGGACTTATCTCAAGTGGTTTGATAAAATGGAGTGGCCTACTCATCCATTCAAAAAGGTTGTGGGTCAGGAGTCATGTGGAGGACAGACCAAATAAGATAAACAAGCTGGGTTTTAATAATCCAGCAATCAAAGTAGCTGTAATCCATAGTTACATACCCTATATAGTATAAAATTAGAATAGATTTATATTAAATTTATTAGAGTCATAGAGGTGTACAGCACGGAAACAGACCCTTCGGTCCAACCTGTCCATGCCGACCAGATATCCCAACCCAATCTAGTTTTATCCTATCCATGCCCCTCATAATTTTGTAAACCTCAAAAAGGTCACCCCTCAGCCTCCGACGATCCAGGGAAAACAGCCCCAGCCTGTTTAGCCTCTCCCTGTAGCTCAGATCCATCAACCCTGGCAACATCCTTGTAAATCTTTTTTGAACCCTTAGCTGAATTTAAACTCCCCTCCAGTTTCCGTGGTGGAATTTGAACTTCCATCATTTGAGTATCAGTCTAGACCTCTGTTACCAGTCCAACATCATTACTGCTATGCCACCATACCCATCGTGAAAAATCTACCATGAGTTGTGCAACGCAATTGCTGATATACATACCAATATCTTGTTCAACTGCTCCATACAATATTCCTTTAACGTGGACATCTCGGATTACCTCCTGTCAATGATGAATTGAGAAGAATGTGAACTTTCACCCCGGTTGCTGCTAAATGTTGAATTTCAAGATCAGATTTATCAGTCATTCCTTTTGCTTCACAATTAGTTATGGGCCAACATTTCATTCTGGAACCCCAACCGAGCCAATTTTGATGAACAGCCATCAGAAACCTGATCTCTCAATCTCTGCACCTCAACGCACCCATTGAAATATCAGCCAAACCTCTCACCTGGCAAACCACTTCAACAGTCTGGAGGTCAACTGGCTCAAGGTGTTCATAGTCTCCTAGGAAGGCGAGCAAGGATATCACACTGGGAATAAAAAAAAACTCTCGTATCTTACCTTAACATCCTTGTAAAGATAAACTGGCTCAAAGTCGATGTTCTGCTTGATAAAATAGTCATTGACACAGGAAAGCAGAGTCAGCTCTGGCAGTGAAAATATGTCCATGAATTGTTTCATTGTGAAGCCATGAGAACTCTAATTAAAGAAATGCAATGAAAATCATTGGATGGCATGAAAAGCACAAAACAGCTTTTAAAATATTCACCACTTTAAAAAAAATGCCCAAATTTGCAATTTAACAGCAAAGCCATGTATAAAGTTAAATCAAACAAAACCAGAGAAGTACTGGGATTCAGTGCAAACACTCAACTCTGCACCTGAACAGGTGGGGCTTTATTTCAAAGTTTTCACATGACATAAAACCCAAAAATGTATATAAACAGCAAGGAGTTTAGCAACAATCTTCAGAAGGATAGGAACAGGCTGCTGGAGTAGGGAGAGACAGAGGATAAAATATAATGTCAAGAAGTGCTTGTTTTGGAAGGAAGGTAATAAGGAAAGCAAAATGATTGAATTTTAAATAAGGAGTGAGAGTAGAAAGACCTGTGGCAGTGGGGAATTCAACTACATCTGATATACTTATAAAGACCAGGATGCTATAAGTGGCAGTATCACAAGATTATTAATCCAAAGACAGCTGTAATGTTCTGGAAATCTGGGCACAAGTCTTGGAGAGGGTGGATGCTAGGAAATTGTTTCCGTTAGGCGAGAAGACTAGGAGCCGTGGACACAGCCTTAGAATTAGAGGGGCTAAATTCAGAACAGAAATGCGGAGACATTTCTTCAGCCAGAGAGTGGCGGTCCTGTGGAATTCATTGCCGCAGAGTGCAGTGGAAGGTGGGATGCTAAATGTTCAAGGCAGAGATTTATAAATTCTTTATTACACAGGAATTAAGGGCTACGGGGAGAATGCGGGTAAGTGGAGTTGAAATGCCCATCAGCCATGATCGAATGGCTGAGTGGACTCGATGGGCCGAATGGCCTTACTTCCGCTCCTATGTCTTATAGTCTTAAGTCCTGCCTTGGCAACTGATGAAATTTGATTTAAATGAAAATATGGAATTAAGAGTCTAGTGATGACCATGAAAGCATTGCTGAGTGTTAGGAAAAACACATCTGATTCACTAATGTCCTTTAGGGAAATGAATTGCAGTCTTTACTTGGTCCAACTTAATTGTGACTCCAGACCTACAGCAACATTGACACTTAATTGCCCTCTGGGCAATTAGCAATGGGCAATAATGCCTCTCTGTTGACATTTAACAATCAACACATTGGCTGGCCTAATCAGTGATGCCACATCCTGTGAATGAATTTTTTAAAAATGAGAAGTGCACAAAAACATGGATGTTATGCCAAATATTTGTGTCTCCAGTAGGGCTTCAGCTTGAGATCTCATCCGAACTGAGCAGATTCAGGCGAGGTTTACTTGAGATGTTCAAAATTACAAAGGGTTTAAATAGGAGAAGTTGCTTTCACTGGCAGACAAGTCAGCAGTGAACGAAACTTTAACACTAATGCCAAAATAAATTGAGGGAAGAGGAATTTTTTTTTTTAAATATACAAGCACTGTAAAAGTAGATTGAATCTCAATTTTCAAAAAGCAACTGGGCATTAGTAATAAAGTAGAGCCACAGGGAAACAGCAGGGATTGGAAAATTAACTGGATAACTATTACAAAGTGTCTGCACAGGCACAGTGGGCAGACTGGACTCCTGTCCTGTTTGATTCTAAAGGAATAGATCACACTAGATCTCAACTGTTCCAAAATGTGTTGACAGGAAATCAAGGGTGCAAATTTAAGTTAACAAAGTTCAGCCTAAAATGATGTTTTGCAAGTTAATTAAAAAAAACAGTAGCTCCTGCGATGCCCATCTGTCACAGAAAACCTCAGGCACAGTAACAGACACCAGATGTTTCTGCTCCAAGGCACAAACACAACCACAGAGGAGGTGCAGGCAGATATCTTTCATTGTACAAGTTCAGGTAATGCAGCCTGCCCCAGCAGTCACATAGGGAACAGGCTGACATCAAAATATTTCAATACATTCACCTTGCCATAGAAATCACTCATGTGCTCCAGAGGAACATGGGTCCCTTCATACATTTCGATGATTTGTTCGTCTGGAACTGGACTGAGTCCCCTGTGGTTAAAAACAAAAGATCTCAGCTTTAATTCGAGGATGCTTGTTTGGTGGAGACGACAGGAAGGGGGAAGTGGGTTCCATTAGGATCATAGGGACAGAAGGAGGCCATGTAACCCATTACATCTGATCAGCTATTCAACAAAATTATAGCTGATCTGTGACCGAGTGCCACATGCTCCATATCCCTCGATAGGTGTTGACAACAAACACATATCACTTTCAGATCTGAAATTACAACAGAAACTGACAGGGGTTTTTCCCAAAGGTTTGGCTCAAATATTTGGACAATGCCCCCTAGTCCTCAGGCTGGATTGTTACCATTCACAAAATGGCATATGATTAAGAAACCCTAACATCATCTACACTCCCCAGCAATGGAGATGGGTGCAGCTACTGATCACCAGCCACTTGCTGTTTAAAGGTACTAGCAGTCATTTGAAAGACGGGCTATTCATATAGATTTCCTTCCAAGCCACACACCATCCTGACATCCTGAGCTACAATCACCGTTCCAGGATTTAAACCCCTTTGGGTTCAATTCTCTCGATGCAGAGGTCAGAATCCCATTTGCCTTTCAGCACCTGTTCACAATGTAATCTACCCCAGGATTAAAGGTCTCCTTGGGCTCTCAATCCTGCTCACACCAACCAGACTAATACTGGGCAGGTTCCACAATCAGCCTGCGATTGGCTCAAAATCAGGTGACTGGTAATGGAAAGATCCCCTTTCCGTACAGAACAAGCTTGAGAGCAAAGTAACTACTGGTAGTTTTTCTTTCCCTGTGAGGGAATGCAGGGTTTAAAATCCTGCAAACTCTTTTATAACAGATCAGGAGCAGCACAGACTATCCCAGATCAGCAGAGATTCAGTGCTCAGTTCAATATCAGAGCATTACATTAAAATAAAGTATTACCTGTAGCCTCATGATGGCAAATATTGCATTGGCACATTGTATTCAGATAATTCTAACAGCGTGTGGTGAAAGAAGGGAAAGGAGGTGGAAAAAGTAGTAAGGTGGCAGAGTGAAACGAACACATTTGCCTCGTTATAGCGTTTCCAAGTGTTCTACAGCCAAACCTCGATCACCTCTCAGTCAGTCCTTCTGGATCAAGATAACTGGCTTCCATTCCAGACACAACTAACAAGTGCAATGCACAGTCTGCAGACTCCGCCACATGTGGGGCAGTTGTCATTGAAGACTCGGGTGGTCAAGATTTGTGTTCCCTCTCAGACTCCAACTCTGCGTGTTACTAATGAAATCCCTTGATAAGCTTGGTGCCTTCTGAATCAACCTTCGCCATTTTGGGTACTCATAAGTCAAAGTCCAGTGAATCCCAGATGTTTGATCTCTTCAGTGATGTTTCAAGAACACCCTTATTGTGCATTGCACTGGGAATCTCCTGCAGCTACCAACAGCCATTGCTTCGGGAGTGTGGTGTCAGGCACACAAACTCACGCCCCACAAGCAGTCGAGCTGGTTTTCAGCGATTAGGACCTTAATAATGGGCAAATTGGATTGGATGGGGATGCTGCTGTTGGACCATCTTTCTTACCATCGAACTTGGAGGAACTTGCAAGTGGCTGGCACTTCTCAAGACTCTAAGGCCATGCAATATGGGAGCAAAATTAGGCGATTTGGCCCATCAATCATGTCGGATATAATCAGGGTTTTGAGGTGCTTCTTGTAGGTTGTCCCAATTTCCAAAACGTGCAAGAGTGCAGGAATCACTATGGTCAGTAAGTCAGAACGTCAGTCTTAGGCTTGAGATCCCGATCCTCAAATACTTTTTTCCTCAGTTGGCGGAAGACTGAGCTGGCACATTGGAGGTGACGATGAGTTTTGTCCAAAATGCACTTTCAAAATGAAGTCACTGTTGTATTTTAGTAAAATGTGGGAGATAATTTAACATAGCTAGATGTATACCTGCTGTCCACTGGCTCTTGTTTCAATATGACTGAAGGAACTTTAACACCCATCTCAAAGAAGTCACCTCTGTCTATCAGTGCTCCCTGTGTGCTGATCTGAAATGTCAGTTTGGATATGATCAAGTTTCTGACATATAACAGGAACACATGGCCTTCTGACAGAGATGTGAGAATGATGTTAATGGTATGCTAATTATATCGTTAAGACTCAGCGGTGAAGGATATTGTTCAATTGAGTAATTGGAGCACTTGGAAAGAGAGACTGCTGGGACATTGACAGCTCAGAAGTGAACATATATAATTCTTCATTCTGCAGATAAACTCTTTATCAAATAAAATGTCTGGTTTCATTCTTTACCACCAAGTTTGGGATTGAGATTACAAATGCTACCATTTAGCTAAGGCTGATAGAGTTAAACAGATTGAGACACCTCACTTCAGAGTGGGATTTCCTGGTATTATTTTAAGAAAAGTTTAAATGGCAAACATGGATCTAATTGTTTACCTCAGCATCTAGAACATCCAAGTTTGGGCTGACAAGTGACAGCCAACATTGATGCTGCTGGTACCTGGTTCCAAACTTCTTCAGAAAGGCCCCTGGAATTTTACCACGGAAAAGAGATTTCTACCCTCGACTTTTGGGGTTTACCAAGGCTTAATCAGCCCAGAAAAATTAACACATCTAACATTAAATAAATCCATTAGTTGCTGTAATCTATGAAATGTAACTTGAAATTTAATGTTAAGAATTCCAAAGTGTGCTGGGTCACTGCAAGATTACATTTAACCCAGAAATTAGACTGGGGAAACGATTAACACTTACACCATGAAATTCTTCAAGGAAAAAAGGTATTACTTACAAACCATGTGAATAAGGTTGACTTACCTTAGCCAGTTTGAGACAGAGGGAGACAGAAAACAATTTGAGAAGTGATAATACCTGTATGTGGTTCCCAGTTGAATGTAGTGAAAGGCATCAATCTTCATCACTATTCCCTTAACACAAAATGGGAAAGAAAAATTGTCATTCAAAAATATACGGTGATTCCCTGAAAAAAATTTAATGCCAAATACTTTTAAAACATGTTTAGATATTCGTAGCCTAAGCTTTCAGAGAGGTCAGTTTGCAATTGCTAACAACATCAAGAATTAAGATGTGGGGTAATGGAAACAATTTTTAAAAAAATCATCTTTGGGATATAAGTATCACTGGCAAGATTAGCGATTATAATTATATCCTGAGTTGCCCTTGTAAAGATGGTGAACAGTCTCCGGAGCACATCTCCAGACAGTGTGGTGAAGGGATTCCTGCAGTGTGGTTAGTTAGGGAGCTTCAGGAGCTATCTAACAAACATGTAAGAATGGGTGATCATATGGGAGAGTTGGTTGGCTTAGAGTTGTAAGAGGTAGACAATCAGAAGGCTGGAAGAACACATCAAGCCAGGCAGCATCAGGAAGTTGAGAAGTCAACGTTTAAGGTGTAACCCTTCTTCAAACATTGACTTCGGCACCTTCTGATGTTGCCTGGCTTCCTGTGTTCTTCCAGCCTCCATCCTGCTTGTCTACCTTGGATTCCAGCATCTGCAGTTTTTTTTTGTCTCAAGTTGTAAGAGAGCTGGAAAGTTGCTAGATGTTCCCATGCATCTCTCATCCTTGGTCCTTCTCTGTAGGAAGAAATACGGTTTTGTTGTTAAGATTGTGGCCTGAAGGAAATACACGTATTTCAAATCCAGTTTCTGATCAAACATCGCTGTGATGTCGAAGTTTTGGGCTCACCCACAAGGGGAACCATTCTTTCCACGTTTCACCTTGTCAAGACCATTCAGAATCTTTGATCAAGTCACCCTTGACTCTGCGAAACTCCAGTGGAAACAAGCCCAATCTGACCAACCTTTCCTCATAAGACAACCTACTCATTCCAGATGTTAATATAATAAACCAAAAATAAGAAACTTAAATAAGAAAACCAAAATTACATGCTGTGAGCTGTAGTATCACCAATGCCCTGTATAATTGAAGCCTTACTCTTACTTGCTTTTATGCTTAATTTCTCTTGTAGAAAAACATTGCATCCCATTAGCCTTCTCAATTAATATGCAGGTGCAGCATGTAACTTTTTGAAACTTGCACACTAGAACACTAAATTCCCTCTGCATCTTCGAATTCTGTAGTTATTCTCTACTTAAGGGATATTCTGCTTTTTTAATCTTCCGGCCAAAGAGAACAACTTCACACTTTCTGACATTATATTCTAAGTGCCAGATTCTTGTCCACTCACTCAACCAATTCATACCCATCTGCAACGTTCTTAAGTCCTCGTCAGAACATACTTTCATGCCAATGTCAGTGTCATTTGACCCAACTGTTGCAGCATTCAAGAATATCTTAGCAGTTCTTCTACCTAAGTTCACATCCCATCCTATAATTGTATCTTGTTACACTTAGAGACCAAAAAATCCATCAACTTCAGTCAACGATGGAGTATCCACAGCTCTCTGGGGAGAAGAATTCCCATAATTTACAACATTCATAGCAAAGAATACCCTTTATCTCAGTACAAAATACCTGACCCCTTGGGAAGGCTCCCAGCGTAAGCCCTCTCAACATCCACCTTGTCAAGATCACAAATATTTTTATTTGTTATTTCAGTTACCGGTCATCTGGCTGGTCAATTACTTTCTGGAACGATTGGGTAAGGAATGAGAAGTGCCTCATGATTGGTTTAACTGCACCAACATGTTCACTGGCAAGGTCACTAATTTGGCAGCATCTTCCAAGCCCGTGACCTCTGCCACCCAGAAGGACAAGAACAGTGAATTCATGAGATTACCACCTCCTACAAGTTCCCCTCCAAGCCACACACCATCCTGACTTGGAACAATATTCCGGTTCTTTCACTGGGTCAAAATCCTGGAATTAACTACACAGGGACTGCAGCAGTTCAAAAAGGAGGCTCATTGCACCTTCTCAAGAGAATAGACAATTAAAGCCAGCCCAACCCGCCACACCAATGACTTTTTTTCCGCAAAATGAGCATCTGGCAGTGGGCTGGGAGGACTAAGAACCGGAAATCATAGAATCATGGTATCCCTACAGTGTGGAAACAGGCCATTCAGCCCAACAACACTAACCCTCTGAAGAGTAACCCACCCATACCCATTCCCCTACTCTATTATGCTACAGTTCCCCTGACTAACGCACCTAACTACACATCCCTGAACACTATGGGCAATTTAGCATGGCCAATTCGCCTAACCTGCACATCTTGGACTGTGGGAGGAAACCAGAGCACCCAGAGAGAACGTGCCAACTCCACAAAGACAGTTGCCAGAGGCTGGAATTGAACCTGGGTCGCTAGCGCTATGAGGCAGCACTGCTAACTACTGAGCCACTGTGCCACCCATTGATAGACCACAGTGCAACACACAGGCAAAAAAAGAACATCTGAAATCACAGAAGACTAAAGAAAGAAAATCATAAAATTAAACAGATATAGTAAAGAGCTCATTCTTTACATCTCTCTTCTGCTTCTGAAACTACAATCATTGATAGCTGCTTTTCAATTATTTGTTGCCAAGTTATGTTTATGTTAACAGAAGTGAAGATTATTTCCTCTGTTCTCCTGAACAATATGACTGAAAAGAAGTTCTGGGATTTACATATTAATGAACTGAAACCTGCAGCCCAATCTAAAAGATGAAATACTTAACAGCAATCTAGGTTTGTTCAATATATCATTTCAGTTGCATGACCCTGTAATCTTTTGCTATAAATTCGGTGTCTTTTGATCCTCTCCACAGCTACCTGATGAAGGATCGTCGCTCCGAAAGCTAGTGCTTCCAAATAAACCTGCTGGACTATAACCTGGTGTTGTGTGATTTTTAACTTTGTCCACCCCAGTCCAACACCGGCTCCTCCACATCATGGCCCCTGAACAAGGACATTGGTGGGCAGCTCCAACAAGACTCCAATGAGAAGCCACTGCTTTAATTACCGGATTGATTTGCAATGAGAAATACAGTGAGGTAGAGCTTCTCCAACAAGTTGGTGAGCTTCAGCTACAAAACCATGAAGTGTTAAAGCAGACGGTAATGAGGTGAATTGGCCATGCTAAATTGCCCGTAGTGTTAGGTGAAGGGGTAAATGTAGGAGAATGGCTCTGGGTGGGTTACGCTTCGGCGGATCGGTGTGGACTTGTTGGGCCGAAGGGCCTGTTTCCACACTGTAAGTAATCTAATCTAATCTAATCAATGAGGAATACAGTGAGGTAGAGCTTCTCCAACAAGTTGGTGAGCTTCAGCTACAAAACCATGAAGTGTTAAAGCAGACGGTAATGGATTCCACTGCTGGCTTACAATGGAATGCGATTGTATGTTACGGGTGACACAGGGAGAGGGAGGAAAGAAGCAGCAAAATTCCCTGATCCTATGATCACTGGCAGGAAAGTGGCCTCTGGAAGAACTTTGGCAGAAAACAGAAAAGTGGGCCCAGGGGAGATACCTCAGCAGGTGAATATCATTGCCCATGCTACGTTTCTACACTCACATGCCGAGATATCAACGAATTAATGGTATCCATGGAATCAGGCTGGAGACTTTAGGAGGATCAGAGAATGGTCATGTGAATGAGGTGGAGAAAATGAAGTAAAACATAGAACCAGCCTAAACACAAAAAACACTAACCTTTTGTACATCGTAATGAAGTCCACGTATCACAAAGTTGGGATTGTAATCATACTTCCTCAGGTCTTCAGGATACTAAGGCACAAATCAGAAACATTTCATTGCAGCAAGTATTACCTTCCACAGGAGACAAGCTTGGGGCGGTCTCTATAAAAATACATTGCATTGCTGTATATCTCTTGGCTTGGGCTTATTACATTTTAAAGTAAATCGATCCACAAATATTTTGTACAATTAAATATTCAACAATAATGTGTTCAGCACCAATGCAAATAATCTCTTTAAGTAATTCCATTAACCTTTCCTATGCTGACAAGATTAAAGTAAAAGCTCACGAGTAACACATCAACTTGCTCCTGGTTCAACATAGGATCTTAGCAATTGCGAGAGACTTTGGTCTCGTGCCCATAAATAGTTAAATTTCATCTGATAGATCTTTAACCAAGGACTGTTATCTGGGTCTACTAACAACAGCTAGAATTGATGTAGCACTTTTAATGTAGCAATATGTCAAATGTAGAGTGTCAAATAACAACATATGATGTTGAGCCACTTTGCTTTTGGTTAAAAAGGTTTAGATTGAGTGTAATTGGGCATCCTGCTCTAGTGGCACCAAGCCTGTCTTGGCAGTATTGGCCAGTGACAGGAATGGGATCAGGAAACTGACATACCAGCCACCATCTCCCTTCTTGACCTCAGCAGAGCTTATAAATTCAGCCCAATGGTCACTGGTTTTTAAATAACATATCAGGTACCATTCACATCTTCCTTTGGGATGCTGGATACTGCTAAAATGCATTGGCAGACCTTTGGAGAGGCTTCAAATCCACAGAAAACTATTATCTTCTAAAATACATGCATCCACAGCCCAATCTCTCAGCTCCTTTTGGGTTTTCAAAGCTGTGCAAAGTAAGTAGGTTGAATGTTATTTAATAATACTGACAGCCCTAAGCTAACAGCACACCTACTGATAGATCAATACAAAACATTGATTGGTAGACTTTGTAACTAATCCTAAAATAGTAGTTAGTCATATCTCACCAGCAGGGTAATTTATTAAAAATTACACTCCACCTCAACAACAGCCCTTCAAAGCTGCTTGTTTTGATTGAGGTGCACTTTGAACTGGATGTCATTGTACCACCGACTCACCCACTTTACCCAATAGACTTCTGAAATATATTTGTAACACTTTTCATTGAAAGGGCACTTTTCTGAGAATGCAGAGTAGAAAGTTGGACACTGGTCACGAGAAGCCAGAGATGTGACTTGATACCCCCAAAGTTAATTTATTCAGTTTCTGTGTATTGGCTGTCAAGAAAGATATCTTAACATTCTCTGCAGTGCAAACACACAAGGACAATATCCAGGCTGAACTTTCTCTTTTCATCCATTCACAGGATGTTACTGGCTAGGCCAGCATTAATACCCATCCCTAATTGCCCAGAGAGCAGTTAAGAGTGAACTATGTTGCTGTGGGTCTGGAGTCACATGTAGAACAGATCAGATAAGGAAGACAAGTGCCAGGCAATGACCATCTTCATCGAAAGAGAATCTAACCATCATCTTTGAAACTTAATTTGACATACCATTGTTGAACCTGTCGCTGTCAAAGGGTGTTACCATTGACCATAAACAAAATAAATTGGACGAGCCAAATATAGTGGCTACAAAAGCAGGTCAGGATGCAATCCACCTCCTGCCTCCTCAAAGCCTGTCCATCATCTACAAGGCACAAGGCAACAGTGTAATAGAATACTCCCTATTTAGCTGGATGAATTCCAACAACACTCAAGCAGCTTGACACTATCCAGGGCAAAGCAGCCCGCTTGATTGTTTATGGATGTGGTGCCATTCAGGCCCTCCACCACTAATGCTCAGTAGCAGTGTGTACTATCTATAAGATGCACTGCAAAAACTCCAGAAGGCTTCTTAGGACAGCCCCTTCCAAACCTGTAACCTCTACTGCTTAGAAGGACAAGAGCACCAGCTACATGGGAATGCAGCCACCTGCAAGTTTCCCTCCAATCACACATTATCCTATCAATGCAAACATATCGCCATTCCTTCATTGTCACTTGAGCAAAATTCCTGCAACACCCTCCATAACAGAATGTACCTACACTCTAAAGAAGCAGTTCAAGACTCAGAAGCTCACTGTTACTTTCTCCAGGGCAGTTACGAATTGCCAATTGATGTTGGCATGACCAGCAAGGGCACATTCTGGGAATGAGTTAAAAATAAACAGAAAGCATCTTACATTGTTACAATGTTATTTCCACTGGTAACAGGCTTCCATTATAAGTTCAAATCTAACAACTGTTCACAAAGCGTCACTAGGCAATGAGGCCACTAATATAAACCTGCCAGAGTAAGGTACATATCATCGTGGGAGGGAGTCACACTCCAAAGGACAAATATCAAGAGTCTATTCAGAACTGAAATTCAATGTTAAACATTCTGCACGTATCCTGTGGATAAATTCACCAAAGCATTCATCACCAGGGTAATGCTACAGGTTTCTGTTTAAGCAACACATGCTAGCAACAATTATGTCACTGCGATTGGTTTGAAGTTTCAGGAGTTGCGCCAAACCAATCATGATCACAAACAAGTCTCTTTCTCCCCCCACACCATACTATAATGGAGGGACTCGGTCAAAATGAATTCTGCAGCAGATCAAGAAAGCAGCTCACCACCATCACCTCTACAGGGGGTTACAACAACAAATACTGGCCTATCCAGCAACATCCACATCCCCTAAAAGAACATTTTTAAAGTTACTTTTAAGTCAGTCTTCTTTCAAAGATAGTGTATAATGAACATCATTATAGAAGAGAACTGGTAATTGTTTCAAAAGATCTCTGCAAAAGACACAAAGTTAAAGTGTAACACTCCTTTTATGAAAATCTTATAATGTGAGTGACACGGTAGCTCAGTGGTTAGCACTGCTGCCTCACAGCATCACACCTGGGTTCGATTCCAGCCTTGGGCAACAGACTGCATGTGGAGTATGCACATTCTCCCCATGAGTGCGTGGGTTCCCTCCGGATGCTCCGGTTTCCTCCCACAGTCCAAAGATATGCAGGTTAGGTGGATTGGTCATACTAAATTGCCCATAGCATCCAGGGATGTGCAGGCTAGATGGATTAGCCATGGGAAATATGGGGTTACAGGGACAGGTCTGGCTGGGGTGCTCTTTGGTGGGTTGGTGTGGATCCTGCTTCCACACTTCAAGGATTCTATTAGTGATATAACTGTTACAGACAGGGAGATCACATGGTGATTGGGTGGTCTTGGGGTATAAGGAGTGGCTGGAGTAGGTGGAGATTAGTTTTCGTCCAGATGGGTATGCATGGGTCTAGGAAACACTCACAGATGATGAATGAAGACAGCCATCCCACAGTGAAGGAAAGGGGGATGAAATCTGGAAAGACAGCACAAAGCCACACCAAATTAACACTGAGCAGGATATCCTAAAGTCATTAACCTCTCAAATTCCCAAAGCAGGATTGGCTATTTTGGGTTTTTCATGTGTATAAAGCTGTATGAACGTCTACCTGAAACCAGTAATCTTCAGAAAACCAGGTGTTAGAAAAGTTAAAAACTTTGGTTGACCTCATCTTCTTTCTGTGTTTAGGAAGATGAGAGCTGGAGCACATTTCTCAGCAGCCAGCTGCCAGGTAAGACCGTGAGGTTGAGGGGGTTCATTCAGCAAGTACCTACTCATATCATGCCCCAGAGAAATTTTTCCCAAGCAAATTCTGGGCCTTTTGTTGATAGGTCAACTCTGCAGGCTTGCTCACTTGGCTGATCAGTATTCGGACAAATGGACAGAACATTTGATTATACAGTCTGTCTGATAAATGCAATGGGAGTTTTGCAATCAGTGAAAAACACTGATTTGCACAAAGCCTGTTTAAGGGAAATGGTGTTGACATGCTAATATCAATGAAGCATTAATCTAGATGCCCAGGCTAATGCTGGGAGCATGGGTTCAAATCCCCCATAGCATCTAGTAGATGTTAAATTTAAATCATTTTGGATTGAAATGCAGTGGTGACCATGGTCACCAGCAGTGGTGACCATGAAGCAGTCATCGAATGTTGTAAAACATTCTCTAGGGAAGGAAATCTGCCATCTTTAACCTGGTTTGGCCTACATAGCTCCAGATCCAACTGTTTCAAGGGCAATTAGGGTTGAGCAACAAATGCTGGCCTTACTGGCAATGCCTACTTCCAGCAAAAACTAAAGACATGCACACAACTCAATCATTTACAGGCCTGTGAGAAATAAACAGGTTTTGGTGTACAATGGTCAGATAAAATGCCTTCCAATATCTTCCAATCCTCAGCCCCTCCATAGCCACACTTTGACTTTTAACTGCTGGACATCCATCTTCAAGCAAGAATTGAAGTGCTTAATTTGTATCGTGTGAATCTAGTGGCAAGGTGCAATCACAGAATGATGACTTCAAGATATCTTACCCTGTTGTACCTGGTACAAGATCTGAACTGAACTGGATCCAGTTATGGCTTTGCTATTACACTCTAACTGACCTGTCAGTCTGAAGCGATGGTAGCTGTACAAAACCTAAGTGAGGCAACTTAATAAAAAAGTAAGCACTGTATTACAAATATAGTCTAGACTTTTGGCCATACCACTGAGCCCATGCCAAAAAGACTAGCATTTTCACAGTACCTTTCAACATCTAGAGGACATATCAATGTTCTTATACACCAAACACCGTTGCAACACAGCAACAGCCAGTTCCCATAAACAGTCATTAAATATAACCACCCAATCACCCAGTTTAGATGCAGTTTGGGGAGATTAATATTGGCTCGGACACCACAGAGACATCCAGAGACCTTCTTCAAAATAGTACTATTGATCTTGCAGGTAAAAACAATGACTGCAGATGCTGGAAACCAGAGTCTAGATTAGAGTGGTGCTGGAAAAGCACAGCAGGTCAGGATCTTGCAGGTCAGACAGGACCTCAGTTTAATATCACATTGGAAGAGTGGCACATCTGACAGTGCAATGTTCCCTCAGCACTGCAGTCTGATTTTCACACTGCAAGCTACGAAGCAAGACTTTAAAACATTTTAAAAGCATTGCCCACACAATGAGTACTCACTTTATGCTGCTGGATGAGAATTTCCCGTGCTGCATTGAAGATGAGCGTGTGCAAGTTGCTGGAGTAAAAGGCTAGTGTATAGTCATAGTCAAAGCCATAAATCTCAATGTCCGAGAGACAGACCTCGTTGTTAGCAAATATTCCATCCGGATTTAGAAAATTCAATCTTCCTGTAAAGGTCAGGTCTGTGAAAGTGAGGATGCAAACGTGCCGTTAGATACAATTCCTATAAAAGGGATGCACCACATAGGAGTGGTGGTGAAACAGTGCTATTGTCATTGGGCTAATAATCCAGAAGGCTAGCCTAATGCTCAAAGAACACAAGTTTCAACGAGCAAAAATTCAATTCAATGAATAAATTTGAAATCGAAAGTTACTCTCATGGTCACTAACACTGAAACATTCACTGACCACCACTGGTTTACTGCTTTAGGGAAGGAAATTTGCTGTTTTTACCTGGTCTGAGCCACGTGTGACTGCAGACCCACAACAATGGTGGTTTCTAACTGCCCTAACCTCTGAACTGGCTTAGCACGTCACTCCGTTCAAGGGCAATTAAGGATGGACAACAAAAGCTGGCCCTGCCTGCAATACCCACATCCAGACAATACACACACAACGAACAAATGAGGTTAGATCAGCCGTGATCCAACCGTATGCCAGAGAATAACCAACATTTGCTCCCATGATCTTCCTTTCTCTTCACTCACATGATGTGGGTGTCACCAAGTGGGCCAGCATTTATTGCCCTCCCCTAATGTTTGCAGTCCATGTGCTGTAGATTGACCTATAATACCATCAGGAAGGCCATTCCAGGATTTTTGCCCAACGACATTGAAGAAACGGTGATATGTTTCCAAGTCAGGATGGTGAGTGGCTTGGAGGGGAACATGTATGTGGTGGTGTTCCCATGTGTCTGCTGCCCTTGTCCTTGTCCTTCTAGACAGTGGAGATTGTAGGTTTGGAAGGTACGGTTTAAAGAGCCAGATGAGCTGTATTTTTAATATGGTGTAACAGAGCACCCAGAAAATAAGAAAACCAATGAGTGTGTTAATCAAGGGGTAGGGAAAAAAATTAAAGTTATGCTGATAATGTTCAGTGACATAGAATGGAATCATTGGTTTGACTGGATTATTACTCTGCTGCTTTTCCGATGTACTGAACATAATTTACTTTAATTGCACACTTCTTTTCACTTGGTCTTTAGTGTTCAGCTGAATCAGAGGCCTGGACTTGGCAAAATGCTAGTTTGCAACGGAGTACAGATGGCACACTTGTGAAATCAGAACACACATCACAATTAATCATATCTCCCCACCCTCTCACAAAAGACCGTAAAAGGAGGACAGATAAAGAATCTCTTACTGCTTGTTAGGAAGTGTAAGGCTAGGGGTTACAATCTAAAACTTAGAGCCAGACCTTTTAAGTGTGAAATGAGAAAAGATATCTTCGCGCGGGCACACATATACACACACACACACACAGTGTGCTTCTTCACTCTCTTTCTTTCTTACACACACACACACTCTCTCTCTCTCTTACAAACATCATCACTTTGTCTCACCATCACACACAAAGGCTGGTCAATGTCTGGGATGCTTGTAAATGGCAAGTGACGTTAGATCAATTTTCAGTTGTAAAGGAAGTTAACAGAATTTTGTTAACCAAAGATATAGGAGATACGGGGTTGTATTCAGTCATAAGTTACCCAACATCTCGCTGAGCAGCCAAATTGCACAATCCTGTTCCCAGCTTTCAGTTTAATTCCAGACTTTTGCATTGCCTGGTGCAAATCCATTGTTCCCAGATTCAAAATAGAACGTCATAGTGCAAAGCCTGAAAGGAGACAGGTTACCTAATGGGAAACCTGATCTGTGATCAGCAGTTTAGGAGGATCATGTGTCTCAAATTCACTGTCAACATCCCTCTCTAAAAATGGAAAAGGCAAATGTCATATGGTTTCTCAGCCAAAAGGCCAACACTAATCTGTCAGAGTTTAAAAAGATATGACCATCTTTTTGTATGGTTTGTGCCAATGGTACTCAGAATAGTCCAGCACTGAGCATCAGCCAGTCGTGATGTAACCACACTGGCTGGAAAAAGGCTGATTCAATCCTAACATTTGGGGGAATTTGCACAGAAAACATTAACCCAAGGCCCTTTTGCTAAGGGCTTACTCTCATGCCAATACTTTGAAGCGTCCTCACCAATGAACATCCTCAAACCATATCATAAAGATAGATCTGGCCACGACCCCATTGCTGTTTGTGGGAGCTTGCTGTACGTAGATTGATTCTAGTCCATCCTCGCCCCCCCCCAAGAGCAACTACAGCGACAAGGGGTAACGGGGGTCCCGAAAGGCGCTACGGAAATGTAAGTCTTTCAAGCCGTTCCCCTCACGCTAGGGGTAACACTATGATTCAGCTGCAGTGGTTTGATTTGCTACTGCCGTGGTAAGCTTGGGGAGTTGAAGACGGGCGTCACATAAATGCAGTGGAGAGATGAGCTCCTCTTCCCCACCCTCCCCTTGCTCTCTCACCTTCGCTGACTTTCTTGGTCTCCTTGTACATCGCCCATAAGTAGCTCCTCATGTCCACGGCGCTGCTGCTGCTGCTGCTGCTGTAAGGAGCCGCCGCTATTGCGGCGATGCGGCGCCCGGGCGAACGCTGGTGCAGCGCCGGCCCTGGCCCTGGCCCTGGCCCTGGCCCCGAGCGGGAGAGCAGCTTGCCCAGCGGAGCAGGGTCTCTCCGGCTGCAGAGCAGCTCCCTGACAGCGCTCCCCGGTAACCTGGCCGCTAGCACCCGCTGACCCATCCTCACTGTTACCGACAACATCAGACTCAGCTGAAGCCGGTAACACTGCAGACTATCCCTAACAGCCTGTCGTCACTTCCCTGTGACAACTGGGGAGGGAACACTCAAAAACCTGGCACTAATTTATTTAAATGTTTCATTTGAACGAACAGCCCCAAGTCAATAGAGTGTGGAGTCTGCAGAACAGGGTAAGAAAATGGGAAGGGCGTTGTGAGGTGGATTTTTATTTATTCATTCACAAGATGAGGGCATAACTGGTTAGACCAGCATTTATATTCCATTCCTAATTGCCCAGAAGGCAGTTAAGAAGTCAACCACGTAGCTGTGGGTCTGGAGTCTCATATAGGCCAGACCAGGTAAGGATGGCTGTTTCCTTCCCTAAAGGACATCAGTGATCCAGATGGGTTTTTACTATAATTGACAATGGATTCATGGTTATCATTAGATCCTTAATTCCAGATTATTTGTTATTGAATTCAAATTCCACCATCCAGGTTCCCCAGAACATTACCTGGGTCTCCAGATTAACAGTCCAGTGATAAAAAGGTGTAGTAAAAGAAATAATATCTTTTCACGCATTTAAAGTTATGTACGTTTAATGCATGCCAGAGGAAGTGTTGGAGACTGATACAGTTACATTTAAAAGGCATCTGGACAGGTATGCAATAGGAAGGGTTTAGCGAGATATGGGCCAAAGATTAATTTAAGATATCTGGTCGGCATGAACGAATAAAACTGAAGGGTCTGTTTCCATGCTGTACAGTTCTGTGACTCTATGTAAAGTCATGCATATTTAATGCTTACACAGTTGACTGGGATAATACATCCATCCTAGGACAGGCCAAGCAGTAACATGCATGGGAATTCCTGGAGGCCTAGCATTCAAACCAGAACTCCATCAATAAAGTTAAAAATCACACAACACCAGGTTATAGTCCAACAGGTTTAATTGGAAGCACTAGCTTTCGGAGCGTCACTCCTTCATCAGGTGGCTGTAGAGGACACAATTGTAAGACACAGAATTTATAGCAAAAGTTTACAGTGTGATGTAACTGAAATTATACATTGAAAAATACCTTGATTGTTTGTTGAGTCTTTCATCTGTTCGAATACCATGATAGTCTCACTTCTTTCATGTATAAATCACAAAACTTTTTTTTAAAAGTTACATTCTCAGGTTAACCAAAGAATGTAACTTTTAAAAAAAAGTTTTGTGATTTACAAAAATTATTTTTCAATGTATAATTTCAGTTACATCACACTGTAAACTTTTGCTATAAATTCTGTGTCTTATAATTGTGTCTTCTACAACCACTTGATGAAGGAGCAGCACTCCGAAAGCTAGTGCTCCCAATTAAACCTGTTGGACTAAACCTGGTATTGTGTGATTTTTAACTTTGTACACCCCAGTCCAACACCGGCACCTCCAAATCATGACGTCCATCAATAAACACATCGATTTGGGCACCATTTACCAACCTCTGAGAAAAACAACCGGAAATGGTATCACCGACATTAACAGATGAAGACATAAATAGAAAGTGGGACAGAACACCAGCACTTCATCCAGAGGCTCACTGATGTTACCCAACATGGTGATAAAATATCTGAGAACAAACCTACCAGTGAGCAAACTTACAACCTGAACCTCAATCTAAGCTACAAATCTCAAAAGGTGTATACACAGTTGTGTACATTTAATGAATATGCAGTTGTATATATCTAATGTGTTAAATAATTACTTGCATTTGTAATTTTAATTTTAAAAGAAAATTGGGCAAGTGTAGAAGCTAAGTAAATTGCAGGATTAGGGATTTTAAAAGAATGGCGATTGGGGAAAAAAGGCTGCTTTTCTGCGCATACAAAGTATGATGGATGAAATAGTCTCCTTTTGTGCTCTATGTTCCTATGATGCCATGTACAGAGTCCTTCAGGAGCTGAGGACATCCTTGAAATGCTTTGCAGAATTAGTGACATCACTTGACTGAACGTGACATCAAGGAGCCAGACCTGGAACCCAAGTCAATGGGGTTTGGGGGAGGTTGGAAATACTACCCATTCCTCATTCAAAGATGGCTGTGGTTGTTGGAGACTTATCATCTCAGATCCAGGACATTCCTCAGGGTAGACATTTTCCAAATCAAGTTGTTCAGAAATGATGTGGCACATCTCTGGATCAGGTAGGACTTGAACTGAGGATTTTTAGCTCAGAGGTAGGGACACTACCACATCTTAAGGGTAGTTTATGACACAGAACCCACACTTTATGGGACAAAGATATGGACTGGGTCACAAGGCCCTTTTTTTTAACTACACGTAATATTTCCAGGTAGTATCTCATCCAAGTACTACCCAGACCCAAGTCTGTTTAGCTTCTGAGATCAGGTGATTCTAGTCTCATATAGCCACCCACATGGGGGTTAATGTCCTCGGGGTATTTTTTATATCAGCCTGCTCAGAGATGTTATACTGGAGCAAGTGGGATTTGAACTCGGGCCTCCTGGCTCAGAGGTAGGTACATTACCACCATATCACAAGAGCCCCATCAACTTCAGGATATTTTTCTAGGCAGAACCATCTTCGGCTGCTTCCACAACAACCTTCCGTCCATCTTAAGATCTGAATTAGCAGTTTTCACTGATGATTGCACAAGTTCAGTATTGTGCAGGGACTACATGGATACTGAAGGATTCTGTGACCATTTGCATTATTACAAATATATCCCAGATGCAATTCCCAGATTATTACAATTTCAGACATACGCTCCAAATTGTCAAGACCCAGGTGAGGAGTGAATGTTTTCATATTTTTACACCCAAAAGAGTTATCACATACAACTGAGCACTTTCCCACCACCAAAATCACCATGACATTTTTTTTGTTCTTCTTATAACTCGTAAACACAAGCAATAAAAATTCCAATGTATCTAAATGAGTATTAACAATCAATGCCCATTATGGGCAATGTAAACTATCAAAGGTGAGGGAGAATTAGGGAGATTATTCACTTGCCCCCTCACTTGGTCACAAAGTTGAATTTAAAAAGGATCCCTTCCCTTGCTGATGCCGTTCTTAGATAATGCTACAGCAAAACCCAAATTATTGTTTTTCACCTTGGTGCTCCTGTTCCAACCAGGTGTTCAATTGCAACAGGAACATTAAATTGTCTGTTCTGCTTGTTCTAGTTGAATCTATGATCTGTCACCATGACCCACCTATGTCAATGCATGGTTCTGCATGTTTCTACACCTTGCCAAACACATTATGCAATTTTTGAGCTGTTTCTCTGATTACACTAATCCTCCCAATTTCGGACCATTTCCTCATTGGCTTTGAGTTTCTGACTTCAGGCCATTCATGTAAATTAAGAACAGTACTTGTCACAGAACCAAGTTTTGAGGCTTTTTCATTCAGTATTTTGAACTATCTTCTTTATGAGCTTTCTATCTTTCCTACCCTGAGTTTCTTATCCATTCTCAGGGTTTATCTTCATTTTCAATTATGCAAGATTAATTCTAAGCCTTTCATGTGGAACTTAATTGTAAGCTTTTTGGAAGTGGACATAAACCACATTACAGTCCAGTTGAAGGCCTTGTCCTCCCAGAAGTTGAAGAGGTTGGTCAAGGCATTCTCTCTCTTCATGAAAAGATAATGACTCTTGTCAGCAAGGATTCTTTTAGTGCAATTGATCCTCAGGGTCACATCTGCTAATCTTTCCCATAATATTAATGTGTGGAGGTGCCGGTATTGGACTGGGGTGGACAAGGTCAGAAGTCAGACAACACCAGGGTATAATCCAACAGGGTTTATTTGAAACCACAAGCTTTTGGAGCATTGCCCTTTTATGATTTCAAATAAACCTGTAGACTATAACCTGGTGTTGTCTGACTTCTGACCATAATTTTAATACGTATTTTATATGGAAGGCCAGTAAGTCTGTAATTGTCTGGATTTAGTCAGTCACTATTTGCTCTCCTTAGAGCAGAGCAGGTTAAGAACAAATTTGATGGAGGTATTCGAAAAAATCATGGAAGATTTTCCTGGAGTAAGGAAAGAATATTTTCAATGGCAGAAGCCAGTCAATCACCAGACATGGATTTAATATAATTGGTGAGAAATGAAGTAATATTCGGGTTTTTTTAAATGCAGCAAGTTGTTATGATTGGGCATGCTTTGCCTGAAAGGACAGTTGAAGCAGATTAGATATTTACTCTCAAAAATGTAAAAATTGTGTATTTTTACTTTATTCTTGATTGTGAACTGAAATGAGAAAATTACATCCAAAAACTGGTGAAGGATTATTGCATGTTTTGAAAGCAAATTAACTTGGAACTCATTGTAAGCACTGTTAACATAGCTGCTGGTTCAAGCAGTAGTAGGAAAAGGTGCAGATGAGCTGGAGCCAAGGATGTGTACAAGTGAAGATTCAGCCAGCAACAATAGCTGATTGGTCTGTGGATTAGTGAGCAGCTATCAATGACAAAGATCTCGGTCTGCCACTCTGCAATTGGCTGCCAGGTAACTGAAAAGCTTGGGGCTGTGAACAAGATAATGAGAAACTAACAGACAAGCTCAGAACCTCTCTCTGTTCCCTACAATTAAAGATTGAAAAAAAACATTATTTGTCCTTCAGCAGTTGCTGTAAGTGGTGACTCTTAATTAATCATAAAATTAATTGTATACGTGTCAACAAGCCATCCTTTGTCTCCTGCAAAAAAGGGATAGCACCCAAAGAGAGAAGACTGAGAAGCAGCACATAAACCATCTCAGCAGATCCAGTGAACAAAGACCACTGAACTGCTTTCTCAATTTTCTTTCCATCTATAACACTAATGTATCTGCCAATTCATTTGAGTGTAAGAGAGACCGGGTATAAGGGGGAATTTATAAAGGGAGTTAGAGTTTTAAACAGTAGAGTTTTATACTGATAGTTCATAACTGTTTACCCATAGCTACAGTCTCTTTACTCGTAATAAGTTGGAATTCCTGTTAAGTACAGAGACCTAGCCCATGCTTTCTGTCAACCTGGGTCTGAATGTCAGGTGGGTTGGAAATACTGTGTACGTTTTAAAAAAATCCTTAACTTTTTGTGACAACTCAGATAACACGGTGGCATGGTGGTTCAGTGGTTAGCACTGCTACCTCACAGCGCCAGGGACCTGGGTTCAATTCCCGCCTCGGGTAACTGTCTGTGTGGAGTTTGTACATTCTCCCCGTGTCTGCGTGGGTTTCCTCCGGGTGCTCCGGTTTCCTCCCACAGTCCAAAAATGTGTAGGTTAGGTGAATTGGCCATGCTAAATTGCCCGTAGTGTTAGCTGCATTAGTCAGGGGTGAATGTAGGGGAATGGATCTGGGTGGGTTGCTCTTCGGAGGGTCGGTGTAGACTTGTTGGGACAAAGGGCCTGTTTCCATACTGTAGGGAATCTAAACAGTAGAGCTTGATTTTCCTGTGAGCTCCCCTGGTGAAATGTAACTAAAGGGACGTGGATAAATGCATGAAGGGGATGATGTTTAGTAGGGTTAGAGGAGTGAGATTGATTGAGCAGTTCTTTCAAAAGCATCATGCGGTGAATGGTCTCCTTTAGCACTGCATCATTTTCTCATCCAAGATTTTAGAGTAAGGATATCACAGAAAAATAATTCCAATTTATTAAATCCTCTTCCATGTGCCCTGCAGCTCACCATAATTTGCCGGAGATTCTCACACCTCCTTTTCTGAAATAAATGTCATTTAGCTTTGGAGATTTCTTTGTTGTGCATCCTGAAAATCAAGGATGTACATCTCAACAGGCTCATCTAACAATCAGTCACCTTTCTACGTTTAACACTTCTTTACGATTGATTCTAATTTGAATTCAACAATCTTCTTCAGATCATCTTCCATCAGTGCACATGACCCTCACTTCGCCAATATCGCAATGGCTAAACCCTCTACTCCTTTAATCATACAATCCCTACAGTACAGAAGCAGGCCATTCGGGTCTACACTGACCCTCTGAAGAGCATCCCACCCAGACCCCCCCCCATCTTATCCCTATAACCCCTGCATTTCCTGTGGCTAACAGTTATGAAGGTGTAGGTGTGTACTGTACCTTTAAGCGAGAGTGGAAGCTGGCATAGACCAAGAGAGACACAGAGTATGCTGACAAATTAAAAAATGTAACATTTGGTTGAAACAAATAGTTGGAGATGTGTTGCCGTGGTACAAAAACAAATTCAAATTCAGCCAATCAGTTTAAATTATACCCCAGATACCAAAATCCAATCGAATTTGAATTTTACTGTTTCAGATGACATCAAACCAATGAAATGATCCAATGTTTTGGTGTATAAAATCAGACATTTTGAACAGTTAGGGGGAGAACAGCAAAGAGCTGTCAAGCATCAACATAACAGCCAATAGAATAGCTCTCTGAAAGGTACCTGTCCGTAAGAAATTTGTGCAGTGAAGACCGAAGCCGACCTAGAGAAATCTACGGAGAAAGTTTGACATCCAAAGACGACAACTGGGTTGGAAATTGATTTGCCAAAGTTTAAGAGGGAATTTATCAGACCAGAGTGGGAGGTAGAAATAGGCTTAAGAGAAAGAAGTTACAAATAGTTGATGTTTAATGTTCTCTTTTGGACTTAAAGAATAAAATTGTTAAATATTTCTTTAAATAGTGATATTTGGGGTAGTTTTTTGCCACTCGAAATTTAACAGATTATAGCGTGAGGTGAGCTTTTCTGCATGTCTGGTTTAAATTAGTTGAGAGGTTTACCCCGTGTCGTAACACTAACCCACCTAGCCTGCATATCCCTGGACACGTTGGGCAACTGAGCGTGGCACATCAACCTAACTAACCTGCACACCCTTGGGTTGTGGGAGGAAACCGGACCACTGGGAGGAAGCCCACGCAGACACACGGAGAATGTGCAAATTCCACACAGACAATTGCCCGAGAGTGGATTCAAACCTGGGTCCCTAGAGCTGTGAGATAGCAGTGCTAACTGCTGAGCCACCATACTGCACTCTGCTTCTTGATTTCCTTCATGTTCTGCAATTGGTCAATTAGAATGTTGATTGTTTCAATTCTTTTAAGTACAGCTTTATTACGTGTCTTCCAATTTTGGGCGGTATGGTGGCACAGTGGTTAGCACTGCTGCCTCACAGCGCCTGAGACGGGTTCAATTCCCGACTCAGGCGACTGACTGTGTGGAGTTTGCACGTTCTCCCCATGTCTGCGTGGGTTTCCTGCGGGTGCTCCGGTTTCCTCCCACAATCCAAAGATGTGCAGGTCAGGTGAATTGGCCATGCTAAATTGCCCGTAGTTTTAGGTAAGGGGTAAATGTAGGGGTATGGGTGGGTTGCGCTTCGGCGGGTCGGTGTGGACTTGTTGGGCCGAAGGGCCTGTTTCCACACTGTAATCTAATCTAATCTAATATCTATATTTCGATCTTTTATTTTTGAATGTTCCACTTTCATGATTAAAATTGTTGTGGTTGTACAACCTCAAAAGAACCTCCCAAATTCTCTTCCTCGCTGATGCTATTTCAGATCTAAAATGCCCTTTGATTAAAGCAACTTTTAATTCAATGAAAACTGAATCAACTCAAACTTTGCTGTGATAACAATGGCATGGTCCAACATTTCTCTCCAATTCCACAACTTTGTGCAAGAAAAATGTTGAGAATTCTTCTCCCCAACAGTTTTTGTTTCTCTGAAAATCACACTCTTTTCCTATTTTATGTCTAAGTTAATAATCAATCCTCCTCTCATTGACCTTAAAAATTAAAAATGCCACAATCTTGCATATTATTTCCCCATCACTCCACATTCTCATTGTGCCAAATTGAAAAGTCAGGTTTACAATTTTTTTGTTTATCTCATCCTTCGTGAAGCAGATGGATTATTTTGTGCTGCCTGACAATAATTTCAGAATCATCAGATTTGTACTGAATTCAAATTCCACTATCTGCTGTTGCAGGATTTGAACCTGAGTCCCCAGAACATCACTTGAGTAATACTCTAGCAACAATACCATTAGGCCATTGCTTCCCTATATAATGAATCTTGGTTCTTTACCTCTCTACCTTTTGGTAAGATCTATTTGTTTACATATTATATAACTACACTCATATAATTATACAAATATATATTATATAATTTACATATAATTATGTGCACACATTTTCTGAGTACACAAACCTCACAGACCATTCACCTGGTTGAAGTGAAAATAAGAATTGTGCGCATTAATTCGAACATCAGCTTATGATTCTATATAGGGATTCTATGATCAGCCATATTCTCTGTGTTTTTATTTCTTTTCAAGCTGATTTCCTCTCACCCTTTCCAAAAAGTATTAATTCTGTCATGGATTATGGTTATGTGGGTGCGAGAATGATCTTTTATGACAAGTTCCTATTCCTAATTTGTTCGTGAGTTTTAAATTACATTTCAGGCAACTTTACTCAACAGAATACTTCAGCTAGTTTAGAATAAAGGAAAATATTGAAACACATTATATATTAGATGGCCCCAGTGGCCTCCACATTTATCTCTGACAGCACACAATGCTTTTTGACAAGGAACATCAAAACCACTTCTTTAGTTGAGCTCTCTCAGTCTGGAGTCTGAGTTGACTGACTGAAACCAGTGGCTTGGTTCCATTGCCTTTAATTATACAGTTTTGACTTCTTTCCTCAATCTGCTCTTTACACCAAAACAGTCAACAATAAAGCAGCTCCAAGCTTCGCTACAACTGGTCTCTAGTCTCAATCTCTTTCAACATCTGCTTTCCAGAAAGGACCCTGTATTTTGCCTGGAATGCATACCAATTTCCAAGCCTAACCCCATCCAAACTTCTATGAAAAAGAATTCCGCTAGACCAGCCAACTGCAAAACCTCACTGGATGTTGACTCAGTGAACCCTAATTCACATGACTTAATGCCAAAACTATTGATTTTTTAAGTAATTCATAATTGTAACTTCTCACCACTCCTTTTTCTTTCTTTCTTCCTCGTATGCTTGCATGTGAGTGTGTCATTAAAAATATTCTCTGCCCAATCCTCAGTTTTGAATGCATCATAAACTCTACTTAGTCTTAACACTAAAGAATTTGTGGTGGGTTTTTTTTTAAATGGACTGTAAAACAGGTTTTGGGGAAACACACCATCACCTAATTTTAAAAGGAGAAAAATAGGCAATAAATTTAAAATGACTTCTATCACTTTAAAAGAGAGAACCACCAAAAATAATTTACTTCTCTTCTTGCTCTTGTCCATGATAATAATCTGTTGATGCTTGAGTTCAAGGAGTATATCCAAATGCTGTGTTTTTGCTCTAATGATGTGTAAGTGAACACCTTAAGAATTATTATTTCTAATTAGCATATCTGTAAGATTAAGTGATAAAATTATTTTGTTACTGAAGCACAGAGCATCCTATTCTTGCCAAGTACACACTAATTACTGAATTCAAATATGTCAACTAGAAAGTTAATTACCATGAATTAAATCATAACATTTGACTTGCATAACAGAAAAATTGCCAAAGGATATTTAGATGCCCTCATTTGTAGGATCATTACTGAAGCAAAACAGCAAACATCCCTAAAACCATGTACACTATCAACTGCTCTGTTGTCCCTGCCAATTAAAAAAGATAAGCATGATGACAAAGTTTTGAACTTAGTTTCTTTATTTATAATTTGTTAGTTTGATGACTGTATCAGAAGGAATTGGGAAATGGTGTCGTTGGAATGATAGTGTCCTGGGCTTTTCTGTAGGCTGCGGTGATATTATTGCAATTCCAGTGTGTGGCAAGTTCATATTGCTTGCACCATTCAGAAAATACTATGTTTGCCAAGAATGTACACTGTGATCATTGCTCACATAGCATTCTGCCTCTACTTGTTTAGTCAATTTTAATGTGCTTTATTTAAATTCATTTCTTCCAAGAAATATACTTTAATCAAGGCTTAAAAACATCACAAAACATTTTGACTTGAAAATTTACAGGCAGTGCAATAACATTCAACTTTTTTTCCATATATATTTCACTCTTAAATATCTCAATACAATTGTAATTCTCTTAGTATTTAAACATACATTCAAATCCAGACCAGCCTGAAAGCAATTAATTTCAAATTAAATATTGCAAGAAGTGCAATACAATTAAACACTTCTGCAAATTCAATTCTAAGGTCCCTCAAACAATTTTATCAATACTCTTGATATTCACCAAGTACCTTTCTGGTCAAGCATACAGGTCATGAGATTCATTTTGTAGTCTTTAGTGTACTATGGTTAAAAGACCTTTAAAAGCAGCAATTTTACATCTGCAGTGGCTGCTGCAATGTTTCGTGCATCCCTCAGCATGTAGCCCTGAACTTGAATGAATGTACTAGTTTCCAGGACTCAGTGAGGGATACTTCTTTGGCCTGGGAAACCAGCAAATTTTGGACAGACCAAGGATACTCGTTCACAGAATTGATGGTCCTTCGGCATTCTCACCCCTAACCAAGTTTCATCTTGATACATATTCAAAGGTGTAGCAGTTAAGCATTCTGACAAATGACTTTGGCAGTACGTTTGGGGAACCATCCAAAAGTATCTACCATCTCCTGTTTCTGTAGGGGCCTCGAGGATGTTAAGAGCAGACCATTGCCTGAGGGAGTTGTGGTCAAATCTATTTTTCCTTCATAAACCTTTTCACAAGGGGTAGGTCACAACATGACCAATGTTGAGAATGTTAAAAATCACACAATAACAGGTTATCGTAAGAGTACAGGCCTTCAGTTGAGACTGCATTTTGGCAGGGTAACGATAAGATTACTTACAGTGTGGAAACAGGCCCTTCGGCCCAACAAGTCCACACCGACCCTCCGAAGAGCAACCCACCCCCCTACATTTACTCCTTCACCTTACACTACGGGCAATTTAGCACGGCCAATTTACCTACCCTGCACATTTTTGGACTGTGGGAGGAAACCGGAGCACCTGAAGGAAACCCACGCAGACACGGGGAGAATGTGTAAACTCCACACAGACAGTTGCCTGAGGCGGGAATTGAACCCAGGATTCTGGCGCTGTGAGGCAGCAGTGCTAACCACTGTGCTACCATGCCACCACTGTTATAGTCCAACAGGTTTATTTAGAAGCACTAGCTTTCAGAGTGCTGCTCCTTCATCAGGTGGTTGACAATCAGCTGATGAAGGAGGAGTGCTCTGAAAGCTAGTGCTTCCAAATAAACCTGAAAGGACTATAAACTTGTGTTGTATGATTTTTAACTTTGTACACCCCAGTCCAACACCGGCGTCTCCAAATCAATGTTGAGAATGTATATTTAAAAACAATTTTTAAAAAAAGGTAGATATTGAAAGAATTTGGGCATTTTCTGCTTTAATAGGGTTTACAATATGGTTTTATTAAAAACTGAAATCAACAGTACAACATGTGATGTTTAAGGAAAACTACGTGACTTTGGAGAGAAGGCAAGCAAAGCTTTCAATGAGATAAGAAACTGGGTTTTTGGCCCTTAATTATTGGAAAACCTGGTTTTGAAAACTAGCCAAGAGGCCTCTTTGCTAATGGTTGCATAGCAACCCTTTTCAGACTTAGCTTTCCACTTCATAAGCCTAAACTGTAAGTATGGAAGGCTCCCTGAAGGTGAAGTATCTCTCCTTTTCACAGTAGAAGTTCCAGGGAACCTGATAAGTTAAGATTTCCAAATACCACTATTGTAAAACCCAGAAACCTGGACTCACCACTTTGCAAAAGCTAGGATCCGGGTAGGTTATAACCAGAGCTGAAGCTCTTCCATCAGTCTATAACTGTCAAGGGGAGAGGTGAGAAGCCAAATCTAGAAAATTCAGACAAGCACTATATACATCTGAATGTGATAGCGTGACATCTGGATCAACTTAGACTGGGCTATCACCAGAAGGCCCACAGTCAACTGCCTATCTGAGAAGGGGTTGGGAATGATGTTCACAGCCACACAGTGAAACACAGTGTGTTTCAGATTGCCCAGCTGTCAATTTCCATGTATGGGCTAGAAGGATATCTGATCCCCTTGGCTCCACAAGGAAAGTAAAAACAAAGCAAATACAAGAACAAAATACTTTAGATACTAGAAATCCAAAGTAGAAACAAGAAATGCAAGGAATACTTAGCAGGCCTGATAGTGTCAGAGGAGAGAGAATTAGAGTCTATCGTTCTCACTCTCCACAGATGCTCACAACATTATTTGATATACTCACCATTTTCTGCTTTTATTAATTAATTAAAAGCATATTTGAGTCTCTTCTGGATTGAGTCCTCTTCCTAAATTCTTCACCTGCTGTTAAAATTACATCAGTCTCAAAGGACCTATTAAAATTTTGTTCCAGGCTTAATGATGTAATTGGAACCCAATTAACATGATTAAAGAAAATCCAAGCTTGCTAGAAGAGGGTATATTTTCCACTTGCTCACTAAAATAGGTTAAAATTCCAAGCAGTCGGATCAGGGTGCAACATCTGTGGTGTGTATACCAGGGTTGATTGCTGTACCTGTCAGTCAACCCAACCTAAAATGTCTCAAATTACAAGCTATTTTGGCAAACTGTTCCTCCTAATGTCAGCAAGAAAAGTTTTATTTATTTTTAATAAAATAGTGATACTTATTTGCAGCCGAATTGTTGTGCAAAATAAATGATGTATAATGTTCTTAGGTTACATTCTCCACATTTACACCATGGAAAGGTTCAAGGATCAAGTAGAACTAGGGAATGCATAACTTGTCCCAAGATTACCACTGAAATAACTGCACAGAGGCCAACATCCCAGCACCAAGTCACCCTTTACTTGTGGCTGGTCAGCTCAGAGTCAGTCTCTGAACTGAGGATATGCTGAATCCCCTGTTTAAATTTTAAAAAAAACCCACACTACTAATAGCGGTAGTGCTTATTAAATCCCCATGTCACGTATGTGCAAGTGTAGGACACAGTGATGAATGAGTACATAAATCTTTATTCCCAATCCACCATCAGGAAGAAAAGAAACACCAGAGTGGCTAGTGACAAGCAGTGCCCTTTTCAACAAAGGATAATGCTAAGTGATCAAAAAAGTGAAGGGGAGGACAGGGATTAAATCAAAAATAGAGTCAGAGGAGGAAATAAAACACTCTGCATCCCAGAGTGTCCACCTCTCCCTGAAAGTCTCGAGATTGTTGGTGGTCACCGCGTGCTCCTTCTCCAGGGACACCCAGGCCTGCACATAACTGTGGAAGAGGGACCCCTGCTTATTTTTTCTTGACCCTCCACCCCAGATCCCCGAGAGAAAGGGGGGGGACTCCTGCGTAGAGAGCCCTCCACTGGGGATCCCCACCGCCCGGTGGCAAATTGGTCAAATCTCCTGTTTAATTTTTTTTCCCTCTTTTTTTTTTCCTTTTTTTTAACCCCCACACTACCGCCTAAGTGCGGTAGTGCTTATTTTATCTACCCCTGTTTATGTTGGTCAAAAAGGGCTTCCTGATTGGCCTGGGTAAACAATTCCAATCAAGGATCTTGTAGTCAATGAGATACAGCTGGTTCTAAACACTACACATTCAACACGTGAACGAAATGTGCATAGTTAAAACAAAATAAACCATATAGTTTGTGATTATGTAGGAAAGGAATTGTCTTAGAATATATTTGATTATAAACAGTGTGACAAGCTGCTACTTTGACAAGATTATTCTGTCCTTTTGTTTCAAGAGGGATCGTAAATGCATAAGTTCCAATGTGTCTGGTTTGCATTGGTTTTAAGGCCAATTTCATTATAACTAACAGGTACTGCCTCAGAAAAAACGGCTTTCAAGACTTAAAAAAAAACACTTGTACAATAAAAGGGGAGTGGCTAGGTCTCCCAATTCAGGGTTTGCTTTGTTTTGGTTTTAGCAAGCTGTTTTTGTTTGCAGTTGCTGGTCAAGTTTTAGCTGGGAATCCAGAGAAACTGCTGGGGACCCAAAGAAACAGCTCCATGCTGATCCCCCCTCCCCTCTCTCCCTGACATCTGTTCTGTAAGAACCTGTGTTTGATTTTACCTTTTTTGCCAAGGCAATGTGTATGGGATGTTGCAAAAATTTGGAACAGCATCATTAAGTTGTGATGGAGTCGATTGGTTTTCAGATAAGTTATGTTATACAATATTTTGTTCTCTTTTGTTCATATATAAATAAATTCTGTTTTGTTTAAAACCGAAGTATTCTTATGAATACTTCAAACAATGAAAGAAAACATTTTCATACCTGATAAGAGACACACTGAAACAACAGAAATGTGCAGCTCAAACACAGTGATATTGCAACAGTGCTGAATCTGCAGGAATAGTCCCAAGTCAGGAGTTCAGCTGGTGAGCAATTAAATATTGAAAATTGGTCAAATCTTTGGTTCAAAGATGAAACTTTAAACGCCACTGTAACTCAGACAGAAAGAATTTTGAAAATAAGTTGCAGCTCAGATTAGACACCAAATGGATACTAAACAGAAACAGAATGAGTTTGGCCAAGGGTGAATCTTACATAATTCTGGAGTGGAAAGCCAGCAAAATCATGAAACCGATCTCTTAAAGCCAATTGGCCTGGGCAATTTAAAGAAGCAAACAATTCTGATTTGAAAGATTTTCTAGAAGATCCTATTTTATCCACAAAAGATGGGAGATCCTCCATTGCAGTCACAAAAGTGCAGGAATCTTCCATTAAAACTGCAATGAGCGGGAAAACCCTCCGGAACAGCCGCAATGCTTTAGAGAACCAGCATTATACCAAAACAAAAATCTTCAAATAAGGTCAAATATTTAATCACATGAATAAGGATTGGCATCAGAAACAGTATTTACAGGAAGATTTAGTTTTAGAGGTGGGCCAGATAGAGCTTAAAATTGTTCTGGAGATATAGAATAGCTTCTAAACTGAATACTAAGTCAGAAGATTTACAGGTAAATATATTTCCATATACAATTAGGAGTATAGCATATATTGTTTGACAAGGATTAAAAGGCAATAAACACATTTGAAGAGGTACTAAAAACCTTTAACAATAATTTAAGCCTCCAACTAAATCAAAGATCCCTCCCACCCCAGTTATACTCTCTTCCACACTCTTCTGTGGGCAGAAGATATAAAGGTTTGTATACACATATGAATAGATTCAAGAACAGATTTTCCCCCACTGTTATCAAACTTCTGAATGGACCTCTCAAATTTTAAATTTAATGCTCATCTCACTTGCTGTGCACCTTCCCTGCAGCCATAACATTGTATTCCTCACTCTGTTCCATTACTCAATGCACTTTGTGTTGTATGATCTGCCTGTACTGCATGCAAAACAAAATGTTTTACTATACTTAGGTACAAGTGACAACAATAAATCAAATCAAACAAGAATAGGTCCTCCCATAAGTCTTTGTAATAATGTAAAACATATTCTTAAAGCCTATGAATAGTTGCAGATATGCATTAAACTAAATCTTGTTTAATCTACAAAATTCTTGTTAAATCAGAAAGTGGCTGGTCTCTCACACATTTGACCATATAAGCCTCTAAAGGACTCACATACTTACTAAACGGCATGGTGGCTCAATGGTTAGCACTGCTGCCTCACAGCGGCAGGGACCTGGGTTTGATTCCAGCTTTGGAATTGGAGTTTTTCTATTCTCCCCAAGTCTGCGTGGGTTTCCTCCAGGTGCTCTGGTTCCTCCCACAGTCCATAGATGTGCAGGTTAAGTAAATTGGCCATGCTAAATTGCCCACACTGTTCAGGGATGCCGAGATTAGGTGCATTAATAAGAGGAAATGTAAAGTAATAAAGTAGGGGAATGGTCTGAGTGGAATACTCTTCTGAGGGTCAGTGTGGGCTTGTTGGGCCAAATGGCCTGTTTCCAAATCTCCACATAGGGATTCTATGTTTCCATGATATGGATGGAGTGCACACACAGCCATCAAACAAAAATTGACACAAATCCAAAGAAGTCAAAAGATGTGTTGCTGGAAAAGCACAGCCGGGCAGGCAGCATCCAAGGAGCAGGAGAGTCTACGTTTCGAGCATGAGCTCTTCATCAGGAATGAGGGGGCAGCCCAAGGGAGCTGATAGACAAATGGAGGTGGGGTGGGAATGTGGGGCTGGGGTAAGGTAGCTGGGAATGTGATAAGTGATGGTGGTAGGTCAGAGCAAAGGGTGGAGAGGATGAGTGGGAAGGTAGATGGACAGGTAGGACAGTTCAAGACGGTGGTGCCGAGTTGGAAGTTTAGATCTGGGATAAGATGGGGGGAGGGGAAGTTAGAGGACTGGTGAAAACGACGTATATACTGTACAGTTATTGGGTCATAAGACAGAAAATGAGGTGTTCTTCCTCAAGGCATTGGGTAACTAGAGTTTGGTGGTGGAGAAAGCCCAGGACTTGCATGTCCTTGGCGAAGTGGGAGGGGGAGTTGAAGTGTTAGGGCACAGGGCAGTGGGGTTGTTTAGTGCGTGTATCCCAGAGATGTTCTCTGAAACGTTCTGCAAGTTGGTGACCTGTCTCTCCAATGTAGAGGAGACCACATCGAGAGTAATGGACACAGTAAATGACGTGTGGAAGTGCAGGTAAATCTCTGTCAGATGTGGAAGGATCCTTTGGGGCCCTGGACGGAGGTGAGGGAGGATGTGTGGGTGCAGGTTTTGCACTTCTGCAGTGGCAGAGGAAAGTGCTGGTAGTGGAGTGTGGATTGGTGGGGGGATGGACCTAACAAGGAAGTCGTGGAGGGAATGGTCTCTGCGGAATGCAGATAGGGGTGAGGAGGGAATATATATCCCTGGTGCTAGGATCTGTTTGTAGGTGGCAGAAATGGCGGAGGATGATGCGTTGTATCCAGAGGTTGATGGGGTGGAAGGTGAGTACCAGGAGGGTTCTGTCCTGTTGCAATTGGAGGACTGGGGTCCAAGGGGAGAGGTGCGGGAAGTTGAGGAGATGCGTTGAAGGGCATCGTTGACCACCTGGGAGGGGAAATTGCGGCCCTTGAAAAAGGAGTCCATCTGGGATATTCTATGGTGGAATTGGTCCTCGTAGGAGCAGATGTGGCGGAGGTGGAGGAATTGGGAGTAAAGGATAACATTTTTACAGGAGGTAGGGTGGAGGAGGTGTCGTCTAAGTAGCTGTGGGAGTCAGTGGATTTTAAGGAGATACCCATGTTGAGGCGGTCACTGGAAATGGAGATGGAGAGGTCCAGGAAGGGGAGGGAGGTGTCCAAGATGATTCACATAAACTTGAGGTCAGGGTGGAAGGTATTAGTGAAGTTGGTAAACTGTTCAACCTCCTCATGGGAGCATGAGGTGGTGCCGATACAGTCATCGATGTAGCGGAGGAAAAGGTGGATAATGGTGCAGGTGTAGTTGCGGGAAGATGGACTGTTCCACATACCTGACAAAGAGGCAGGCGGAACTAGGGCTCATGCAAATGCCCTTTGGTCTGGAGGAAGTGGGAGGATTCGAAGGGCAAACTGTTGAAGATGAGGACCAGTTGAGCCATTTGAATAAGTGTATCAGCGGAACTCTACTGGTTGGGTCAGCAGGAAATCCGAAGAAGTGGGCACTAGAAAATTGACCAAATGCTTGTTAAAATATGTAGATTTTAAGGTTTTTTTATTTGTTGTTTTCCTTGGAATATTTGGTTGTAACTGTTAATACTTTTTTTTCAATTATTACATACCTTAGTGTGAAGTGTGGTCAATTACATTGTTAAGATTTGTTAATATCATTGTTAAGAGAAATAGATGGTATATATTAACTGTCTTTGAGCACTATAAATACAGCTAGAGAGTGGTAAATTATTTTTAGTCAACTTATTCCAACATTATGGCACATCTCCAGAGTAGGCGGAGTTTGAACCTTCTGGACCAGAGGGAAGGACACTACCACTGTACCCCAAGAGTTCTCTTTGAGTGGGATAGTTGAGTTGTCAGATTGAACAAGTCAATAATACTCTTCACAAAGAAATGTTATGTATCTGGTTTCTATCCCACCAGTCAGCTTGGATTCTATTAATTCTATTAACAGTGCACACATAATACATGAGTCTGTGTTTGCCATCTCATTGAATTTAATTAAATATGGCTCCTATTGGATGTAATGATGTATTTGCACAATCAATTGTTGGTCATTTTATAAGATAATGAGTCAGTATGTCTGGTGAAATTAACATCTCTTTTATGTTTTCAGAAGAAATTTGTTGATTTTTCCCCACCACCATGTTTGCTTTTATCTAAATAATTGCCACAGTGGTTCATTTAAATGTGTCAAATTAAATTTTTAAAATCCTATTTGATTCACTCCCTCATAACACACTGAAGCTTTGTGATGGCAGGAATTATTTGATTGCTTTGGTTTTTTTGAGGATCAGCTGTGATACCTGATTCATAAATGGTGTGTCCTAGAAATGTGATAGTTGGTTGCTAGAGCTTATATTTGTTACTGAAACCTTGCTTCCTCAAGCATTGCAACATGGCTGCCACACTGTCACCATCCTGGGTTTTCTTCACAGATGCAATAAAATGTTGCTGGATTTGCTTTTAGCCTATTACTATTACTTTTAGTAGGGCTAAAGAACTAGAAAATACCACAACCTGAGTGCATCATTTAGGCTGTAAAGCGACTGATTTAACCTCAATTTCCTTTCTGTATCTCCAGTTTCTTGTGGAGGATTTAAAAGTACTTCTCAATAAAACTTACGAAAATGGTGCTTTTGACATCAATGGATACACAGCCGTGAGTGTGTCGCCAATAAAGTATTAGGAAAGTCTTCAAAGTCACTTTTCTGACTGTTTGGAGAGTTTTCTCTCATTCGCTGATCACCCAGTTGTTCCTGAAATTCCTGAACTACAACTCTCACCTTAACTTTAAACTCACTGTTAGGAAGTATTTCTCTTACATATCCACCAATGGGACAATGCGAGTTGTCTTTTATCTGGCCCCTCCATGTATACCCACATTCTCTCCACCTATCACACTCTTTCTGTTCTCCTTTCTCCACCAATTTCCCATCCGGCGTATCAGCAGCCATAAGGGCTATCACAAGGAGTTCTACTTCTTCTACATTCTTTGCCTGTCCTTTGGTCCTTGCTTTTGTTAAACTACGCCCCCTACTGGGTCTCATAGCCCTATTTGGACCACTATGATTCCAGCTATTTCCCCTGCCATCAGATGTCCTTTCAGAAGTTTTTGATCTTTTTCTTGAGCTAAGTTCAGCATACCGAGCTTAAACTACATATTCTGGCTTTTACTTCCTGTTTCCAATCCACACACTTGATATTCTGCCCTTTTTCTTGCACATTCAGGCAGTTTTTGTAATCCCTGTAGCCATTCCTGCCCTTCCCATTGTCGTGTCCTTCCACACACTAGGTCCTTTCACACACTAGGTCCTTTCACATATATTGCCAACCAAGTGCTGCTCAATCTGGTGGTGAATCTTTGGAGTAAGTGGCCTTATCCTAAACTTCACTATTAATTTGTCCACTCCTAGTTAGCCCATTATTTGTCAACATCTGTTGTTCATAAAGATCCAGCATATGTGTATGAAATGCATAATGTGTCTTCATTTTCCATCAGTCTACCTGGCTCTGTCAATATGTAATCTTTGCCAGTAAGCTGCAATGAATGTACTTTAATAATTTGAATACAATTGACTAATATTTCCCATATGTTGGCTTGGTTTCATAGAAGGTTTCCCTCTGTGAGCCCTGGCAACTTTTCTCAAACAATTCTATGCTACCCATCTCATTAATTATGCACCTGTAGTGACTGTAACGAGGTCAGCCAGGTGGACCTCATACAATATGAGTTCCATAATTAGGGGTCCAATCAGGGAGCCCTGGCTGACAGATATAAACAGGAGTGTCTCACTGTTTTGATCACACCGCACTGCCCTTAAAAAAAAAAGAAAAAAAAAATGAAAAAAAAAAGATAAAAAAAGAAAAAAAATAAACAGGAGTGTCGACTGCCTGCCCCTCTTTCGCGGTTACGTTAGGGCCCGGGTGTCCTTGGAGAAGGAGCACACGGTGTCCACCAACACCCTGGAGTTGTTCAGGGAGAGGTGGGCGCTGCAGAGAGTGGAGTGCATTATTTCTCCCTCCAACTCTATTTTGATTTAGTCCCTACCCTTCCCTTCACTGTTTTTGATCACACAGCACTGCCCTTTGATTTGAAGGGCAGTGTTTGTCACTGGCCACCCGGGTGTTTTCCTATCTTCCTGGTGGTGGAATTTGAATAAAGATTCGTGTACTTTGTGTCTTTCACTGTGTCTCACACCTGCACACACACACCATGGGTGCTGGAGATAAAATAAGCACTACCGCA